>NW_003852475.1:4851986-4879765 GCF_000181295.1 Otolemur garnettii | reverse complement strand
CCTGAGACATTGCTGTATTCCTTGATCACTTCTAAGAGTTTTGTAGTAGAATCCCTGGTGTTTTCCAGATATACTATCATATCATCTGCGAAGAGTGAAAGTTTGATCTCTTCTGATCCTATATGGATATCCTTGATGCCTTTTCTTCCCTAATTGCAATAGCTAAAACTTCCATTACAATGTTAAAGAGCAATGGAGATGATGGGAAACCTTGCCTTGTTCCTAATCTGAGTGGAAACAATTTCAATTTAACTCCATTCACTACAATATTGGCTGAGGGTTTGCTGTAGATGGCCTCTATCAGTTTAAGAAATGTCCTTTCTATACCAGTGTTCTTAAGTGTTCTGATCATGAAGGGATGCTGGATATTATCAAACGCTTTTTCTGCATCAATGGAGAGAATCATATGGTCTTTGTTTTTTAATTTGTTTATGTGATGAATTACATTTATAGATTTATGTATGTTGAACCAGCTTTGAGATCCGGGGATAAAACCCACTTGGTTGTGGTGTGTAATTTGTGTGATGTGTTGCTGAATTCTCTTTGTTAGGATTTTGTTGAATATTTTTGCATCGATATTCATTAGCGATATTGGTCTATAATTTTCTTTTCTTGTTGGATCTTTTCCTGGTTTGGGGATCAAGGTGATGTTTGCTTCATAGACTGTGTTGGGTAGTATTCTTTCTTCTTCTATGTCTGAAAAAGGTTGAGTAATATAGGTACTAGTTCCTCTTTAAAGGTTTGGTAGAATTCTGACGTGAAGCCATATGGTCCCGGGCTTTTCTTTTTAGGGAGATTTTGTATAGCTGATGCTATTTCAGAACTTGATATAGGCCTATTCAACATTTCCACTTCCTTCTGGCTAAGTCTGGGGAGATGACGTGCTTCCAAGTCCTGGTCGATTTCCTTCAGATTTTCATATCTCTGAGAATAAAGTTTCATGTAATATTTGTTAAAGTTTTTTTAAATTTTTGAGTGGTCTGTTGTTATTTCATCTTTGCTGTTTCTGATTGATGAGATTAGAGATTTTACTCTTTTTTTCTTGGTTAGGTTGGCCAAAGGTTTTTCTATTTTATTGACCTCTTCAAAAAACCAACTCTTTGATTTGTTGATCTGTTGTATGATTCTTTTGTTTTCAATCTCATTTAATTCTGCTCTAATTTTGGTTATTTTTTTTCTTCTGCTGGGTTTAGGATTGGAGCTTTCTTTTTCTAGTTGCTTGAGATGTCCCATTAAGTCATTAACTTCGTCTCTTTCCATTTTCTTGAGGAAGGCTTGCAGTGTGATAAATTTCCCTGTTAGGAGTGCCTTTGTAGTATCACAGAGGTTCTGGTAACACATGTCTTCATTATCGTTTTATTCCAAAAATTTAGTAATTTCTTCCTTGATCTTGTCTCTGACCCACTTATCATTCAGCATAAGGTTATTTTGCTTCCATGTGTTTGTATGAGTCTGCAGATTCCTGTTGTTACTGAGTTCAACTTTTATTCCATGATGGTCTGAGAAGATGCATGGAATAATTTCTATACTTTTAAATTTACTGAGGTTAGACTTGTGACCTAAGATGTGGTCGATTTTGGAGTATGTTCCATGAGCTGATGAGAAAAATGTGTATTCAATTTTGTTAGGATGAAATATTCTGTAGATACCCATTAAATCCAAATGCTGAATGGTTAAGTTTAAATCTAAAATTTCATTGCTAAGCTTCTTGTTGGAGGATCTGTCTAACACTTCCAAAGGAGTATTAAAATCTCCAACTATAATGGAGCTGGGAGAAATCACATTGCTCATGCCTATTAGAGTATTTCTTATAAATTGAGGTGCATTCTGGTTGGGTGCATAAATATTGATAATTGAAATCTCATCATATTAATTATTATTCTTAACAAATAAAAAGTGATGGCTTAGTGCCTGTGACTCAAGTGGCTAAGGCTCCAGCCACATACACCTAAGGTGGCAGGTTCGAATCCAGCCCAGGCCCACCAAACAACAATGACGCTGCAACCAAAAAAATAGCCAGGTGTTGTGGCAGGTGCCTGTGGTCCCAGCTACTTGGGAGGCAGAGGCAGAAGACTCACTTGAGCCCAGGAGTTAGAGGCTGTTGTGAGCTGTGATGCCATGGTACTCTACCCAGGGGGACAGCTTGAGGCTCTGTCTCAAAAAAAAAAAAGTGACCATCCTTATCCTTGCTCACTTTTATTGGTTTAAAGCCTATTGTATCTATGAATTGATTTGTAACACCTGTTTTTTTCTGCTTTCCATTTGCCTGGAATATAGATGACCATCCCTTTACCCTGAGTCTATATTTATCTCTTAAGGTAAGCTGAGATTCATGTATGCCACAGATATCTGGCCTGAGTTTTTGTATCCAGTCCTATACTTGGAAAACCCCAGGGACTCAACTACAAAACTCTTCGAAGTGATCAAAGAATACAGCAGTGTCTCAGGATACAAAATCAACACTTACAAATTACAATCAGGCAAGAGAAAGTGATCAGGGGTATCCAAATGGGATCAGAAGAGGTCAAACTCTCACTTTTCAAATGATATGATCCTATACTTGGAAAACCCCAGAGACTCAACTACAAAACTCTTAGAAGTGATCAAAGAATACAGCAGTGTCTCAGGATACAAAATCAATACTTACAAATCAGTAGTTTTTGTATATGCCAACAACAGTCAAGCTGAAAATATAGTGAAGGACTCTATTCCTTTCACAGTAGTGCCAAAGAAGATGAAATATCTGGGAATTTACATAACAAAGGATGTGAAAGATCTTTATAAAGAGAATTATGAAACTCTGAGAAAGGAAACAGCTAAAGATGTTAACAAATGAAAAACATACTATGCTCATGGCTGGGAAGAATCAACATTGTTAAAATGTCCACACTTCCCAAAGCAATCTACAGATTTAATATAATCTATACTAAAGCACCACTGTCATACTTTAAAGAACTTGAGAAAATAGCACTTCGATTTATGTGGAATGAGAAAAAACCTCTAATACCCAATACATTACTTAGAAATAAAAACAAACCAGGAGGTATTTCATTACCAAACTTCAGAATATACTATATAAATCTATAATGATCAAAACAGCTTGGTACTGGCACAAAAATAGAGGTAGATTTATGGAAAAGAATAGAGAACCAAGAGATAAATTGAGCCATTTATTGTCATTTGATCTTTGATAAGCCTATCAAAAACATTCATTGGGGGAAAAGATTCCCTATTGAACAAATGGTGCTGGGTGAACTGGCTGGTGACCTATAAAAGACTGAAACTAGACCCTCACCTTTCACCATTAACAAAAATTGATTCTCACTGGATAAAAGATTTAAATTTAAGATGTGAAACTATAAAAATACTAGAAGAGCATGTAGAGAAAATGCTTGAAGAAATCAGCCTGGGAAAATTTTTTATGAGGATGAACCCTAGGCAATTGAAGCAACACCAAAAATACATTACTGGGATCGAATCAAACTAAAAAGCTTCTGGGCAGCACCTGTAGCTCAAAGGAGTAGGGTGTGGGCCCCATATGCTGGAGGTGGTGGGTTCAAACTCAGCCCTGGGCAAAAACTACCTAGAAAAAAAAAAAAAAAAAAAAACTTCTGCATAGCCAAGATAACAGTAAATAAAGCAAACAGACAGCCTTCAGAATGGGAGAAGATTTTTGCAGGTTCTGAAATCCACAGAGATCTCAAACTAATCAATAAGAAAGGAACAAATAACCCCATTTCTATGTGGGCAAGAGACTTGTACAGAAACTTCTCTAAAGAAGACAGGCCAAATCAAAACTACTTTGAGATATCACCTAACTCCAGTAAGATTAGCCCATATCACAAAATCCCCAAACCAGAGATGCTGGTGTGGATGTGGAGAAAAGGGAACACTTCTATACTGCTGGTGGGATTGCAAACTAATATGTTCCTTTTGGAAAGATGTCTGGATGTCTGAAACTTAGAGAGCTAACAATAGACCTGCTAATAAAAGACCTGCAATTCCTTTATTAGGTATATGTCCAGAAGACCAAAAACTACATTACAACAAAGATATTTGTATAAGAATGTTTATTGCAGCCCAATTCATAATTGCCAGGTCATGGAAGAAGCCCAAGTGCCCATGCACCCACGAATGGATCAGTAAATTGTGGTATATGTACACCATGGAATACTATGCAGCCCTAAAGAAGGATGGAGACTTTACCTCCTTCATGTTTACATGGATGGAGCTGGAAAATGACCTTCTTAGCAAAGTATCACAAGAATGGAAGAAAAAGTATCCAATGTATACAGCCATATTATGAAACTAATTTATAGCTTTCATATGAAAGCTATAACTTAATTATAGCCTAAGAATATGGGTGGGGGGAAGAGGGGTGGATGGGTGGAGGGAGGGTGTTTGGAGGGATCACCTCTATGGTTTATCTTACAAGGGTACATGTGAATCTTTCTAAAAGTAGAATATAAATGTCTTAACACAATAACTAAGAAAGTGACATGAAGGCTATGTTAACCAGTTTGATGAAAATATTTCAAATTGTATATGAAAACACCACACTGTACCCCATGATTGCATTAATGTACATAGCTATCATTTAATAAAAAAATAAAGAAGATAGGCACATGGCCTACAAAACATGAAAAAATGCTCATCATCTTTAATCATCAGAGAAATGTAAATCAAAAACGCTTTGATATATCATCTAACTCCAGTAAGATTAGCCCACATAGCAAAATTCCAAAACTACAGATGTTCACATGGATGTGCTGAGAAGGGAACTCTACTATACTGCTGGTGGGAATGCTAGCTAATACAGCCTTTTTGGAAACAAGTTTGGAGAATACTCAAGGAACTAAAAGTAGACTTACTGTTTGATCTTGCAATTCCTCTACTAGGTATATACCCAGAGGATCAAAAATAATTTTACAACAAATACATTTGTACCAGAATGTTTATTGCAGCCCAATTCATAATTGCCAAGTCATGGAAACAGCCCAAGTGCCCATCAACCCATGAATGGATTAATAAAATATGGTATCTGTATACCATGGAATACTATGAATACTATGCAGCCATAAAAATGACAGAGACTTCACATCTTTTATGTTTACCTGGATGGATTTGGAATATATTCTTCTTAGTAAAGTATCTCAAGAATGGGGAAAGAAGTATCCACTATATGAACTTCTTTCATACTACTATGAAATTGTTATATAATCACCTACACATTCATATGAATGGTAAAAATATAACTATAGTCCAGAAAGAAGGAGAGAAGAGGAGGAAGGGGAGAGAGGAGAGAGAAGGGAGGGAAGGAGGGTATCCTCACCTAATGTGCATAATGCAATGGTACACTCCAAAACTATTAAGAATAGAGTATAAATGTCTTACCACACCAAATAAGTAAGAGAGGTGATAGTTGTGTTAATCAGTTTGACGTGAGCATTTCACGATTTATATTAAATCAGTACATTGTAACCCATAAATGCATCAATGTACATAGTTATGATTTAATTAAAAAAATAAAAATGAATAAAAATGGTTTTATGATAATAGGAAAAAAAATTGTACCCTCATTAAAAACAAAACAAAACAAAACAAATCACAATGTAACCAGAGAGACACTTCACTTTCTCTTTTCTTTGGGTTGTGGCTGACACAGAAGGCTGAGCCTGAAACATCCTCATAACATTCTCAGGCATAGATGTTCTGCCCTTAATGGGAATTGAAGAGAGACACTTTCAACCCTATGTGTTATCTGAAGTCTTGAAAGGAATCTTTAATAATTAGAATACTCATTACTTGCCCCTTCTAGAAGTTTCCATTTTAATTTTCACTTGCTTTTTGTGTTATAGAAGGAAAAAAGAACATGGAAGACACGTCAGAATAGCACTTTCTTCATAAGAAAGCCTCTGTCTGTCACAATAATGGCTCCTCCTTAAATTTACATTGCCTTGCCTGCCAAACACATTAAAACCTGTATTAAAATCTGTTTATGTTTTTATTCAAAACACTTCCCTGCGGAAATTAGACCAAGTCACTTAAACTTGCCTCTCTACTCTCAGACAGTGGGTTCCTGCCACAGGTCAGGAATGCTCACACAGCTGAATTCATCATTGTGCTCCTGGCACCTAGCTCAATACCTTTAAGTTAGGAGGTTGCAGTTTCCAAATGAATAATTTTCACAATGTCCAGATGAGGCATACAATATTGTCCACAGTTTGATTTTAAGAAAGCTAAGGTTCCTCATGACTGCTGCCTTTAATTTCATCACAATCCGTTTGGTTCCTACCTGTATTACACATTTTACCAAGTTAGTAAAGTAGAAATGATTTCTCTAAAGTATGGGGTGATTTACCTGTGAAGAGTGAGAGAAGGCAACCTGTAGTTTCACATGCAGCAATGAATTTGTATTACCCGTGATGTCAAGGACAAATTCCTCAGTTTCCCACAGATAGTCTTAACCCACTAATTGAGCCTGATATTCCCAATAGTGTTTCTCTAACATGGATCTTTCAGTTTCCATACACCAGCTTTCTTACAATTCCCTACATATCCTGTAGGTTTCTAAAATGTGTATATAAATAAAATCCACTGTATACATTCTGTAATGTCTGGCTTCTTTCAGCTCACCATTATGCTCATCTATATTCTTGTTTATAGTTGTAGCTTGCTTTTATTGCTATGTAATATGACATTGTAGAAATACACTAGTATTTATCCTTTCTACTATTTGGAAATTTAGGTTGTGTTTAGTTTGGGGCCATTGTATTCATGGTACTATCGATACTCTTCCATATGTCTTTGGCACATATGCATACACATGCACACATGTACACAGCTCCTGTTGTTACCCCATCCTTATCCTCTTGGAGTTTATCAATTTCCATATATGTACTACAGTCCAATTTCCAACAGTCCACAGCTGTGACTCTATATTTTAAGGATGTCTCTGGCCATTGACATCGTTTCTGCCTACATATGAAGCAGGACAGAAATGCCACAGAATTATCAATCCTGAGATAAGTATTATAATTGCGGGATTGCCCCTTGGATGAGTTAAGTCTAATGTGTTTGTTTTGGCGTGGGTCTCAATGTTCCCCAGGAGAAAGCTCCTCCTGCTCCGAGAGGTACAATTTCTTGATAAGATGCTTCTCATTGGCTTCCTCCTGTCCACATCTTCACTTCTCACCCACTACTGGAATTCACTGGGCTCATTTCTCAGATGAACTGCCTGCATTTAAACCCTTGTCACTAGGGCTGCCTCTGTGAGAACCCAAAGTAAAACAACAATTTTCTCCTCTACTTACTACTCTTTAAACAGTTACCCTGGAAATTACAATATGAATCTTCAACTTATTGAAAAGTTTGATGTAAATTAACAGGCATGCAACATCTCAGACAACTCAACAACCTTCTAACATTTTGACTTCATGTTTCCTTTTTCCTTTTGAGTTTTTATTGTCATAGATTAAATGTACTTCAAACTCAACAATATTTTACTATGCTTGTTTTATACAGGGGCTACATTTAGATTTGCTCACATGTTTTCTCTTTTCATTGTTCTTTTTTTTTCTTTCCATTGTTCTTTACTTCTCCTGTATTTCCATGCTCCTCCTAACTAGGATCATTTTCCTTCTATCTAAAGATGATTTATCATTATTTCTTTCAGTGTGGTCTACTGGTGATAAATTCTCTGTTTTAGAATTTAGATAAATTCTCTGAAATTATTTTTATTTTGACTTAATTCTGAGGCTATTTTAGCAATGATTTTTTTTCTAGTATGTTAAAATTGTCAATCATAGTCTTCTGGCTTCCTTTTTTCTGTATGATATTCTTACTTATTTGAATATAAGTCATTTTTTCTATTGGCTGCTTTTAAGATCCCTTGTGTTTAGTTTTCAACTGTTTTATTATGATGTGTTTAGGCATAGGTATCTTTATCCTCCTTTAGATTTGAGGTAGTTCTTAGATCTTGATGTCTTGTAAAATTGAAAAAAAATATCTTAGCAATGGTTCTTCAGATCTTGCTTATCACACATTCTGTCTCTCTCCTAGTCTTCTGGACTTCAATGACATATATATTAGGCCTTTACACCATATCCCATAAATCTTTCATGCTCTTTTCTGTATTCCTTTCTCTACTTCAGTCTACTTTTTTTAACCTTTAAATTGTGCCTAATCTACTGTTAAACCTGTCTACTGGGTTCTTAGTTTAGTTACGATATTTTTCAATTTTAAAACGTCCACTTGACACTTTTATCATTTTCATGCTGTGCTAAAATGCACTATTTTGTTTATTTCTTAAACACAATAATCACAGTTATTTGCTTTTGATAGCTAGAATATGTTGGTTTCCTATATATGATTTTTAGAGACTTTTGTTTTTTTTGCTTAATTTTTATATTTTTGCTTGTCTACTTTTGTTTTTGTCCTGGGTTTTTCTTGTTGTTGTTGTTTGTTGTTTTCAACTAAACACCAATCACCACCTTCAGACTCTGAATGATTCTATATTCCCCTAAAGTGGATTTTCTCTTGCTTATGGAGGGAAATTAGAATAGGAGCAGATCTTCATCTAATCTGTGATCGAGATGTTTTAAAGGGAGCTTTAGCCTCTGACAGTTGGCTTATTTCTAGTTCATCCTTACTCCTGGAATATGGCATTTAAGGGTTACAGTTAAAAGCTTCATGTATTAATATTTATGAGTGTTTTCCTCTCCTCTCTCTCTCTCTTTTTTTATTTTTTTTATTATTATTATTATTATTTTTTAGGTTTGGCTGGGGCCAGGCTTGAACTTGTCTCCCCTGGTATATGGGGCCGGCACCCTACTCCTTGAGCCACAGGTGCCCCCCAGATGCTGGATTTCATCGTTCCCTCGACCCATGACATTACAAAATGCTCTTAGCTGCTACTTTAGAAGTAGCCAGTGTCTCAGGGGTGCAGCAGTGCTGAATGTTACACTTGCTTCTCTGAACTATCCTTTTCTCCAGAACCCTGGAGTTTTTGTTGCTTTAAAGCTCTCCAACACCTCTCAACAATAGTTTTTAGATCCACTTGTCTTTTGTTATTGGTGTGAGGATGGGTATGATGTAAGCCAAGAGCCCAAATTTCTACCCAGGAAAAGTCAAGCTCAAGTTTACCTACTCTTAGAGCTTTTTTATTTACTCTGGCCCCTATGGTTCTCTCCCATCTGTGAACTTTAATGGCATTTTTAGTCCTACTTCATGTATTTTAGTACACAATTCCATTTGCTATTATTTTCCTCCACTACTTTATAGAGTAACTGAATTGTATTACTTTAATAACATATAATAAATCTATATACATATAGGTTGTAAATGATATGTATGATAATATTGTTATAATTATATAATCTAGAGAATTATAGAATTATAAATTGATATTCCAGCACACTTCTAAATTCCCCCATAGCCCAAGATCTAGCACTTATATTGCCTTATAGTCATTAGTGGAAAAATTAGAGATAAAAATAAAATGTAGAAGTAGACTAACTTGTTACTCCTATTTACCTGAAAGAAGTTATTCACTATTTGCAACGTCCAACATAATGTCTGCCTATTGTATCTGTTCAATACATAACAATTCTTCCATGTCTGTCCTTTCTTAGGCAAGAACATATCTCTCCCACTGCCTCCACTCATCTTAGATATAGAAGCAAAAATCACAAGACCTAGAGTTACTTTAGACTATACATCCATTAAGTGCAATGAAAGAGCTAGGAATTTTGAGTATCCTCCAATGTCTCCTCTGTGTAGAGAATGTACAACTAGCTGCTTCCTTTTCAATCCAATTTAGAGAATTAGACAATTTTAGGTAAATAAAAGGGGAGGGAACTTAGTCTCATGGTTAAAAGAACAGTCTTTATGTACCTGATTTCTTTTACTTAACGTAATGTCTTATTCTTGCAATTGACAGAATTTCATTCTTCTTTAAGGTTGAATAGTATTCTACTATGTATATATACCACATTTTCTTTATGCATTCACTGTTGGTAGACACAGGTTGCTTCCATAGCTTGGCTATTGCAAATAATGCTGCAATGAACATGTAGGGGAGGTATCTCTTTGGTATGCTAATATATATATATATATATGTCCTGAAATGTGTGTGTATGTATATATATATATATATATATACCCAGAACTAGAATTGCTGGATCATATGATAATTCCATTTTTAGTCAACTTCAAAAATTTTATTTGAATAAAAATATAGTAAAAAATAGAAAAGCAGTCTTTAGAGCCAGACATGGTTGCCTTCCAGATGCACAATTATTGATTATGTTGCTTTAACATCTCTAAATCTCCATTTCCTTATCTATAAAATAAGAATAACAGTACTACCTCACTGGATTTCTGGGAGAACTAATGAGATAATTTGTGTGAAATGCTTCAAATAGGGTTATACATTACTCCCATTCATTACTCCCATCTATTAATGCTAGATATCAGAGTAAGAGTATAGTGTTCGTGTTTATTTCCTGCTTCCTTTTAATGGGCATGCTCTCTGTAACATAACACCTCACAGATGTTTACTTTTAAGTCTTTATTCAGTAGCTTACAGTAGTTCTATATTCCTTATTCTAGGACATAGGACAAGCAAGCTAGAGAATTTGCTATGGATTGTTAGTCTGGACTTCACCACTACTCACCCAGTAGGGTGTGCAAATGCCCTTATTTCCCTGTTCCTTTTTCTTCCCCTTGCTTATATAGAGCTGCTTGCAAAATACACCTCTGTACTTATGACTTACTCTGACTCCCTTTGTCTGTATATAAAGTTCATGGCTTTACAACTACTGTTTCCACCAAAAACTACCAGCGTCTGTGCCAAGAGGATTAGTACCTTCCCATGTTCTCAAAGCTGTGAGTTGCCAGGCTCCAGAGGAGGCAGAATCCATGATCACTAAGCTAAAGATAAACTACATTCTGTGCAAAGACGAGAAGATGACTTTCTCTGTCACCATGCTATACTTTGTCTCATGAGCACTAAAAGTAGACCACCCATGCCTTACAGAAGAAGCTTCTTCAATTTCCTTGGTATCCTCTTTCTCAGACGGCAATTCAATCACCTTGGAAGGTGTTTCATTGGATAGAGCTTCAAAGACCAAGTTTCTTTTATGGGACAAAATCAGAGTCCAGTTTAGAAGGAAATAGTTACACATACACATGGCTTGACTGTGGCTATCAGTGAGAAATGGAAATAGCAAGTAAGTTGGCACATAGGTAAAGCACAAAGAAAAAAACTAATATTTATCAAGGGCCATCTCTATCCCTAGTCCTCCCTCCCCAAGGACAGTACTCTAACAGAGAATTCTGATGTAGCCAAAAATTAAATAAATAAACAACATTGCTGCACACAAGCTCTGGAGATCCCATCCAAGATTATTCACACATCGCCCAATCTGGTTTAAGCTCCACCTGGCTGTGTTACATTGTTTACTATCTTCCTTTACCTCTGACCAAAGATAATTGCTTTCTCTAGCTTTCATCTAACACCCACATATCAAATTCCCTTTGTTTATGTGGAGAAAAGGGAAAAGGACTCCTCAGGATGGTTTCAGTGGAAATCTCTACTTGCTTCTGAAGGAGGAAACACAATTAAATAGCTGGGCAAAGCTCTGTGCTCTGTCACTGCCCCAGGTTACTAGACTGGGGGGTCTAGTAACAAGGGCTGATGATCTGGGGCTGTTGTCTTTTCCACAATACTGAAACATTAGTCCTCTGACAATAGAATGGGAGTCTATAAATAAAAACAGTTCAACTGGAATACAAGGAAGAAAATAATCAAACACAAAGTATGGACGATTTTGTTACAGAAACATAGATCTTCCTGGCCCCATGGAGACAGAGCCCTGGACTCTCCCAGGGTGGGGAGTGGATGGCAGGTCCTACCAGAACCTGGATCACAGGCAGACTCACAGTTAGGGACATTTTGGAGAGATCATATAAGAAGTCAGAGAGCCTGACAAGAAGGAAAACCATGAACTTTTTCCCCCCTCTTTCTCTGGGCTGTGTTTCCTTTTGTTTGATTCTCTAAGTGAACTTGGCCTCCAGGATTGAGATAACAAAATGTTTTGACCCACCAGTATGTAAATACCAATTTCTTTAGAAACATTTGCCAACTTTAGGGCATCATTGCAAGTCAAGATAAAACATGAGGAATATGATATGTTTCTTTTTTTAAAAAAAGATAAAAACCTTTCCATTGTACTTCTTAAATAAAACCTCTTTATCATCTTTTATTCATGAAAATTGAACCTTTCTTCAAGAGTCATATTTGCTGAGGAGGTGACCATTCTGCCATAGTTTTCTATACCTCACAAATTGGTTCAATAGTTCTTTCAGTTATGAAGGTATCAGAAATGCCAGAATTATTAACCATGGATCAGGGACTGCTGAAGGCCCCCCAAATTTCTTTGCATGGGTGGCATTTGTTTGTACTTATCCTGTGAAGCTACACTTGGAAGCTGCAATAGTCCATTGGAATCACCAGGAAACCACTTGGTAATTCCATTGCATATGAATTTGTATCTTCAGTCCAGGTAAATTAAAGATTTTATGCTTAGTGTTATGACACTATATCAAATGACACAATGTAATTTTTAGTAACTGTATCAGATATTTCAGCATAAGAAATGGTTTAAGATTGGAGGGACCACTTCTGAGGTTTATCTTACAAGGGTACAAGTGAATCTTTCTAAGAGTAGAATGTGACATTTTAAAACAATAAGAAAATGACATGAAGGCTAAGAAAAAAAAAAGAAATGGTTTAAATAAAAGTGTATATACATATACATATTTTTAAAATATATAATAGCACATTGCACACACAATTCTCAGAATGGGTAAACTGTATTTACACACACACATATACACACTTACACACATGCTTATGTATGCATAGACTGTCTATGTAAGGACACATGAGAAACATGGAAACAGGAGGATACATGAGAAATAACACAAGTTAGGTTTCCTTTTAACCATATACCTTTTGTAAGTTTTTGAATCATACTGTGTCCGTGTGATTACCCATTTAAAAATTAATATAATTTAACATAAAAATTTAAAAATCAAATGATGTCATTTGGCTTAAAAGTACACTGATCTTCTGTAAATTTCTAACTATGAGTGATACCGGAAAAGTGGTGCCCCAGCCAGCTCAGCTGAGCGGGGATTGGGGACCTGCCACCTCTGTCTTGGTGGCAGCAGCCGGCAGAGGAACCAGCTGGCAGAGGAACCAACCGGTAGGTTGGAGCAAGCGGATGGGAGCTTCCTTCCCCCACCAAAGGCTCCAGTAGAGCGGCACTAGAGGACCTGCTGGCTCTGCCTTGGCGGCATCTGGCACAAAAACCAGCAGGCTAGAGCAAAAGAGGGAGCTTCCCTCCCCCAACAGAGGCTCCAGTAGCCAAAAGAACCAAACACATGCGGGGAAAGACACTGGCGCCATGCTGTCTCCTCACATGGACTTCTGGTGATTCCTCCAGTGCATCCCTGATTGGTCCGTTTTCAAAACCTATTCACGATTAGTCTATTTTCAAGACCCAAAAGTTCATTGGACAACTGCCCCTGTATAAGCCAAAGACCCTGAGCACAGACTTGGGCAGATCTCAGGAGATAGAGCAAGGAGGTTTGGCTCTGTAACACTTGTATCCTGCTCTATGAGATTTGCCCCTTTGTAGGAACTGTAAACACTCCCAAGAGGGTTCGCCCCTTTGTAAGAGCTGTAAATACTGGCAAGGAGATTTGCTCCTTTATAAGAGCTGTAACACTCGTATTATAAAACCTATCTTACTGCTAATTCTACTCTACAAGGAGGTTTGGCTTGTTATAAGAGCTGTAACACTTATACCTGTTGAATAAAACCTATCCTGTGGTCTGTCACTTCATTCTTTGAACCACCGAGATCAAGAACCTGGAAATTCAGTATCAAAAACCCGGCAACATGAGGATGCATGAGTCTGGTCCCACAGCGAGTGGAAGATTGAAAGGATGGTGGATCAGAGACTGATGCCCCTGAATGTGAACGGCAGTGAGCCATTCATTCAACAGAACACTGACTCTGCACCAAGCATCTCACACACTAGCAACAGGTAAGGCATGAAGAGTGTCCAAGAAAAAGTTCACAGGTGAGTGGAGGATTCAAATGCTCAAATGTGGAAAATAAAATACAACATGATAGGGGGTACCAGAGGAGGAATGTAGGATAGTTATGTTCTCATTTGAGCAACTACACACCCCCACAATATTTATTTGCTGCAAATAAATATTGCAGCACTATTCCTTTTTCTACCCTGTGGACAACAAACAAATAGTTAGTTGCCAAAATATTTTAATTATTAGTGTAGTGAAACACTAACAACTCTCACAGCTACGTGGCGCCCTGCAGTTGGTCTCAGAGCCTAAGAACACCTGAGAGGACATTAATTTTTAATCCTAAAGGCCAAGGTTTGAACTCTATCTTGATGGAAAAATTGCCTGATGACTAGAAACCTTCTTAGTTTCCTAATCTGAAAAATGGGGTAAAAATCCTAGCATTGCAGCTTTACTATAAGGATTGTGCAGGGTTTGGGGTGGGGGTGGGGGGCCTTGTCAATGTGCCAGCACATAGAAGGAGCTCAGTAAGAGGTGGTTATTATCACTGGTATTTATTAATAACAACAGCCATGGACGATGATAAATAATAGAGAGTGATCTTTAACTTACCTCTAAGGGAAAAGATAAGCTTATAAATAATAAACACAAACCAGAACAAATAGCTAAATATCTGCAATACTTAGGAGCATAAATGCGCCTACTCTTGGTTTATGAGGTCCACGATTGTCTCTGTCAGCTGAGATATTCAGTTAAATGCATTATATTAGAGAGCAGGACTATTCTATGGAAATCAATCAATAAAGAATTCAGAAATGACAGCAACCCGAGGATTGTTTTATTTGATCTGTTTATGCATTTGTCTCTATGCCATCTGTGAGAGCAGAGGAAAGGCTCCACGGCCTTTACCCAACTGCAGGGGAGGCAAGGTATAGGGCTGGAAGGAAGAGGCAGGCCCCCCTCAGGCCAAGGAGGCAGCACAGGAGGGTGGGTGCAAACCAGACTGGGTGGTGCAGGTGGACACATCCCTGCCTCAGATGGCCATTGCAGCCAATGTGGAGCAAGGGACCAAGCCCATAACAGGACCAGATCCTTCCATCAAAAGCTTTCCTATAAACTTCTAAAGTTTCTTCTCTCATATCTCATCTACAAATCATACAAGAATTGGTGCTCTTATCCAATCTTAAATTAGCATTCAGGAAAACAGAAGACTCTGGCTGTCTCAAAATGAGGCAATCATTAATTTAGCACTTTCTAGCCCTATTTATTTGCAGCCTTATATGTAAGATGAGTAATGCTTTAAACAAATTATATCATGCACATTGGCAGATGAGGGAGCTATTATCAGCAATAATAAATATTCCTCCATTTTCATAAAACAATTATTGATTGCCTGGAACAGTTTAGAGCTCAAGGTAAGTCTACCATTAAATAGTCATTTAAAAATTCCAAAAGATTCATTATTGCTCTTTAAAAATATATTATGAAAGAAATGGGGTTACATTTTCTACATTATGAAATGAAAGGTCTAAAGATGGCAGACTCTCAATATGTCTACAGTGAGATTAAAAAGAAAATGAATACCATAAAAGAAAAATATTCGCTAAGATTAAATGAGAAAAAGGGCACACTGGTTTAAAAATTCAGTAATGTTTTAGTAACTTAAATATCTAGTACCTTATTAATATTTAGCCATCAGATAAAACTGGGTTTTTAAGCCTCTATAATTTGAACAATGATTGCATATACATAGACATCTCACTGCCATCATGCCTCCCCCTGGCTCCTCAGTTCCATGTCTTTTGGGGGCCTGAGATTTTATCCTTTAACCCAGCCTCATTGTGTTCTACTCTGTCAAGCAGACTCACTCTCCAAAGGCCTTGAAGCACAGCCTCACAGCAGCATGGCCTGGGCTTCCTAGGCCAGTTTCCATCTGGCCCTGCCACACAGAGCTGCTGGCCTCTCCTGCCTTCTCCAAAGATGCCTAAGGCATTCCACTTAGCACCTGCAGTGCCTTTCTAGACTATCCCAGGCTGATTCAAAGGACTCAAAGGAAGAACTCAAATCCCACCTTCTCTAAGATCCCAGGTACATAATACCTACCCAGCTACCCAGCTCACTTGCACATAGGATTGGTTTTTGAGCAGGATTGGTTTTTTCTAGCAGGCTTCTAGAGAACGTGCCTGCTGCCTGTGCACGTTGGAGAGCATGGTGCTGATCGGCAGTTGGGCCTATGAGAACATTTTATAATAACCTACAGCACATCTCTAGCTATAATCCTTTCTTCCCTCGCTTATGCCTACAATCTGCCTGGGCTCTTAGGAATCTTAAGTACTACCCCACATATATCTTCTTGCTCAGTAATATGACTATATTAATCACCACCATCTTTTCATTGAGTGTCTGCTACATGTAAATCCCTGTATACACATTAACACTTGCCTTAAAACACCTCCTGGAGTTAGAGTGAAGATTACTTTTTCATTCATAACAGACCAATGAGAATTCAAAATCGAATTTGTGGGACTCAAAACCTGTGTTGTTTCCACTACACCAGTTGAGCTCCCTATCTCAGCTCTTCCCAAATACCCCATACCTTCCTGCTGTATGTGTAATGCTCAAAGAGTTTTCAATTTAAAAAGTCCTATCAGTGGGATTCCAGGTGGTAGACTCAGCAAGCAGCAAGAGCCTCATGCTGTGTGAGGCTCTTCATTCATTCAGGTGAGACCTGTTGTTTGGAGAGGCTGAGAGACTGGGATCTAGAAAAACAGGTCAGGACACCAGGGTCAGATTCCTAGAATATGCTGAGTAAAGCAAGGGCTTAGGGATGTGTGGTTTTTGCTTCCATACTGGAATGAAACAGTGGTTGTCAAGTGGGGGCACCTTTCCCCCTCAAGGACATTTGGAAAAGTCTGGAGACAGTTTTGGTTGTCACAGCTGAGGATGGGACTATTGCTAGGGACATATAGTAGATAGAAGCCAAGGATGCTGCTGAAACTGCTATAATGCACAAAGCAACCCCCTTTCCAACAAAGAATAATGTAGCCTAAAAGGCCAACAGTTCTGAGGTGAGAAACCTTGGCCTAGAGGGAAAAAGTCTCAACACTCCTGCTCTGATGCAGCCCCAACCATGCCTGTGAGTGGCACTCCCAGTGTTGAAGGATCATTGCTTTCTTCCTGCTTTGAGTGACATCCTTCTGCACTTGAGGGACTGAGTATTCACATTAAGGGGAGGCATTAAAGACATTCCTCGCACCTGTGCAGGCTGGCAACTGGGATTTGGCAATGTCTTTTATAAGACCCTGCCTAGGATTTTAGAACCGAGCCAGACAGTCGACCTCCCTTCCAGAGGGGTTCCATAGAACAAGCAACCTTCTAAATTAAAGCCCCTTTATGTCATTTATGCTACTCTTAACTTTCTCCTCTTTCTTCTCCCTGCCCCAAGACTTCTCTTCATTCTTTGCTCACCAGCTTGTTCAAAACTCTCTCTGGCCCACCTTTTGTCTTATCAGCATGTGGCAGCTCACATCCCCTGCTGCTCTCATGGTCAGTGTCAGAATAACTTCCTTTAGGAAGAGAGACAGCAAGAAAAGGAACTTCTCAGCCACAGAACATCTCAAATGCCTGAACAACACCTGCTCGTGCATGAGCCCTACAGCAATCACCTCATGTGTTCAATGCGTTGGAGGCAGGGCTTGGAGCCTGTGTCTATGAGCATTCAGTGCTAGTGTCAGTTTTATGGGGAAAATTCCCTGAAGATGCTTCTCCCATATAAGGCCTCAGACTTATTCTTAAATATCCCATTTCATGCATGGTCCTTCAGAATCCAAGCCACACAGAGAAAGATATCATCATTAAAGACATTAGTGGAAAATGATGATATATGACATCATTACGAGTATATTTTATCATGATAAATTCATTAAATGTAGTTTGAGTAAATGGAACCCTTTAACCTTGAAGATGCGTGGAAAAACAATGCCCTTGGCTTGGCAATTGTTAAGGGAGAATTTACCCTGTGAGTGAGATGACTTTATATCAAAAATAAACTAAGACTTCAAAATCCCAGAGAACAGAGCCTTAAATAATGTGCTGAGATGGTAACTTAAAAGATATCTGGAGCCTATGCAAACCCAGAGTCAGAAATTATATATCTCTTTTCCTTCCTCATAAAACATACTCTACAATAGAATATTTCACCTTTCATCTAAAAACATCTCTCTTTCCCTTGCCTCTGTCTCATAAATAACAGTAGTGAAGGAGAAAAATTAAGTTGGCACCCACATTGTCTGAGATGTGTTTCAGAGGACAATTACTTTCTATAGAGGTTTTCAGATCAAAATGGTATCATGTTTGCTCATGAATTAGGTCAAGGAGGCTTGTGTCACAACTCAAATAACGGTGTAAGACAAAATGTTGTTCCTTGCCACACACAGCTCTATAAGCTGATCATCTCAGAACTTTTGAAATACCAGGAGCAGATAAAACTTCAGTACATTAAGGATAGTCAACTACTCACATCTCAGGGAGTGTGGGTGGGGGACACATCTTTTATCTTTTTGTGTTTCATGACTCTCAGAATCACATAGTGTCTTGTGGGGATTCCATTTATTTCACAATCCTTTGTGAGCAGGCAGAAGGTAGACAGTTAATCCATGTGTATATAACACAGACCATATTGGAAAAGGCTGCACCACCTGTGAAGATGAAATGTGTTTTGAAAAGGAAATTTAGTGAAATAAAACTCAATTAACATTGACCAAATTCTTCTATCTGGCAGACCCAGAATACACTTAAATATCTTCCTACAACACAGAGGAGACAGACAAGTAAGGCAATATTTACTGTTTAGTTTATAAAACTACACATTGAATTAGCACAGAGCAGAAAGTGAGATTCTCTGGTGAGAACTGGAGATGGTTGGGATGGTTCGCCAAGAAGGTTATCCTTGAACTATGGTTTTGAAGAATGAACAGGAGTTCTCTGGCTAAACAAGGTAGGCAGGATGCCCTAGGGAGAAAGAATATGTATTCCTCCATATCACACAATGTTATTTGTAGAAGGGTACATAGGAGAAATCTAGGCTAAGATTAACAAATGCCAAAGTATGAGAACCTAGGAATTTTAAGAAGCCAGTTGAATAATCTGATTGGCCCAAGAGAAGAGGATCAGCAAAGAGAAAGTTCTGTGGCTGTGCCTCATGAAAGCCAGCACATGTACAAGATGGCATCTGTGTCATGGCTGGGCCTGATGATGTGGTCTGACCTCTGAGCTCTGAGCAGAAGTAGGCTGCAGGAGCAAAGTATATGAGTGTTGAAGCGTGGTGCTTAATCACTGTGAATGATAACAAATAGTGACATCAAATAGAGGAAAGAAATCAATACAAAACCCAGCACCCTTTGGCACTGAGAAATTTAGTTCTTTGTAGAAGGGCAAATTAGAAGGGCATGAATAGAAACTGAAATGTTCAGCAGGAGATGGCAGATGCTCAGGAGACATGGAAATGTCTAGCAGGTGACTAGCAGGAAATAGGAGAAGTTGGGCCCATTTGCAGTGCCCAGGGGATACTGAGAGAGCAGAGGCGGTCTAGTGCAGGTAAACCTGCTTAGCTACTCACTGTAACTCCCAAAGCATAAGAACTTTTAGAGCTCAACACATTCTTCATTCAGGACTGCGAACGCGATTCAGTGACAATAGCGTTAATGTTATTAATGGGATCCTCTTGGCTACAAGCTAGGAATGGGGAAAGTAGACTTATGCATTTAGTAAAGAGTATAATGGAGCAATGTGACAACAGTTTGGCTCTTGCAGGGGCAAGAAAATTGTTATCAGAGGTTGGAAAGATGGAAGTTTATGTTATATAGAAACAAAATACCTGGTTAAACTTTGTCTTATTGTGAATTAAGACATGCCTAATTAGTCTACAGCTATAAGGGAAGAGAATGAAAAACAGTGTTGGTTATATGTGTTGGTTGATGTGGAAAAGAATTGGCTGACTTGTAAGAAGAAGTGAGAGGATAGAGAGGGAAGAAATATATGAGATTTTGCATGTTTGAATAGCTGACAGCTTAAGACCCCAAACACAAAGAAATGGGACTTTAAAAAATAAAGTTCTCGGCAACAAACATATAAAACCTCTTTCAACTGATTAAAGGGACTCAGCACAAAGATTATATTAAGGCTCTACCTTTCCACCCATGGTTTCAGACAGCCTTAATGTTTGTTCATCATTAGGTTGAAATAGAAAGGGGTGTGGAAGATAAGATGCAGGAAAATAAATCAGTATTGAGTGTTCTGTTTAGTAATTCTTGAGTGTGTTTACAGGCACCTGGAATTTACTAGGAGCAAATCGATCAGAAGACTACCAAGTTTTAAAGAAACTTTATTGCCAAAAAAAGGCTTTGGCTCTTCCCATGGTACAGTAACCTCTGGGCCCTCTACTTTGCACAGCAGAAAGAAAGGTATAAATGCTGTGCAGTCCCCAAGCACCTGCAGATATGACAGAGGAAGAAGAAAATTCCTAGAGGATAGAACCAGGGTGGAGAAGAATAATGAACAAGAACATCTGCTGGAGAAAAGTATCAGAGCCTAAACAAGAAAGTGCACGAACCAACAAAGTCAGGGGCCTTTGAAATGCTTGCTGTTCCACAGCTGCTGTGGCCTACTAACTGAGTGGTGCCTGGAATCCTTCCTTTCCCCAGGTGGGAGTCTGTACTGAGGTTATTCTGTCTCTACCACTGCATGTTGGATGTGGGTGTGGGAAGGATATCTTATTCTTTCCGTCTCTAAGTTGCTTAGCCAAGACAGACCACATTCAAAACTGATGAAGAGGACCACGTATTGCTCAGAAATCACAGGCTCTGAGCCAGGTACAGTGAGGAGGGGAGGCTCCCAACCAGAACAACATTTCTCAGCCCCCTTTCATCTGAGTGGGACTACATTGCTAGTTCTGGCTGGCAGAATTGTATGCACAAGTGATGTGTGTCTGTTCTGGTTTGAGATAGTTTAATTATTCAGTGTGTCTTTCTTTCCACATTATTTTCCCTTTATATGGGCATCTTGGAGGCGAGATGTTGACATGACAGGACAGAGGAAGCCTAGATCCCAGAGTAATCACTGCAAGGAGGGCTGCCTAGAAGAGGTATTCAGGAATAGCTACATTGGACAATGAGAAGTAAATTCCATCATCTTAAGTGACTGTGATTCTGTTTTGGTGTTGTTAGAGAAGCTGTTGTTAATTGCCCTAACTAATACAACCAGCATAGCTGAGTGCAAGGAGATGAGAAATACCACACCGTAGTGAAGAAAATAATCTGATGCTGTTAAAACATAAGATGAACAGAGAGACAAGGCAGGAGGTGAGGTTGGAGATGTAAGCAAAGAATAGGTAAGTATTTTTCAAACAATGGCTCACACACTACCTGTACATCTAATACAGGTAGTGTGTGAGCCATTGTTTGAGAAAATGCTCCCAATGCCTCAACCCACAGAACCAGAATCTCTTAAGAAACAACAAACACACTTTAATCAAGAACCCAAGTGATTCAGCTACATACAGTAAGTTGAGCCTGGTTGGATAAGGAAGGACATTTTGGATCATTTTAAGATTTCTTTATTTTATTTTCCCACACAGGCAGTAGGGGGCTGGTGAAGGGTGAGGCTTAGGAAGCAACAGGCTCATATCTTGGAAAGGGGTGAACCCCACAAGGGCAAAGACTTTGTTGCCTTGGTCACTATGGAGTTCTTAGCACCTTAGAAAGTACCTGGAATTTAGTGAAGACTCAATAAATGTTGAGGAATAGATGAATCAAGTTCAATTTTTTTTTTTTGAGACAGAGCCCCAAGCTGTCCCCCTGGGTAGAGTGCCATGGCATCACAGCTCGCAGCAACCTCCAACTCCTGGGTTCAAACAAGTCTCCTGCCTCAGCCTCCCAGGTAGCTGGGACCACAGGCTCCCGCCACAACACCCGGCTATTTTTTGGTTGCAGCCGTCATTGTTGTTTGGCGGGCCTGGGCTGGATTTGAACCCGCCACCTTGGGTGTACATGGCTGGCACCTTAGCCACCTGAGCCACAGGTGCCGAGCTCAAGTTCAAATTTTAAAATGAGAATTGACAAGGAGGTGTGGTTAATGAATTAGAGAGGAAGATAACGATTGCTGAGTGACCTGTTAGGAGGCTACTAAAATTGTTCAGGTGTGAGATGCTATATTTTTAAGCCAAGGTGATGGCAGTGAGACTAGAAAATAAAGAATGACTTTGAAACCTATTTAGAAAGCTAAGTTGGTGTGACTTAGTGAATGATTCAAATAAGTGGGTGAGGGACAGGAAAGAGCCTAGGAAGACTCTCATTTTTTTCCTCATCTAATGAAACTAATGATGGTATTATTCACAAGGATTTAGTACTCAAATCAGTTTTCAGAGGAAGATAATAAATTCAGTGTTAGTTATGCTGAGATTGACATTCTGATAAAAAACATGAAATTCAGTACATGGTTGGCTGTACTTTTTAAGAACACATGAAAAATAACAGGGCTGATTTGGGAGTCTACTATTCATTCCTTCCTTTGTTGATTTATTCATTAAACAAGCCATTACTGAATGTTTACCTCATTAGACACTAGACTAGGGGTTGCACAAACAAAGATGCCTTCAAAAGTCTTAAGAAAGGACTAAAGGACTAAAGTCTTAGTAAGCACCCTGAAAAAGATATGTCCAGGGAATTCAGAAAGGATCACCCAACCTAACTGGGAAGTTGAGAGAAAGTTTCATGGTGGAAGCCTCAAGAGAAACTGCAGTTTCAGCAGGAGCATCTGTGTGGACAGAAGCAGCAGATACAGGGATATAGAAGCCAGATTGCAAGGGGGTTGAGAAGTGAACAAGGGCTTAAAAAGTAAGGATGGTGAGTTTAAGACAGCTCTTTTGGGACATTTTGATGAGAAGGGACAAAGAAGAGAAATAGGTCAATAGCTAGAGGGACCATTACAAAGGTCAAAAAATTCTATTTAGAAAAAGACAATTGAGTATTTTTTTTTTAAAGGAAAGATGGAAAAGGTTGAAGTTATAAGAGGAGAAAATTGATGAAGTAAGATCACGGAGAAGACAGGACAAGATGAGGTAAGTTCATGTGATAGAATGAGCTGCAGAGAGAAGATGAAAGGTTTCTCGCACTGCTCATGGTGGGAAGCAAGGGTGCAGACCCAGACTGTGTCTGCTGGTGAGAGGAGGAATGTGAAGTGGGCACCGCTTGATGCGTGTGTGGCTAGCACTGTGAGGGAGTTGGAGATGAAGGACTGCATAAGTCAGAATGGAGTATGTTCTCTAGGTTTAAGTGACAAGAGGAAAAAGAAAAGACAGAGAAAGCTGTAACTTTTAAGGCAAAGCTAAAAGCAATCAATGCATCAAGCCAGAAAACATAAATTATGCCCGGGGATAATATTTATTTTTACAAAGGTATTTTTTCCCCAAATTATGAGAACTCCATAGCATCCTAGCATCCTAGCAGACTGTTATGTGCCTAACAAACTGCCTGACCCATGGCAGGCCCTCAAAGAAATGACTGCTGTATGATTCCTGGGCCCCATCAGTACCTCTGCAACACCTTTATCTATTCCTAACAGCCACGAATTTTTATTATAATGAAACCAATATTCTAATTAATTCTAATTACTAACAATTAAAAGTAATAACCAACCATGTCAGTAAAATACCTTCTCATAAGAGCCCTGGACCAAGGAAGATGAGAAACATTGCATTCAAAAACACTCACATGTGCTTCAAAGTAATGGAGAAAAAATAGCCTAGAATTCATGACACCACTTGGGTTTGCTCAGTGTTTTGTAGGCCTCTTTATATTCATACAAGATTCCTTTGGATTTAGAGTAAGATTTAAATAATCTCCTAAAACAACATATGCTCAACTCATAACTGTTACCAAACATATGTTCAGAATGGATAAGCCAGTAGCTGTGATTTATGCAAGAAGGAAAGGCAGCATGTGTATCCATCCTATTCCCTGTTCTCAGATTCCCTGCAGATCCAGTCTGAAAATAGTCATGGAGATTTTATTATTAAGAAGGAAATAGGAATGGAATTGGATCAATAATTTTATTGTTACCACCATACCCACCACCAGCAGCAGCAGCCTCAAAAAGAACAATCATCTCTGCATAGAATAAGGTGCTGTCCAGCGGTCACAGACACTCTCCATGCCTATGGAAAGCATATAAAGGTCAAGTGACAAAACTGGAGGAAGAAAAGACATAAACTCGTGACTAGATGTAGCTCCCTCCCCAGCCATGTTTCCTGAATCAATTCATAATTCAGACCAGTAGTTCTCAGCCCTCACCACACATTGGAATCACATGGAAAAGTTTTAAAAATAGGGTTGCATAGTGCCTACCTCCAATTAACTGTATCAGAGTCTAGAAGGGAGGCTTTTGTTAGGGAGTTCAGGCAGCTATATTTTTTAAAGCTCCTTGTATTTTTTCATTATTAAATTTTTATTTTGAGAAATTATAGATTCACATGCAGCTGTACAAATAATACAGAGCGATCTTGTGTACCCTTTGCAGCGTTTCTCCTGAGGTTAACACCTTGGAAAAGCATAGCACAATATCACAACAGAAAACTGACATTGCTGCAGTTAAGATATAGAACAGTTTGATCTGATAAAGACTCCCCCCTGTTATCCTGTCATAACCATGCCCACATCCTTCCCACCTCTACCTCTTTAGGAACACCTGATAGCCTCTAATCTGTTCTCCATTTTTATAGTTTTGTCATTTCACTATTATTGTATAAATGGAATCATATAATATGTGACCATTTGAAATTAGCTTTTCTCACTCAGTATGATTCCCCTGAGATTGATCCACATTGCTGTGTTTGTCAATATCGTCTTCCTTTTTATCACTGAAGTGTGCCACAGTTTGTTTAACTGTTTACCTATTGAAGGACATTTGTGTTGTGATGTATTTTAAGCTATTATGAACAAAGCTATTGTGAACAGTCGTGTATGGAGTTTTGTGTGAAAATAAGTTTTCGTTTCTTGGAGATAAGTTCCTGAGAGAGCATTTGCTAGGTCAGATGGTTATTGTGTGTTTAATTTTAAAAGAAACTGCCAAATTGTCTTTTAGAGTGGCTGTCTCATTTTACATTTCCATTAGCAATGTGTGAATGATTCAGTTTCTCTGCAACCTTCCCAGCATTTGTTGTTGTTATGGTTTATTTTAGCCATTCACTATCTCATTGTAGTTTAAATTTACATTTACTTGATGGCTAATTATGCTATAGTTTCATCTGCTTATTTTCCAATATGCATATTTTCTTTAGTCCTTTGCCCATTTTCTAATTGGGATCTTTTTTTGTTTTTTGCAGTTTTTTAGCTGGGGCTGGGTTTGAACCTGCCACCCCCAGCATACATCAGCGCCCTACTCCTTTGAGCTACAGGCGCCACTCCTGGGATCATTTGTTTATTAAATGTTGAATTTAGAGAGTTTTTAAAATATTTTCAAGGCACTTTGTTGGATACATAGTTCACAAATATTTTTATCTCAGTTTGTAGAGTGTTTTTTCCTCCTCTCAGCAGTCTCTTGGAACAAAAGTTTTTAATTTGATGAGGTCCAATTTATCAATTTTCCTTTTATGGATTGTACTTTCCATTTGCCTGAGCTATTCTAAGGCTAGTAAGACACATTTTGTTTTTCTTTTCCTGTGAATGTCTTTCCCCCCCGTACATATGAGGTGTGTTTTTTCACTGGATGGAGAATTTGCGCCTGACAGTTCTTTTCTTGCAATATTTGAAAAAATGTTGTCATTTCCTCTTGGCCTCCATCCTTTCAGATTTGATACTCACCTATTCAAGTTGGTAGTGTATCATTTCTCTCTCATTGCTTTCAGTATTGTTTCCTTGTCTTTAGTTTTCAGACATATAAATATGTGTCTTGACATGTGTCTTGACAAAAATTTCTTTGAGTTTTTCCTACTTGGGTTTTATTCAGCTTTTTCAAGTATGTTGGTTTATGTCTTTTGCCAAGTTTGGGGTGTTTTCAGCCACTATTTCTTTGAATACTGTTTCAGTCCCATTGCCTTTCTCCTCTATTCCTGGTACCATGATGAAAAAAATGTGAGCTCCTATGTTTTTTGTCCCATGTGTTACTGAGTCTGCTCATTTTTATTTTCAGGCTATGTTCTCCCTGTTGTTCATATTTGGTAAATTCTATTGCTCTTTCCTCAAGTTTATGGAATCTAGTGTTATTTCCAGTCTGCTATTGAATACATCCAACAGGGTTTTTATTTTGGTTATCATATTTTTCAATTCTCTAATCTTCATTTAATTCTTTTTTACAACTTCTAGTTCTTTGCTGAAATTTTCTATTATTTCATTTTGCTTAAGATAATTCATAATTGCTTATTGAAAGATTTTGATGATGAATGCTTTCAAATCCTTGTCAGATAATTCCAACATCTGATTCATCTCTGTGTGGCACCTATTGACTGCCTTTCCCCACTAATGTTGTGATTTTCCTAGTTCTTCCTATGACAAGTAATTTTTAATTATATCCTAAACATTTTGGATACTGTATTATGACACCATAGATTTTATTGAATCTTTTTTTCTTTTCTTTTTTTTTAGAGATAGAGTCTCACTTTATTGCCCTTGGTAGAGGGTCATGGCATCACATAGCCCACAGCAACCTCCAACTCCTGGGCTTAGGTAATTCTCTTGCCTCAGCCTCCTGAGTAGCTGGGACTACAGGTGCGTGCCTCAATGCCTGGCTATGTTATTGTTGTTGTTGTTGTAGTTTGGCCAGGGCCGGGTTTGAACCCACCACCCTTGGTACATGGGGCCGTGCCCTACCCACTAAGCCACAGGCACTGCCCCTAATCTTTTTTTTTAAAACAGTAGTTTCCTTATTGAGGTGTAGCTGAGGGCCAGGTAGATATGTGTTCAGCTTTTGGGTAGGGCTTTAGGACACTACCCCAAAAGTGAACCAGTGTTTGCTACCACCTATGGCCTCCCCCAGGCATACTGCTAACAGTAGGGAGGTGGAAAGTAGAAGGCTGTTATCCAAGGTATAGGTGGAAATTCAGCACCTCACCAGGTCCCCTTGACATCATGGTGGGAAGTAAAACAAGGGTGTCAACTATCCCAACCCCCACTACCTCCTCCAACCTCCTTGTTGGAAGAGGGGATGGAAGGTTAGCCCATTGATGATCCTGCCAACACTCCCCTGGCAGGGGAATTGGAGCACCACCCATATGTGACAGGAGAGGAAGGAAGATTAGCTCTCCATTACCTAAGGACATTACCAGTGGGGAAATTGGAAGGGGCCCTCTGCATCCACTGAGTAAGTGTATTAGGTCAGCTTCCTGCTGGGCCAGGTGAAGCAACAGAGGATGGTCAGTTTTGGCTGTTATACTGGTCTTTGGTTGGAGTAAGATAATATTGCCAGAAAGATCTTCTATTGTTAGAAGCTCTTTTCCTAGCTTTTTTGCCAGGGGCACTGGCTTTTCTTTTGTCATTATTATTATTATTATTAAATGGTAATTATGTACATTAATGCAATTCTGGGGTACAGTGTGGTGTTTTCATATACAATTTGAAATATTTTCATCAAACTGGTTAACATAGCCTTCATGTCATTTTCTTAGTTATTGT
>NW_003852475.1:4828114-4836471 GCF_000181295.1 Otolemur garnettii | reverse complement strand
TTCAGTCAGTGGCTTCTTCTGGTTGCCCAGAGAGACAGGACATGTCAGTCGTCTTCTCCTAATTTTCAGTTACTGGGGCGCCCAGATCACAGCAGAATGGCAGCAGCTGTGTGAGAGGTTGCATAGCCAGATCAGACCTTGTTCAGCCTTCCTGGGCACCCAGGGGGCAGGAGACTGGCAGTGGCAGTCTGGCATATCAGTCCTAATTTCCTCTACCAGTGTGACCAGTGGGCAGGGGAGCTGCACCCATGGTGCTGGTTGCTTTCACAGCCAGATCAGTCCTAGTTTGGCCCACCAGGGTTACTAGGTGAATGACAGCTGCTGCGTTGAGCACAAGAGCAGCTGAATCAGTCCTACTTCAGCCCCACCGGGGCAATGGAGGGGGAACAGAGCAGGGGAACGGCGGCGGCCAAGTCAATCCTCATTCAGCCCCTCAGGTGTCGCCAGGGGGGAAGGAGAATGGCAGCAACCAGATCAGTCCTAGTTCAGCCCCACCAGGGCTTCCAGGGGGCAGGGGAATGGCAGCGGCTGGATTAGTCCTAGTTCAGCCCCACCAGGGCAACTGGGGGGAGGGGGCAGGGGAATGGCAGTGGCCAGAACAGTCCTTGATCAGCCCCACTAGGGCAACTGCGGGACAGGGGACTAGCAGTGGCTGTGTGGGGAATGTGCTCAGCTGGGTCAGTCTTAGTTTGGCCCCACCAGGGCAAGTGAGGGACAGGGAAACTGCTGCAGCTAGATCAGTACTAGTTCAGCCCCGCCGGAGCAACCGGGGTTGGGGGAAATCAGCAGTGGTGGTGCAGGGCACATGCACTACCAGATCAGTCCTAGTTCGCCATGCTGGGGCAACAGTGGGGCAGGGGAACAGTAGCAGCTGGATCAGTCCAAGGTTCACCCTTGCTGGGGCAACCATGGGGGCAGGGGAATGGGGAGTGGAGGACTCCTCTGCTGCCACCCACTGGATGTGCATGGCACTAGCTAGCCCATCTGTTTCTTCCTGGCACAGGAGCCCGGAGTGGGAGCCTGGAGTGGGGAACTCCTTTGCCACCACTCACGGGATGTACGTGGCTGTAGCAAACAGTTCTGGGCCCACCCAGACTGGGAGCATGTAGCAGGGATCTCCTCTGCCACTTGGGGGGCATTTGTGGCTTCAGCAAGTAGTTCTGTGCCTGCCTGGAGCTGGGGGCTCCTCTGCAGCCATCCACCACCTGCAGGAGGCGTGCGGCTCTAGCAAGCAGTTCTGGGGACCACTTTGTACCTGTATTTGTGTTCTTAAATGTGCTTGCTTGGATTTACAGCTTGCTGGGCCTGACCAGATTGGGGGATTCCTCCACAGGCCCCCGCAGGGCATGAGTGGCTCTAGCAAGTAGTTATGGGCCCGTCAGGAGCAGTGGGCTCCTCTGGCGCCAACTGTGGTGCACGCGGCTCTAGGAGCAAAGGACTCTGCCACCACCGCTGGAGGTGGGTTATGTACCTTTTGATTGTATTTTTGGGGTCACAGCTCGCCTCAGCAAAGTTGTTGTGGGTTCTTCGATCTTCTCTCTTGGCTCAGCTCCAAACCATCAGCTTACTTGCCAGACTTCTGTCCTTTAAGTCTGCTTCTGGATGGGAGCCTCTGTGGGAAGCTGGCTGTAGTCCGCCATCTTGGTTCCACCTCTGGTTTCATCTCTTGTTTTATTCTGTTCCATATGTTTGTCTCTATTTATGCTGTTTTTATTACTGAAGTTTGGTAGGGTAATGCCTCTGACTTTGTTTTGATAACTAAGAATAGCTTTTGCTATATAGGTTTTTTTTCTAGTTCCATACAAAACAAAGTACTTCTTTTTTTCAGTTCTTCACAAAATGATGTTGGTATGTTAATGGGAATTGCATTGAATCTGTAGTTTGCTTCACCTAGAATAGACATTTTGATAATGTTGATGAGCATAGTATGTTCTTCCATTTATTAGTGTCCTACGCAATTTTGTTTCATAGGGTTTCATAATTCTCTTTTAAAAATATTTCACCTCTTTTGTTAGGTATATTCCTAAGTATTTCATTTTCTTTGAAGCTACTATGAAGGGAATTGTGTCCTTGATTTGCTTCTCAACTTGGCTGTTACAGGTGTATACAAAGGCTATTGATTTTTGGACATTGATTTTATACCCTGAGACATTACTGTATTTCCTGATGGCTTCCAGGAGTTTTGTGGTTGAGTCTCTGGGGTTTTCTAATTATATGATTATATCATCAGCAAAGAGGGCGAGTTTGACCTCCTTTGCCCCCATTTGGATGCTCTTTATATCCTTCTCTTGCCTGATTGCATAGACTAGAACATCCAGAACTATGTTGAATAATAGTGGTGATAGTGGATATCCTTGTCTGGTTCTAGTTCTAAGTGGAAAAGCTTTCAGTTTTATACCATTAGGTATGATGTTAGCTGTGGGTTTTGTCATAGATGGCTTCAATCAACTTAAGAAATGTGCCACCTATGCTTATTTTCTTAAGTGTTCTTATTAGAAAAGGATGCTAAATTTTGTCACGTGCTTTTTCTGCAACTATTGAGAGGATCATATAGTTTTGTTTTTGCTTCTATGGTTATGATGTATTACATTTATGGATTTGTGTATGTTAAACCAAACTTGCATTCCTTGGATGAAGCCTACTTAATCATGATGTATAATTTTTTTTAATAAGTAACTTCAATCTATTAGCTAAGATTTTGTTGAGTGTTTTTGCATCAATATATATTAGTGAAATTGGTCTGTAGTTCTCCTTTTTAGTTAGGTCCTTTCCTGGTTTTGGAATCAAGGTGATGTTTGCTTCATAGAACATTTTGGGGAAAGTTTCTTCCTTCTCAATGTTTTGGAGTAAGTTCTGCAATATAGGTCCAAGTTCATCTTTGAAGGTTTAATAGAATTCTAATGTGAAGCTATCTGGTCATGGGCTTTTTTTCTTTGTTGTTAGAAGCTTTTTTGTTGTTTCTGCAATCTCAGTGCTTGATATTGGTCTGTTCAAGAGATCTATTTCTTCCTGGTTAAGTTTAGGAAGATGGTATGATTCCAGGTATTGATCCATTTCCTCCATATTATAAAATTTCTGGGCATAAAATTTTTGGTAGTAGTCAGAAATAATCTCTTGTATCTCTGTGGTATCACTTGTTACTTCCCCCTTTGCATTTCTGATTAAGGTTATTAAAGATTTTACTTTTCTATATATGGTTAATCTGGCCAATGGTTTATCAATTTTATTTATCATTTGATAAAAACCAACTTTTTGTTTCCTTAGTTTTCTGAATGATTCTTTTATTTTCAATTTGATTTATTTCTGATTTAATTTTGGTTATTTCTTTTCTTCTGCTAGGTTTGGGATTGGATTGCTTTTCCTTTTCCATTTCTTTAAGATGATTCATTAGGTTATTGATGTGCTCTCTTTCTGTTTATCAGATGTAGGCATCTAATGCAATCAATTTCCTTCCAAGGACTGCTTTTGCAGTGTCCCAAAGGTATTGGTAGCTATGTCTTCATTGTTGTTATGCTCAAGGAAGTTAATGATTTCCTTTTTTATCTCTTCCTGACCCAACTTCATTCAGCATAAGGTTGTTTAATTTCCATGCCATGCCTTTGTATTGAGATGACAATTTTTGTTGGAGTTAAATTACACCTTTATTGCCTTGTGGTCTGAGAAGACACAAGGTAAAATTTCAATTCCCTTGATTTTGTTGAGGTTTGGTTTTTTTGTCCTAGGATATGATCTATTTTATGTTGTTTCTTTGATTTGGCCCTGAGATTTACGGTTCTGAAGTAGCTCCAGTTTCTAATATAAGTCTGGAAAGAGTTGCATGTCTAATAGAAGCATCAAACTGGAGAATTCCCTTCTTTACTCCGGGAACTGGTGGTGTCCAGCTGCATGCATCCTGCCATTTATAGACCATTGGCTTTTCTCCAAAATAGAGTCTAGACTTGGTCCATTACTTTGCCTCTGAGATGATCTTCTTGCCAAACCAAATCAAGAAGCCATTTACATGTCTAGATGTCAAATCTGAATCCTGAGCTATTCAGAGCTTCATTCTTCTGGGTGAAAAAGAATGGCAAAATCTTGAGACAACTTATGGTTTTCAAAATCTAACTATCTCCTTTGCTGGAGGGAGATTGGAGGATGGGAGTCAGAATTCCTACAATCACCTTCTCCATTTCCTCTGCCCTTAGTCACTTGCCTTTCTTTCTTTCCTTTTGAGAAAGAGCCTCAAGCTGTCCCCCTGGGTAGTGTGCTGTGGCATCACAGCTCACAGCAACCTCCAACTCCTGGGTTCAAGTGAGTATCTTGCCTCAGCCTCCCAAGTAGCTGGGACCACAGGCGCCTGCCACAATGCCCTGCTATTTTTTGGTTGTAGCCATCATTGTTGTTTGGTGGGCCCGGGATGGATTTGAACCTGCCGCCTTAGGTGTATGTGCCTGGCACCTTAGCCACTTGAGCCACAGATGCCGAGCCTTACCTTTCTTTCAATATGCTATCATTATGATAAATGTATTTATAAAAACACCTTGGTTTCCAATTCATTAAAATTAAATGTGAAAGCACAATTTTCAGATGGAAAATAAAAACATTTTTCCTTTCTATTTTGCTATCATGATCCCCACAGTCTCACAGGTGACAGTCTTAACTTTTGCACACAGATACGCACAGAATTCTTATTGGGAGCGTCAGGGATGAGGGGAAGTGCACAGAGGTGCTCTCGGGGATTCTGGCTGTGTGGAGGACCTCTGAGCCAACTGCAGGAACCACACCCTTTTTTTGGATAGTCTTGCCAGGCTAAGGGATGTTTACTTAAGCTAAATCAATTTAACTAAAGCACACTATTAAATTTAAAATGATGTGTATTATTACTAGTCTGGTTGTATTTTTGTTCTTGATGCTACTTAGTGGCCAAAGAAGAAGCACAGAAGTATCCATTTTCCTCCCTAAATTTCTTCCTTCTCTTGGATTCTTGGTGGGACCATGATCTTCCCTAGTGAGAAATCTGGGAGTCAGCCCACATTTTCATTGTCTTTAATCTCTTGGTCTAATTTTTACTGTTATTTGAATCTTCTCTATCTTTTTTGTTTGTTTGTTTGTTTGTTTCACACCTCTCCCTTTCATGTTCTCTTTGAGAGTGTGATTAGAGGTGAAGACTCTTAATTGAGAAACATCATCATTTTTATGTAGGAGGCTATCATGGGGTCTTCTTGCTTTTGTTCTTAAACTTCTATCCCAGATTTGCAAAACTGATTATGTTTTGCACTTTAATGGCAACAGGATCAAGTCCAAGCTCCTTAGCATGAAGTAGGAGACCCATTGCCACACCTGTCTCCCCCTTCCTTCTGATGCCTGCTGTCTCTCTTCATGCCTCTGCATGTGAGCTTCCTGTCACTTAATGCTGCTGTCTCCTCTAATCTCCCTGTCCAACCTTCAATTCATCTCTCTGAGAATTTTCTTGACTCACATGTCATCACCTTCTGGCAGGCACAGTTTATTCAAAGTGGATGATTTAAAGAGAATTTAATAAAGAGATTATCTCCCTATAATAAAATGGGCAGAAAGTCGGGAAATCACAATGGATAGAGCAGTAGGTCCCCTGAGGCTACAATAAGGTGCTGGCATCTGCCACCTCCCTGAGCAAGGGAGTTGTTATCTGTACTCAGAGACAAAGAGGTCTGTGGGCCAGTCCACTGTTATTTATCTCGTCCCTCTGCAGAAAAGGAATCAAGGGAATGAATATCCTAACCTTACTCTTCCCTCCCAGCAGTCTCCCGCCAGCCCTCACTATTGGCTGAAACCAAGGGAAGTGAAGAACCTTTGCCATGATCACACGTATCAGTTTCCTGGAGCAGCCTGCAGAAAGGTAAGAAATGGATCTGGAGGGCTACTGAAGCTATCAGGCACCCCAACCAAGCAGAAGTGATCATTTTGTGCTCCAAAGAGCCTGTTTCACACTTCTTTGATTGATATTATAATGCCACATTATAATTATTTGTTTTTGTATTTCTCTCCCCTACCATGTTATGACCTTTTCAGTAGAAGGAGACATGTTGTTGGGTTTCATTTGTTTGTTATTTTTTGCTCACTGTATTCCTGTTGTTCACCACAGTGCCTACCAAGCAGCAGAAACTCAATGAAATTTTACCTAAATTTAACTGATTTATCCAGAAAACCATGAAGAAAAAGGCAGCCCTGGGGGGTGAGAGAACTGATTATTCTCTTTCTTGTATATTATTGGAGGGGAGGGGATGTATTACCTGACATCAGCATAATCTCTATACACTCACCACCTCCTTCACCTGACATTCTCCACTACTGTCATCACTGCCTTCTTCCAGGATGGTGGTCACTTTATCAATGCACACCCATTTCTAGAATGCCTAAATCTCAAATCATTATCCAGCCACCCTGGGTTATTAAAAAAGACACAAGACAAACCACTTAACACAAATAAGGATGACCCATTCTCCCCAGTTTCTACACCACATCCTGTCCATGCTTCTGCTCTGGTGAGGTGGACTGAACCACTTAGGAATTTGAATCTCTTCACATGTGATCTTTGTCACTGAAGACCCAGAGCAGAGCCATCCCCTAAGTAGCCTCCCAGCTATTTCCATTTTGGATTCGACACCAAGTTTTGCCTGGTCCTCCTAGGCATCCCAGTAATGGATCTCCCTAGCCTAAAATACATCACCCAAAAGTGAGTGAAAAAGGACACCATGCTCCCCATTTCAATTCTCTAACTTGAAGGCCCAGGACCAGTATGTCCAATGTTGTGGCATATGTTTGTCTCCTCTGTGCCCTAGATGGATTACTCAGATCAGGTAACTTGAGATCCAGCATAATGCAGGTGAGGGAGTGGTCTGCAAATATTTCAAATCTCACCTAGCACTCCAGCTGGGAAATGTATGAGACATGAGGTTCTGCCTTAGACACCAATAACCTTCGAATCATGCATCAACCCCACACAAACCTAGGAGGGAACCCAATGGCTGCAATGGTAAATATCTGAGAAATACTATTTTGAATGATTGTTGGGCATACATCAGGTACACAAAACACCATTCTTTCTTCTCCCAGGAATTTCATGGTATGGCTTTGGTGACTTCATAACGGAATATCAAAGCAACCACTTCTTTGCCTTGTATTTAAAACGTACCAATCTTTGCTCAATCAATAACATAGACCATCTGCCTTCCAGACACTTGTCAGAGAGAATAACCTCAAATTGTCAGCTCTGTAACCCCTATTGGAATCCAATCTGAGAGAAGAGATACTTAAGAATGGGTCTCTAAGGAATGGTTTTCAAACTTTTTTTTTCAACCAGTATTTTTCTTCCAATGATATCTTACCTGGAAACTCAGCATGGGAAATAGAGAAAAGTGAAGCACTGGTGGAAGAGGGCAAGAGAACTCTGATGCCCCTCATCTCCTTTGGTGCCTGAAACTCCTGTATGTGGCCCCTGAGGAGGGTAGTTTGGAAGCCAAAGGTCTAAAGGAAATACCAGGTCTGAAACTTCTGCGTTTGCAAACATACAGTGAAAAGCTGCACACAGGACTCCCTAAGCTTAACATAGTGAAAGTGCCCCCTGTGAGTTATGCCCTTAGCTTATCCCAAGGGCAAGTGCAAATATGGTTTTCTGTGCTTTTTCTCTGTATATATTTTTGAATTGATAGAAAAAATATATAAATGAATGTGTTACTTTCATAGCTAAACAAAACCAGAAATAAGTGATATAACCAAAGTAATATCTTAGAAAGATGAACCTGATAGTGGGCTTAGTGTAAATTGAAAATATTAGAGACTGCTAGAAGAGAGAAGTTGGGAAGCTTGTGTCCTCAGCCAAGGGCTGCACTATAGACAGCTAGACTAGAGTGGCAACAGGTACAAGATGGAAATCATTGTTCATGAGACCCATTTAGTGTGAGGGTAGGTGGATGGGAATGTCTCTGACATCAGGAAGACACAAGGACAGAGAGGCCACATCAAAAATGGCAGAGGACATCTGTGGGGAAGTCTTAAGGTAATTGAACAGTGGTGTTTGTAAAAGCGAGCAGTGATCATCATTGTCTTTTAGAAGTCAGAATCAGGAAAGCCACAGCTGAAGGATACTGTGCTCACTTGTGTAGTGAGGGCTGTGGAAGAGGGGCAGAAAGATTGTACCCATGGAAGTGGTAATCACATATACTCATGGAGACTTTGGGCCTGCATATAAGGTGATTCCTGCCCAAATTCCTCCCAGAAGAGAGTTGCCTACATCCTGAGACCCTCCCTGAATAATGCAGTCTGACTGACTCTAGTGATTCAATAAAAAATAAAAATCATTTATTGTGTACAAAGTGGATGATGCAATTCCTCCAAAG
>NW_003852475.1:4826370-4827530 GCF_000181295.1 Otolemur garnettii | reverse complement strand
ACTTAAATCTAAGACATGAAATGATTAAAAAAAACTTAGAAGAAATTATTGGGAAAACTCATGATGATGTTGGACTGAGGAAAGATTTTATGACAAAGACTTCAGTGGCCATCACAACAACCAACAAAAATTAACAAATGGGATTTAATTAAGCTGAAAAGCTTCTTCACAGCTAAGGACCCAACAAGTAAAGCAAAAAGACAACCATCAGAATAGGAAAATATATTTGTAGAGTATAAATCTGACAAAGAGTTGATAACTAGAATCTACAGAGAACTCAAATTAATCAACAGAAAAAGAGTAAACAATCCCATCTACCCTTGGGCAAGAGATTTGAACAGAACCCTCTCTGATTAAGACAGATGAATAGCTAATCAACATTTGAAAAAATGCCTATCATCCCCGATCATCAGAGAAATGCAAATCAAAACCACCCTGAGATATCATGTAAGCCCAGTGAGAATAGCCCACATCACAAAGCTGCAGATGTTGGCATGGATGTGGAGAGAAGGGAACAGTTTTATACTGCTGATGGGACTGCAAACTAATACAACCTTTTTGGAAGGAATTATGGAGAATCATTAAAGAACTCAAATTAGACATCTCATTTGATCCTATAATCCTAAAAGCAGAAAGAAGAAAAAATATCCTTTTTCATAAAAGGCACTTGCACTAGACTATTTATCACAGCTCAATTTACAATTTCCAAAACATGGAAGCAACCTAAAAGCCCACCAACCCAGTAATGGATTAACAAGCTTTGGTATATATATACCAGGGAATACTAATCAGTCATTAAAAAAGATGGAGACTACATCTTTTGTATTAACCTGGTTGGAGGTGGAACACATTCTTCTTAGTAAAGCATCATAAGAATGGAGAAGCAAGAATCCAGTATACTCAATTCTATTATGAAGGCAGTAGATGAGTTAATACAAGGGCGAAGTGTAGGAGAATGAGCAAGTGGGGAGGGGAGGAGAGAGAGGGATGGGGCGTTACAGTGTATGCCATACCTCTTTAGGACTGGACACAATTATAAGAGGGACTTTACCTAACAACTGAAGTCAGTGTAACCTAATTCTTTGTACCCTCAATGAATCCCAAACAGTAAAAGTTAAATAAATAAAATAAAATAAAATAAAACAACTCATTAAAAAAAA
>NW_003852475.1:4823161-4824751 GCF_000181295.1 Otolemur garnettii | reverse complement strand
CAGGGACATTTTTGTTCTTTTCTTGCTTACATTTCCTCCTCACTTTTTGCTCATGGCATCCTCTTTATCGAAAATGTTCTTTTCTACATCCCAGGACTTCTTCTCAAGATGGTCAAAGTGTCTACTTTTCTTAACAGACTCAGAGCAAACATTTCCCAGGCTGCAGTTTTCACATTGGGCAGGAGATACTCCTTTATGTCTTTTTCCTGAATTCTCTGTTGCCCTCTGAATACTTTGACAAAAACATTTATCTCACGCTGTTTATTCAGCGTTAGTCAACCAAGCCATTGAGATCTTAGGGCCATGTACTCAGGGCTGATGTTCCCTTAATGAAGAAGATTCTGTCTCTTTTGAGAAGCTTCTAGTGAGAGAGATCAGCCAAGTACACAACCAATGTAAGAACTTCAGGAAGCTGTAGGAGGGCACAGGAGAAACAACTATCCCTGATTTTGGAAGGAGGGCGTGGGTAAGTCAGGAAAAATTCCTTGAGTAGAGGATCTCTCAAGATGTGAAAAACACAAGAATGGATTAGATCAAGAGAGTGGAAGGGAAGTTGAAACAGCCAAGGAGGTGGGAGGGGAGAGCAAGATAGATTTGCAAGGAAAAAATGAAGGGCTCCACTTAAAACTTATTTTGGCTGTGATGTCTGTGATACTTAGACAGTTGGAGACTTGAATGCAAATTCAAAAGAGAGTTCCAGGCTATGGCTGTAAATTTGTAAGTCATCAGCACAAATATGGTACTTAACTGCATACAGGCTGGTAAAATGACCTAGAAGTGAAAGAAAAGATGGCTTAGGACAAATAATATGTGTATTTTATCATCTTTATACATTACCAGATTTTTTTTTTGGAGCTCTTTGATGAGGACTTTCATATATATATATATATATATTCATATACATCATATATGTTCATGAATAAGATTAATTTATATTTTTCCTTATTTGTACTGCCCTAGTTTAGCATTTTATTAGGGATATTCAGTTTTTCTACCAAGTGTGAAAATTTTAATCTATTATTACTTGGAATATTGCCTCTCCACCATTCTTTCTAATCTTTCTTTCTGAAATGTCAATCAGATAGATGCTGAGTCTTTTCATCCTGTTCTCTATGTCTTTTAACCTCTTTCACATTTTCTATACTTTTGTATCTAAACTGTATTCAGATTAATTTTTTCATATCTCTTTTCTGGAAAATGAACTCTTTCTTCATTTGTTCCCATCTGCTGTTTAATCTGTACATAAATCTTTTTATTTCAGTTACTATTATTTTAATTTCTAAGTATTCTGTTTGTTTATTTTCCCCCAAATCTTCTTGGCCTTATGTCTTGACATATTTTCATCCCTCTCTTATCTTTCTTGAAACATGTGTGACGTGTATGTTTTTATATTCTATATCAGATTATCTGTATTATATTCTTTGTGGGTCAGACTCTATTGTTTTGTTGTTTCTATTGACTCCTACTCATGGTACCTTTTTTCTTTTATATGTTTGGTGAGTTTTGACTGTGAGTTCCTATTTCTTGAAACTTACTTATAGAAATGTTGGGGCTTGGATTTCAAGTGTGTTGTTTAGTAACATATTTGTC
>NW_003852475.1:4818082-4823141 GCF_000181295.1 Otolemur garnettii | reverse complement strand
TCTGTAAGGGATGTGGAGCCGATGGGGCCTTGATTTCTTGGGAAAAGATACAGACAGAAAGTGCAGTAACATGCTTCCCAGGGATGGTGGAGCTGTGACTGGGAACTGGGTCTTCTCCCTGTGGCCCCACACTTAGTCCCACCCTCCACTCCAAGTAGCCTCATCCAGAAGGGTTCCATGTCCCTGAATGTCTACACTGACACAGGAAGTCTCAGACTGAAACTATTTGGAGTTTCTGCTGTTTGGTAGTCTGCTCATCATCTTTCCAAATTTCTCTGAATTGGATATTGATGTTGGCCACTTGGCTTGAAGGGCTGTGTTTCATTTTTCCAATGTCCTCAATTTTATTCATTTAGCAGGGTATCTTGTTTCCCCTTATACATATTTTAGCCACATTAGCACTGTCGTGTGTGTCTGAGCTCTCATTTAATATGCACAAGCAGGTGTGGTCTGCATGAAGATGCCTTTGAGGATGTCTCCCTTGAAGTTTCTTGTCCTCTCTGCATAGTTTTGCTGGTCCTATGGCCTGTGTCTGGTTCTTGTCAGTTCACTTATGGTGATGTTCTATAGATTTTGTATCAATGTGACCTTTGCAATGTTTCTATACTGGTCTCTTTTACTTAAATTTGTGAAGTAGTATGTGATTAGGTACTTATATAAATATACACAACATATAAATATATGTGGTATGTATAGAAATTATTTAGTATATATTATACTAGTGGGTATATGTGTTTGTAAATGTATGTATGTGACTATCTACCTATTTATCCATCTATCCAAATGATTTACCTATCTCTCTATATACAGATGCACTTATATTACATACAGGACTAGGTCCTGAAATCTAATTATAAAAATATCCTAAAAGTGACCTTGACTACGAAGGGTTTGTGAGAGAACATGGTCAGTTTGGCTTATTCAGTCCCTTGAAGGGCTTATTTATATAAAGAGGAATTATTTACTTGGAAGCACTGGGTTTTGGAAATAGAAGTAATCATAGAAGTCATCATGGTCAAACTCTCATTTCCTAGCAAAGAATGTAAAAGTTAAAGAGTTAACTTAAAGTTACTCAATAGGGATTGGAGCCTGGGTGTTTTCTATTTAGCCTCTGGTTCCCTTCCTTATATCTTTGTCTATTCCCTACATGAATTTTTGTTTTCAGGAAATACAATACATTAGAAATTAAGGGAGGAGTTTAACATTATCATCCTGTAAGATTTTATTGTGGGAGTTGTTATACAAGTGGGATCATATTTGTTCCTGAATTCTCCTGAGACCAGAGTGTCCAGGCATGGAAGACTGAACAGGGAGTGAAAAGCCTTGTAGGTGAAAGATGTTTTCAGCATGGTAGGTGGACAGCAGGGGCTTGGGGCCATGGTAAGTATACAGAAGGGACTAATCTGAGGCTTCCCTTCCTTAGTCTTTGGTCAAGGAAAGACCTCCCACCAGCTTCTCCTGGTACCTTTCTATTTTCCCATCAACTCCTGGGAATTAGAGCCAGCAGTTCTGCAAATATAAGTCACTTGGCTTCACAAAAAGGATACTATTAACAAAGAGTCTTCTGTTTCCACCAGTCCGAGGCCATCTTTTTGTGTCCTTCAAGCCAAGAAGAGATTTTGGCATTGAATATTTAGGTTTGCCCAATGCTGAAATAACACTTGATTTATGCAATTCGGTCAGATACCTATAAAATCACTGAATAGAAACCAAACAGGATAAACTGACTGGTGTGTGAAATAACTGGGCATTTGACTCAGAACTCTTAGTCTGGCTTGTGCTGCTATAACAGGTGCAGAGCACCAAATGGAGCCATACCCTCATACAATTTTGATGAAGTAATAAAGCATGTGCACATAACTTTCATAGAAACACTGCAAGGGAATTCTTTTTAAATAAGCTTGCTGGTGGGAATTTTCTACCCTAGGGAGATGAATTTAAGAGGGAAAGGCTGCAATGAGTTGGGCTGGCATGTGCTACCTCTGTGCCTGGAAAGGGCAGTAGCTGGTGCTTCCCCATTTAGACCATTTAGAACTTCTGACTGAATGGCTTAGTCACTGACCAACTTTTGACTATGAAGTACTTCATCAGTTTGGCTAAATGAGGTGGATTGGTGGTACATATAGGCATTGCCAAGCCTTCCTACTTTTAATTTTTCATGAACAGTTCTTTCACTGGATTTCTATAAGTTTCAGATTAATAGGGGGTTACATATGATTAGGTTATATAGTTGCTTTTCTAGGGTTAAAGTCTGAGTTGTAGGTGTCATCTTCCCCCAAGGAGTGTGTAATATACGCCCAAAGGAGTGCAGTGTACCCACTGAGTTGGTTTTACCCAATCCTTCCTCCTCTTTTCTTTACTTGAATTGCATTGATTTTTTTCTCTCAGGTGAGCATATAGGTGTTAATCTACTATTTCCAATTTATTCCTAAGTACATGTGATAGTTGTTTTTCCATTCTTGTGAAATTTGCTTAGGAGAATGGTCTCCAATTCCATCCATGTTGCTAAAAAGGATACAAAATCTCTCTCTTTTTATGGCTGAATATTATTATTATTAAACATATACCACAACTTATTAATTTATTCATGTATTGAAGGATACTTTGTTTCCACCTGTTTGTGATTGTTAATTATGCTACTATAAACATTCCAGTTCAAATGTCTTTATGATAAAATGTCTTTTTTTTTTTTCTTTTGGGTAAATACTTAGTAGAAGGATTGCAGGATCAAATGGCAAGTCTACTTTTAGTTCTTTGTAGAAACTCCATACTTCTTTCCATAGAGGCTGTACCTGTTTGTAGTCCCATTTACAGTGTCTGAATGACAGAACAGGTCTTCACTTTGTTCCTGGTTTGTGGTCTTGGAACAAAGACATCTAACCATCAATTCCATAAATGAGGTCTAGAGATCTCTATGACCAATTAGCCATAAGATCATTACTGTCTCTACTTGTTAGTTTTTGTCTTTGATTCATTTATTCATTCATTTTTTTAAAAAACATCATAACTTGGAAATAATTTTAGATTTGCAGAAGAGTTATATTTTCTCTCTCCCTTCATCCTTCAAATACTTTAGTGTGTATTTCCCAACACAACCACTATACATCATATAAATATCCTGTTTCTCATTAAAGATTCACCCACTGGTTTTTGCAGCCATTGATGATTATTGCCTTATTTAATTTTGAATGATCACTTTAGTAAATATCCACTAGGTCTCAGCTACTGCTCTAGAGACATGCATGAATACAAGTCACTCCATAGCCTCTATCCATTAGAAAATACAGACACATAAACACTGTAGCAAATGGAACAAGGACAGTGAGAGGGAAGCTCAGAAGAGGTCAGGATGACTGTCTGGGCAGTGAGGTTAGAGAGAACTTCACATAAGAGGTAATTTCTAGAACGAATATCTTCAATTAAAGCAGAGGACATACAGGTACTCTAGGCCTTATATATTATTATGGTGATATGAAGTCTTAGCTGTTCCAAATTTAATAATTTCCTGCTGCCTGCACATTTTTAATCTTAGTATTTCTCATCGTTTTCAAACTTTTTGACATCTTTCCATAGGAAGAAATACACTTTACATTGTGGTGTAGTGCTCACACACACACACACACACACACACTATACAATCTCCAGGAATAATACTTAGCTATTTTCTATTGTACTCAGCTTTACCCTATGCTGGTCTCTTAATGAATGCAGAACTAACACATACAATATATGGGAATAGAGATGTGGGATCTGCATTTCTAATAAGTTTTCTGTGTCATTCTGATGCATCCTAGGGTACTAACACAGGGAAAGGTGGAAAATATTCTGAGACAAAAAATGTGGCTTCAGGTGGCTCTGTTTAATAGGGAAGATCTTAAAGTTCACCAGCAGGGGAACCCTACTTTAGTTGATAAGTTAGATCTTTGTTATCTGTGTTCATTTGCTGATTTGCAGTTATCTGGCACTGGGGAAAAAAAACCAATGTCAAGATTTTTTGAAGGCTCAGTCCATTTCTATTTGTGGGTGGTTGACAAGGCTGATGGGAACTCTCTGGCAAAGATGGGAGAGTTTTCCCTAGAAAGAGAATGAAGGTTTCAGTAGTGAAGTAATTCATTCCAGTTTCCTGCTAATGCTTCACCCTGCTCTGTCAATATTGCTGCAGATGCTTAAGGTGCTGTATTAAGAGACAGTAGGAGCAAGGGAAAGACAGTGTAATTCCAGGGCTTTGAAAAGGGATTTTTTAACTTTACATTAGTATAAATTGTTTAAAAACGTGGACCTTTGATCAAATGTTGGCTTACTTTTGATAGGCAGATCTCTGTGTGTGGCACATTTCCTTCTAGAGAATAAAGTCTTTTGGCCTGTAAGTTTCAACCATAGTGTCCTTTATTTTAATGATATGAGATTCCAAGTAACCAGCACCCCCTAAAAGGGGGCTATTGAAAAATAACACAGACGTTCCCCTAGAAAGAACAAGTGAAAAAGGCACAGGGTAGAAAGCCACATGGTGCTGGAGTCTCAAGTTTTGGAAATTGTGGCAGGACTGATTTGGCCGTTCTTGTAATCCACGCAGCTGCTGTCATTGACATGCCCCTTGGTAACCCCGGTGGGGCCGAACTAGGACTGATCTGGCTGCATAAGCAGCCTGCAACACTGCGGCAGTTCCCTTGCTCCCTGGTCACCCTGGTGGAGTCAAATTAGGACTGATATGGCCACTGCTGGTCTCCTGCCCCCTGGGTGCCCAGGAAGGCTGAACAAGGTCTGATCTGGCTATGCAACCTCTCACACAGCTGCTGCCGTTCTGCTGTGATCTGGGCGCCCCAGTAACTGAAAATTAGGAGAAGACGACTGACAAGTCCTGTCTCTCTGGGTAACCAGAAGAAGCCACTGACTGAACGGTTCTGATAAGGTCTCCAAACAGGGTAAACTCAGCATGGGGCAGAATCAGTGGAAAAACTCAGGCAAATTGAATAACCAGTGTAGATCAACTCCCCCAAGGAAAAATGGGGAAGATGCAATAGAAGACCCCATCCACAAACAGATGGCTAAGATGTCAGAA
>NW_003852475.1:4814752-4817853 GCF_000181295.1 Otolemur garnettii | reverse complement strand
AAAAAAAAGACAGTGGCCCCATGATGTCTAATAAATTTGTGTATTTTTGGCCTTATTTTTCATTTTAATTATATAGGTGGCATATCCTCAAATCTGAAGGTAGGCATAAGAGGTAGGAATTCTCAGTGGAACTTGATTTCTTTTTCTTTTTGCTTCACACAGAAAAAATAGAGACAGATAATTCTCCTTCTGTAAGGCAGATTATGTTCCAGTTCACCTACCAAATGTGTTGACCTTGGAGGATTGTAGCTTTATACAGGAGTTTCTAGAACAACCTTCCAGCCTATTAAGGCCTCAAGGTTTTTCACCTGCACACTGTGTATCCTCACGGTATATAAAGATCCCAGCCCTAGGATGCAGCACTGTAAGCTCTTATTTAACAGGGCAGGGGTGGTCTGTAGGTAGGTGCCTTTGAGGATGTGATATCTTCCTCTAAGCACATGCTCTCAGGACATTCACAGCTATAGTGATTACTTCCCCTTGTAGAATAACGTGTCCTTGTCGGTGATAGTCTTCAGTTACTCCCCTTACTTTACTGTTAGTTCAACCATGCTTTACAACTACATATTGAAGTATTTCATCCAGTATTTTTATCTGTTGTATGTCGAGAGAGGTTTATTTGCCCATCTAGTACCATATTGCTAGAGATGAATTTTATTCCTTTGTAAGTTAACTTTTATAATGCATTTCTGAACCATCCATCAGTCTGCCCTTGCAGTTCATTTGAATTGAGCAAGCCATTTCTCCACTTGGATAAAGACTATGACATTCCTCAGAGGAGCACTAGCTTTTCCTGGGGCACTTAAGGGGGTCTCATGCATCTCTGCTCCTCCCCACCTCTTAGGCTAATGCCAAAGTGTCTGCATGACTGCTGTTGCTCCTGCATTCTTGCAACTCTTCCAGTGGCTCTCCACTTGGCTTAGGTATTTGCTAGGCATTCTGAAATAGCTGTAAAGCCAACCAATTGCAGTATTTTAAAGTTAATTGTCACTCATTTTTAAAAAGTAAATTGTCTTTAAAACTAAAGATGCAAATGAGAAAACAAACAAGAAATGGATTTCCAGAAAAATGATATTCCTTGCTATGCAACAGTCATCATCCCCAAACCTGATTAAAATATTGGGATTTCTTCATATCTCATTAATCTCCAGTGAAGGGGCAATGTCATTTAAATTTAGTAGAAACCCTGTGATATGCGAAGAACCCAGAACATTTATTAAGATTTGCTTAATAAATCTTAATTAGGATTTATTAAGTCCTAATTTAATAAATAGGACTTTACCGGCTCAGTTTTTGTTAGAAACAGAGTAGCCAACCACTTATAAGAGTTCATTTGAAAGAGACCAGGAGGGTCTATATTACCACTTGCTAATTCCCCCAATATCAATCATCAAAGCATAGAATTCCACTATCACTTTGGATGAAGCTCTCTCTCTCTCTCTCTCTCTCTCTCTCTCTCTTTCTTTCTTTTTCTCACCTCAAGTTGGTTTATCTATCCTTTTCTAATTCACCTTTTACTGGAAAGAAGATTAGACAAAATTCAGGGAAGTGGATGGTTAACTAAAGGCACATTGGAAATTTTGTGGCAAACAGTGGGGGGAAAAAAGTTCTAAAATCTATAGTAGAATAGTATACTTTGGCATAGTAGAATATGAAACAAGAAGACGGCACAACTGCAGATCTCTGCCCTGGAAGTAAAAAGAAGTTAGCAGTTCAGATTACTCTGTCCAAGAGGAATGATAAACTTGGACTTGCACTAAGTATGTGATTATGTCAATGGGGAGCTGGCGTACAAGGGAAAAACATGGCTGTAGTCTGGTTATTGTGGATCACACAGAGTCAGAAAGCAGGCAGAAGTTGTCCACACAGCTTGGAAGAGAATGCCCTCCCAGGACATACAGAAAACATCACCAGAGCACAAAGACCAAGCAGAAGGTGCCTGCCTTCCCTGGATGGGGTGGAGTCATGAATTCCTGGGTCTAGGCCTCTAGGTACCACACTCCCCTAACCCCAGCTGAGCAAGCTGGAAATAGCAGAGCCATACCAAGGACATACATAGTATGAGGCACAGAGATTCTGGGAACCAGCAGAAAGGACAGAGTGCCAAGGGAACATAGAAAGGTAGCAATGAACACATTCCACCTACTTTCCCATTTCCCCTCTGACCTCTTCCACCTTCACACTTTACTTGCCTTCTAATTTCCTATTCATTCAGAATTGATTGGGCATGGGCCAGATGGGCAGTTTTCTGCTCATTTATTATCAGTATTCTGTGGTGACCTTGATCCCAATTTATCTCCTTTTATTTGTGGCACATATGTTGTCAGAAATCTAGAAAAAAGTTAGGTCCAATGATCTTTTGTGACTATAATGCATAGCCAGGGGGCTAGAACAAGGTCCTATGCCTGCTGGGATTGACTCAGACAAAGGCAAGACAACCTTCAATCCTCTGCCCAGGGGTGCACTGCCCAAAATTTCAGGTCAGCCAACATTAGAGCTTTCCTTTGCCTATACAATTCCTGATGAACTGTTGGTTAGTGGGTTTATGTTCCCTTTTTAACAAAGTTTGCATTTCTTTCTTATAAGGAATCAAAAATACATATGAAGAATTATGTTTAATTGAAAAAAATTTAGGTATCACTGTCTCCAGCTTAAGAACAATTCATTTAGAAACTATTCATCTGGAGGAAACCTCCCATGAATAAAGCTTTTGCTTCTATCATCCACTGGACATTTATTAGAGCTTTTGTGAATGAGCCCAGGTTGCACTGGCACTGAGCATACAGATGTTCCCTTTTGTGTTTCATTTATTCCTTCTTGAGCACTTACTGTATGTGAGGTTCTAGCTATATGTATTATATTCTTTGTCTTATTGAAGCCTCAGCAACGACTAAATGTGGTGAGGACAATGTTAACTCTCAAGTAATAAAGGCAGAATCTGAGCTACAGAGAGGTTATGTTTGTTGTCTAATATCAGCTAGATCAGCTCCAGGACTCATAGTGGGTAAAAAATCTCTTCCCTCAAGAGCCTGGCAATAGCTTTCCTATGAAAGCTATAAATTAGTTTCATAATAGGGTTGAGTACATTGGATACTTTTTCT
>NW_003852475.1:4812710-4814313 GCF_000181295.1 Otolemur garnettii | reverse complement strand
GTAACCAAACCACCTGCATTGGGTAGAGCTCATCCACAAGTCTGAGTGGTAAGTTCTAAGAGTTGGGATTCTAAAGGCATCAGAGAGGAATTGTCTTGAACAAAGTTGTTACTTGGCATTTGCATCCTTGGGTAACACATACGTGTATGTGTATGTATGTGTGTGCGTGGTTTCCTTTAGGGAGTGTGACAGGAGGAAATTTATACAACCCTCTAACCTTGTGTTCTAACACTGTTCTACACAAGATGAAAAACTTTTGTAATTTATGCCATCTAACATCAGTCTCTAATATTTTCTTTTGTATATATAATTTGTATCCATAACCAGATGATATACTCCACTAAGACTGCTGATTCACAAGAGCTCCTAACATAGTTCTATGTTTATAGAAAACATGACAAAATATTAATAATTAATTAATATTAACTATTAATTAATTAATATTAACTGATTAATTAATATTAACTATTAATATTAATAGTTGTTGGTTTCCTGTTGACAAGCCAGGAGCCAAGAGTGCTAGTGATGAGTACTTAGAAAAAACCTTCCAGAGAAGCAGTAAGGGTAGAAGGGTAGTCCCATTTCTGACCCTTCTTTTATCTTCACAAAGACATCCGAAGACATGGCACACAAATATCTCAATCATTTTCATTATTGAGAGGAAGAGAAAAGAAAACAAAAACTTCCTTTGTAACACCTCAACATTGAACAACATTGCATCCTTTTCCTAATTGTCCCAACCGTACCAAGATTCGTCAGTTCAAGAACTCACTGGCGATTAAAGGAGAATTCTACTCAGCAGACTAGCAGACAGATGAATGAGAAATCAAGGTCACAGCAAGTGATACATGGTCCTCACCAGGGAAACTAAAGCATCACTAGGTTCCTATTACCTGGGCTGGTTGGTGGTAGTAGCTTATGCCTTTTTTTCTTTTTATTATTCTTTTTAAAAAATAATCTGTTTCTCTCCTCTCCCTTCTGCCTCCTTCTCCTCTCTCCTGTTCTATGAACCTTGTCAATAACAAATAGAGAGTGATAGTAAAAGCAGCAGGAGGCCATTCTAAAAATAAAGACAAATGCAAGGGCTGTTAAGAAGTAGCCTGTGTTTGTCACAGTCCATTAACATGTGATGTTATTTCTCCTCATGTTTTTATTTTATTTAGAAATAAAAAAATTGTCAGATGTGGCTTTCTAGGGTTATGCCAGATGGAATCTGCAGCCAACTTGGGGACTTTAAGAGTGTGGGAAAGGCTTGGGAAAAACCCTTGGTGAGAGGGAAAGCTTGCTGTCTACAGCAGGGAGCAGGGTACAAGAGTTTCCTGATGAGGGAGGGTGTTTTTGGTTTTTTTTTTTTTTATTGTTGGGGATTCATTGAGGGTTAGAAGAAACCAGGTTACACAGATTGCATTTGTTAGGTAAAGTCCCTCTTACAATTGTGTCTTGCCCCCAAGAGGTGTGTCACACACTGAGACCCTGCCCCTCTCCCTCCTTTGGATGAGAGAATTTTTAAGAACAAGAGCTATTCAGGGATTGGCACCTGTAGCTGAGCAGCTAAGGGTGCTGGCCACATACACTGGAGCTGGCAGGTTTGAATCCAGCCTGG
>NW_003852475.1:4804152-4812684 GCF_000181295.1 Otolemur garnettii | reverse complement strand
CTGCCAAACAACAATGGCAACTGCAATCAAAAAATAGCCAGGCATTGTGGCAGGCACCAGCAACTTGGGAGGCTGAGGCAAGAGAATCACTTAAGCCCAAGAGTTGGAAGTTGCTGTGAGCTGTGATGTTACAGCCCTCTACTGAGGGCAACAGAGTGAGACTCTGTCTCAAAAAAAAAAAAAACTGTTCAGCAGCACACATACCACCCAAGAGGAAATCTGAGATCAGCAAGCTTCTGGAATAGGGTGAAGAGTTGGGAGGTGTCAGTTGCTAAACTGGACAACAGAAGCAGGGGTATATATGAAGGATAAAAGGCTAAAGAATTCTGGCAGTTAGGAGAGAACTTAGAGAAGCTGGAAGGGGTCAGGCCCAAGGTCATGAACTCTGGGCAGCAGGTGAAATGCTGCTTATGCTTGGGTCTTAACCAAGGAGCAGCCCTTGCGATATTGTAACAGTGTTTTTATAAAACTGATCCTTTGAGATCAAATTGACCAGGATAGACCCTCAATTTTGCAGAAATAACAGATTTTTTTTTTTATTAAACTATCTAATTTGGCTTACAAGGTCAAGCTCATGATCTGGTAACAATAAGAAGATAATATCAGGCAGAACTAATTGCTCCACAGTTGAACCTTGGCATTCTTGTTGCCTGAACACATGAGCCCAACATTCACAGGTCTGAGAAGACCTGCTATCAAGCTGGCACTGGATGGGGGGACTTGTCACCCTCCAAACTATATCCTGAATTGGACCACTCAGACTCCACACTGCTCCCACATGAAATGAGTGTCTTAGTCTTCTCAGGCTGATGACCTTCCATGGTGCATTTTGGTGATGGGGGTGCCCCAAAGAGAAGGTACCAGGTATAAGTAGATGTTTTCTTTCTGAGAGCCATATTGTCTACCCAGAAGTCCTGGTCTAAACTAATTTACAGCCTCCTTTCAATGGTATAACTTTTCAATGGAGCACCATCATTTCTTCTTCAAACACTCAGACTAGATTACACTTAAAAATATGGATAAGAAAGCTAAAATTTTGACTTGTAAGACTAGATTTTAGTCAGAAATTGTCTTGTCTTGTATTTCCCAAACTCATTCCTGTAATTGTTCATTAAATGTAGCAAATCCTCATTCTTTTTTTTTTTTTTATTTCAAGTGATTGGAGGGTACAAAGAATTAGTTTACCGTGTTTGCATTTGTTAGGTAGAGTCCCTGTGGTAGTTGTACCCTGTGTGCAGGAAGTGTGCCATATACTCTTACATTATGTCCATCCCCCCTCTCATCACCTACCTCCTTCTTCTTCCCCTACCTCCTTCTTCTTCCCCCTATCTTGAATTGAATTGAGGTTTTTCTTGTGTGGGTGTGTATTAGATTGTCTACTGGCTTCATATTAGTCTTGAGTACATTGGATTCTTGTTTTTCCATTCTTGTGATACTTTACTAAGAAGAATGTGTTTCCATTCTATCCAGGTGAATACAAAAGCTGTAAAATCTCGATCTTTTTATGGCTGAGTAGTATTCCATGAAGTTGATAAGCATTTAGATTGTTTCTACATCTTGGCAATTGTATATTGAGCTGTGATAAATAATCCACTCCAATGTCCTCATAATAAAATGATCTTTTTCTTCCTAGTAGATGCCTAGTAATAGGCATTGAATGGAAGTTCTAATTTGAGTTCTTTGAGGATTCTCCTTACTTCTTTCCAAAGTATACTTCTTTCCCATCAACAGTGTAAACATGTTCTCTTCTCTCCACATCCATGCCAGAATCTGCAGCTTTGAGACTGTGTAATGTGGGCTATTCTCACTAGGGTTAGGTGATAGCTTAGGGTGGTTTTGATTTGCATTTCTCTGATAATTAGGGATGATGACCATTTTTTCATATGTTTGTTAGCTGTTTGTCTGTCTTTTCCAGAAAAGGTTCTGTTCATGTCTGTTGTCCAGTGATAGATAGGATTGTTTCCTCTTTTTTGTTGTTTAATTTGAGTTCTCTGTAGATTCTAGTATGAAGATGACTTCAGTGGCAGTCCCAACAACAACAAAAATAAATGAATGGCACTTAATTAAGTCAAACCCTATTCTATATATCTCTCTATTGTAGAGTCTTAGATGTTCTGCTATCAAGAAAGCTATGGAAGTCTGTTTAGGCTGAGTATTATCCAAATATAAATGTCCACCAAATACTGTTATTGGTGTAAATGTTTGGGAAGCATAAAGCTAGCAAAAAGCCCCTTCTTTCTTTCCTTCCTTCCTTCCTTCCTTCCTCTGTTTCCTGGCTGCTAATCTTAGATTCCTTCATCCTTCTGACATCTTAACTTATTTATCTTGACTCAATGGAGAAAAGGTGACATTGAGCTGATTTACAGCCTTCTCACCATGGAGGGTCATAGTCTCAAGGACCTACCTGACTATGATGCTGACTCTAGAAGCAGAGTTCTCTAAGTAAAGTATTGGCAGCCTTGAGGCTCTGGGAGTGCTGCCCAAGGTAGAGGGTTAGGAGAGACAACACAGCTTCAGACATAACATCGTAACTATTTCTTAAGACCCAGAAAGGTGGACAGGAGACAGTAGTGATGAATCCATGTGTCAAGCAATTAGTCAGAAGACTGACTGTCAGGTGTTCAGCCAGGCCATCTATCTACTCAGTTAGGCCTTTGCCACCCAACAAGGGAAGCATGAGAGGCACCTAGATAGGAGGGCTGCAATATGGGAGGCAGGCTCCACTGGGAGGAAGCTTGGGCCAGACCTAGAGAAGAATTATGCAGAATAATTGGTCAGAACACTGTAGTATGGGCCCTGAAATTGACCAAGGATAAAGCCCAAGCCTGCAGCATCAAATAATGGGAAGAGGCTCCTGCCTGCAAGCACTGAGTTCCAGGACTAACTGGCAAAAACGAGGCTTAGCTATAATGGTCAAAGAGATGCTGACTTCTGAGCCTGGGAAGGTGACTGTTGTGATCATGGGCTTGAGTCTGCTTTGCTATTTACTGTTTCAGGGAGTGAGGCAGAGGCAAGAGATGGCACCTCACTGCCTCCTAGGCACTGCAGATAAACAAACCAGAGCCCCTCAGCAGGCTTATCTTATCTTCAACAGATCCTGGAACTTCTATAGACAAGTTGCAAGGTGAATGCCTCTTCCAAATATTTTCCATCCTTTCTCATTCACTCATTCAGCCAACAAATAATTATTGATAATATAACATGTGCTAGGCACCACACTTGGGGATAAGTGGTCTAGTGGAATAAACATTGATAGAATGACTTGCACAATCATACAAAAACTGTGGTGGTGACATGGACTATAAAATGAAGTGTTCAGCATTCTGAGAGTCCATGTTAGAGGCATCTTACCTAGTCAGAGAGAGCAAGAGGGTGCCTAGCTTGCAGGTGCCTAGCATACATCTAGTATGCCCAAGGGGTAGCATCTAGGAGATAGACCTGAAGGGCTGAGAGCAACGAAAATGGTGCAAAAGGGTTCTAGAAAGATCAGCAGAGACCAGACTGCACAGACACTTGAGTAAGAAATTAAAATACTTCTTCTTTACACTGGAAGCAACAGAAAGCAATTGAGTGTTTTAAGCAAGGAGGCAGCATGTCTACATTCATATGTATGCATATGTTGTCTTCTTATTATGGAAAATTTCAAACATACATCAAAGTAGAGAGGATAGTGAAATGAAATCTCCTTTGTACTAATCACCCAGCTCCATGGGTAAACAAGCTTTACTTGCCTTGTTTGATCTTTCTTCTGCCCATTATTTTTTCTGGAATATTTTTAAGCAAATCCAAAACATCACACCATGTATCATCTAGAGACGTTCAATATGCATCTCTAACTGATGAGGGCATTTTTCTTAGATTTGTGTTTTGAGATCATCACTTTGACTACACCATGAAGAAAAGATGTGACAGGATGTGGGTAAATTTGTTGATCTAGTCAAGAAGGGAAGTTAACATGGACACTAATAGTGACAGCAATGGTAGAGGTAACTGGATGGATTTAAAAAACATTTATGAGGTAAAGCCAAAGGAACCCAATAAGGGAGTAGATATAGAGGCTGGGAGTGGAAGGTGTCTGGCTGGCATCAGATTTCCAGGTGGATGAATGATGATACCATTCAGTCAGAAAAGAAGTCTTGGCAAGAGGCCAATACCAGGGAGGAGGATTGTGAGATGTGTTTTAGACATGCCAAGTAAGAGATACCACAGCAACTTCCAAGACGTTTTGTCTAATATGCTGCTAAATGTACAGGCCTCTGCTAGAGGAAGATTTTGGCTAAAGAAACGTGTGTGAGTTACCATCAAGAAAGGCCATGGGCATGGCTGAAATTAAATAAGGAGACTATCCAGAATTTTAGAGACAGAGAGATAGAGAGAAAACCCAGGACAATGAAACTCTACGTTTAATAGATGGGTACCAAAAAGAATTACCCATTGAAGTAGGAGGGAAAAAAAAATCAGGAACTCAAAAACTTGAGGAAAAAAGTGTCAAGAAGCCCTCCCATGTCCTGAGGAAATGCCCAGTGGAGCACAAGGGCACTTGATAGCAACCAACCTTGCCGCTTCACCCTAGAAGGGAACTACACTGGTACTATGGTGGTGTGTGTGTGTCCCTGTCTCCACCAGTCACACTCACACACCCCCTATACCCACCGTCCACTAATTGCCCTGGAATCCTCAATACCTAATGCAGCACTCGCACATGGAAGCTTCTTACTGAACGTATGTGGGACTAAACTGTAGGCACATAGTCAGAGATCTGAGACACAGCTTCACCTTCGGAAGAAAACTGATGACCTCAGTCACAGATGTCACACATGGTTCTGCTATGGAAAACTTCATGCCTCTGAGGCACCTAGGCTATAGCCTTGCCCTGAGCATGGGGCAGGCTTAGCAAAACCAAGTGGCATTTGTATTATCTGCACCACTGACCCTCTACATCAACATGGATAGAAAGTTAACTGAATCCCTTTCATTAATTTTTTTTCTTTGCCAGGAATACTGTTAACAGTATTTTCAATCAGTGATGTTTGCTGATTGCATCACTGTTGCCCCACCAGGGCTCAGGCTTATGTGACTGACACTTGTCTTTTTAATCAGAAATGAGAGGAAATACACAAATGAATCTGGAAGGATGGGAGTTACTCTTCAACAAAGAATTCACAGAGATGCCATAATTCACTGTGGCAATACCAGCAATGGAGCAAGGCAAAGTGGGCTTGCCATACCCAAGATAAGAGGAGAAAAAATCAAAAGTGCCTTGTTGAGAAGCAAAAGCCATGTATTATCATGATAGAAAGGATACAGGGAGAAAAGGGTAATAAAGAAGTGTTAGATTCACGAAGAAAGCTGACCTCTCCATTCAAAAGCTCTCTTTAAGGCTTTATAGCATCTCACAACCCAGAGATTTCAAAATGCTCAATTCTAGTTTGTGTGCCCAGATAAAGGACAGAAGAGAATATGCAGGCTCCAAAATGAAAAGCTAAGGATCATTTCTCTTTGGCTTTTTTTTTTTTCCAAGACAGTCTCACTTTGCCACCCTTGTTAGAGTGCCACGTGTCATAGCTCACAGCACCCTCAAATTTCTGAGTTCAAGCTATTCTCTGACCTCAGCCTCCCGAGTAGCTGGGACTACAGGCACCACTACAAGGCCTGCCTATTTTTAAAAACAGGATCTTGCTCTTGCTCCAGCTGGTCTTGAACTCCTGAGCTCAAGCAATCCACCCACCTTGGCCTTCCAGAGTGCTAGGATTTCAAGTGTGAGCCACTGTGCCCAGCTCTGTTTGGCTTTATAAAGGATTTGGACCCATATACATTAGCATCTAGGAGTGAAAAAATAATTATGGAACTTAACTAAGAATCTGGCAGCTCCTTCCCCCTACCCTCCTCCCTGGGGTCTCTATACTGCGTGCTGAGGACATGAGCTCCTTTCTCAGGCCAATGCAAAGTGGTCACCTTTACTTTAGGGATACAACTCACCACCTGGGCTTCTCCTCAGCTTATACCTCCTCTTCGCAGAAATAGGACTGGTGTGCTTAAATGTTAACATTTAAAAGTTTCAATTTTTTTTTAATATCAAAGTAGAGTCTGGTAGCAAACTCTTTCAGTAACTTAATAAACAAAACAATCCTCTGTTTTAGGATAAAGTACATTCTATCATGCTTTCTTTATTACTGTAATGATACCATGCTGTATACAGTGGGTTGTTGGCTTAACTATTTTTTCTGAGTGAAGAAGAGACTGTGTATGTTTAACTCTAAATTCCTAGATCTTAGTATAGTCTCTAGCTAATAGTTGGAGCCCAAAAAACATTTTTAAATCAATGAATAGATCCAAATCCTTACTTCATTGATTTTATCTTTCACTTAATTTGGGATGTCCTCATAAATTAGGTCTGTAAGGAACCATAAAAATCATCTATCTCTATTTTCTCATTTCACAGAGGAGAAAACTGAAGTCTACAGAGACTAACACTGTGTGACCAGAATTTGGTGGCTTTGCACTGTCTTGGTGGTGGCTGTTTTACTTGTGAAACATACCAACTATGTTTTTGGTTTTACGTCTCATTTGTTACCACTCATGCCAGGTGATGCCCCAGAGGACAACAAAAGGAGAAAGGTGTCCACATTTCTACCAGGAAACACCCTCAGACTTCCAGGCTACGAAGCTTGTTCTATCAGAGAGACTTGAAGTTCTCAACAGCTCGTGAAGGGCTAAGTGATTTGTCAGTACCACCAGTTAGCAAGAGACAGCTCCTGAGTTAGTGGCAGAGAGAGGAACAAACCCAAGCCAGATTGCTATATTCATCTCACCCTCCTTCCACACTTTAGGAATTTACATTCCAATTTTGTACCTTCCCATCTTCAAAGCCCCTCCAGAGCTTACAACCTTGAAATCTGGAAGGAAATTTGCAATTGACTCATTCACCTATAGGAATGTGCCACTGAATCTCTTTTTTAGTGTTGTGACAAAATTTTCTGCTTGAGGCAGCTGCCATTTATAACACAACCGCTGGTATGTACCTCAGACCCGATCACCTCACTTCCCCCAGGATGTCTAGATTGAGATTTTCTGCCTTTCTATCTGGCTGATGTGCTTGAATTCTTGAATTTCATTTTTGTTGTCCTCCACTTTTTTCCCAGTGCTTTAATTATGTTATTTCAAGGAGAGCTAGTCTGCTCCCCAGCACAGTATGGCTGGGGTGGGGAGTGTCAGCCCTGTGACACACCGGTACGAAGCAACTAAGAATTCTCAGACTCTGGTTTCAAATACTATAGCAGTGATTTCTTTCCTAAGCCCTCTCACAGAGTAGTCCATTTCTAAGAGCATTTGTTCAATAAATGGAAATTCCACAGGCATGTAACTCTGACTTCTAACTGAAGTCTTAAAGTTTGAAACTGCCAGGGGAGTGATTTGAGTCTAAATGGTATAATTTGAGACAGGTGTGACCAGTGGTCTCTGCCCAGGAAGCCCCCTCTTTGCTGAGGGCACTCAGTCCTTCTTCACCACCTTTAGCAGCTCTTATCCAGAGAGACAACTTATTCTGTGCAGACATCTTCCTCTTCTAAGAGGTATCTGGGACTGTCAAACCGAGTAAAGATTTGGGGGCTTAGGAATTCAGCTGTGATATGTCTGAAAGTGATTCTTGAACTGGAGTTACATGAATCACTGCTCCAGAGACAGCCAAGTCCAAAAGTAAACTCAGGATAAAGAATGTCTATAAATTCAAAATACTCAAGGGACCGACAGAACTCTGAAGACTGACTACTAACATTGCAGTATGATGCGGTGAGTCTGGCTTTTAATTATTCCAGTAAAAGATTAATTATTTGTTTGCAGTACATTCTTCTATGTAAAAATAGCTCTTTAGTCAAAAAAAAAAGTCCTAGAGTGGTTAATGTAGCTGGACTTGTTTCAGAGACTCCTTTGCTAGTTAGAGGTAATAGCAGCTATAATGCTGGATCAGTGAAGCCAAGGTCAGGTGATCTTGCTCTACTCCATGTCCAAACTTTCCTACAAGACATGCGAAGACCACAGGAAAGATGTATACAGGAAGGCAAAAGAGAGAATTCAGAGTAGCAAATTTATTAGAGATAACAGGATAAACCACTCAACACATACCCCAAGGTCTCCTATGACATAGCTGTATTAAGGTGCTTAGTACAAAAGGGTTTGCTTCTCTGCTCCTTGTCTCACCCCTCTCCCAAATATTTAAGGAATTCATCTGCACAATTTTCCAGGAGCTTATATGTAATACTTTAAAAATGAGAAAGAACACATTCATTCATTCATTAAATATTTATTGATTATCTATTGTGAGAATATAGAGCTAAACAGCACAAAGCCTCTGCTTTTATTCTCCTGGGAGGAGACGTGTAAACACATGCATAAATAACTACAGTGAAAAGTGTATGGCTCGGCGCCTGTGGCTCAAGCGGCTAAGGTGCCAGCCACATACACCTAAGGTGGCGGGTTCGAAACCCCAGCCCTGGCCCGCCAAACAACAATGATGGCTGCAACCAAAAAATGGCC
>NW_003852475.1:4802412-4803990 GCF_000181295.1 Otolemur garnettii | reverse complement strand
AAAAAAAAAAAAAAGAAAAGAAAAGTGTATGAACACAATAAAATAAAACCATGCACTAGAAGGTGACTGCTGTCAATTAAGGGGAGCGTCTCCACCTTGGCTTCGGCATGAGGGCAGGGCTCTCCAAAGAGAAGATACTAAATTAGACCTTAATGATAAAAAGCAAGTATCCCCCAAAGATTAGGACAGCAAATTCAAGGTAGGGAAAAGACCTGAAACAGGCTCAAGTTTGGTGTATTCAGGATACTAAAGCCACTGTGTCTGGGGTATAGTGGAAGATGAGAAGCTTGATAGGAATGAAGCAGGAGGAGCCTGAAGCTAAATCAGGCAGGACCTGAAAACCATGGCAAGGACTTTTCCTTCTAACTGACCACAAGATGAAACCACCAGTGTGGGTGGTACCAACTATGGCTGCTGATGAACAGAACTAATATGGAGGATTAAGAACAAGAGTGATCTCATCGGATTTATACCTTAGAATCTTTCTGGCTGCTGTGTGAAAATAGACTATAGGGGACGCTGAGTACTGATGAAGAGGTACTATTGGTGCTCTTCAGAAACTAGAATTGTAATAATGGTTAGGGTCACTGTTGATTCTTATAGCACTATTGTGAAAATCAGAAAGAGGTACATCATCCTTGATGCATTTTAATTATATCTGTTAGAAGGTTGTTATGATATTCTGGTTTTTGAAAAGAGGAAATATTTAGGCCATCTGCTGAAAATCTTGTATGAAAAAAATATTAACCTATTGTGTGTATCACATAAGTGGGAATTCCCTTGTTCAGTACACAATCATATATGAAGATTCTAGCAGTTGTTATAGTGACAACTTCTCAGACAAGATACAATTTCAGATATAATATTGGTCTGGGTATTGAATGTGAAGGTGTCTGCTGAGTAGGGGCCTGAGTAATTAGTTAACTGGGAGCTCTGTTTACTGAAATGGGGAAGATAGAAGGAGGACCTGGTGAGAAGTGAGGGAAAACCAATATTTCTCTTTTAGCCATGTTAAGTCTCAGGTGCCTGGAAAATATCCAAATCAAGATGTCAAGTATATAGTTGAATTTATGAGCCTGAAACTCAGGGGAGAAGTCAAAGCTAAAAATACAAATTTGAAAGACATCAGCATGTAGATGTCTTTAAAATCAAGGGACGTGATAAGATTGTCTAGAGAGACCATGTCAATAAGAAGGAAGAGTTGACCACACACTAAGTGATCCCTGAAACATTCTAGCATTTAAAGGTTAGATAGAGAATAGAAACCAGTAAAGGAAAATAAGAAGATTTGATTAAGTGAAACTACAAGGAAAACAAAAAAAAGGAGAGGATGGTGGCCTGAGAATTTATACCAGGAAGAATTTCAACAGCATGGAGTGGTCAATGGAAGACACTATTAGACCCAGGCATGCACACTCATGTGTGTATCAGACATTAAATCTTAATAATTAGCAAATAATAACAAGCATGAATATTGTACTTTCCACATGTCAGACACTGTTAAAAGTTCCTCACATAGGCTCGGTGCCTGTGGCTCAGGTGGCTAAGGTGCCAGCCACATACACCTAAGGTGGCGGG
>NW_003852475.1:4799065-4801549 GCF_000181295.1 Otolemur garnettii | reverse complement strand
TTTTTCTTTATGATTGAGCAGTACCCATAGTATGCATATACCACAGTTTATTAATCCATTCATGGACTGTTAGGCACTATGTTGTTTCCACATCTTTGCAATTGTGAAATATGCTGCTATAAACATTTGAGTGTAGGTGTCCTTCTTGTAAAATGACTTTTTTCTTTCCTTGCTTATGTACCTAGCAGTGAGATTTTTGGATCATATGGTATGTCTACACTGAGTTCTTTGAGGTATTGCCATACAGTTTTCCATAGAGATTATACTAGTTTGCAGTCCTACCACCAAAGTATAAGAGTTCTTTTCTCTCCACATCCATGCTAGCATCTGTTAGGACTTTTAAATACAAGCCATTCCTATAGGAGTTAGGTGATAACTCATTGTTGTTTTGATTTGCATTTCCCTAATGATAAAAGATGGTGAATATTTTTTCTTTTTTCTTTTTTTTTATTAAATCATACCTGTGTACATTAATGCAATAATAGGGTACAATGTGCTAGTTTTACACACAATCTGAAATGCTTTCATTAAACTGGTCAACATAGCCTTCACGGTATTTTCTTAGTTATTGTGTTAAGACAATTTATATTCTACACCTAGTAAATTTCACATGTACCCTTGTAAGATGCAATGTAGGTGTGGTCCCACCAACTACTCTCCCTCTACCCATCCTCCCCCCTCCCCTTCCTGCTCTCTCCTCTTTCCCCTTATTCTTGGGCTATAATTGGGTTATAGCTTTCATAAGAAAGCTATACATTGGTTTCAGAATAAGACTGAGTACATTGGATACTTTTTCTTCCATTCTTGAGATACTTAGATAAGAAGAATATGTTCCAGCTCCATCCATGTAAACATGTAAGAGGCAAAGTCTCCATCTTTCTTTAAGGATGCATAATATGCCATGGTGTACATATACCACAATTTATTGATCCATTCATGGGTTGATGGGCATTTAGGCTTCTTCCATGATTTAACAAATATGAATTGTGCTGCAATTAACATTCTGGTACATATATATTTGTTATAATGTGATTTTTGGTCTTCTGGATATATACCTAGTAGGGGGATTGTAGGATCGAATGGCAGGTCTATTTTTAGATCTCTAAGTGTTTTCCAAACATCTTTCCAAAAGGAACGTATTAGTTTGCATTCCCACCAGCAATGTAGAAGTGTTTCCTTTTCTACACATCCACGCTGGATTTTCTGATGTGGGCTAATCTTACTGGTGTTAGATGATATCTCAAAGTAGTTTTGATTTGCAATTCTCAGATGATTAAGGATAATGAGCATTTTTTCATGTGTCTATAGGCTGTGCACTTGTCTCCTTCAGAGAAGTTTCTCTCCAAGTCCCTTGCCCACACTGAGATGGGATCATTTATTCTTTTCTTGCTAATACATTTGAGTTCTCTGAGGATTCTGGTTATTAAAGCCTTGTCTGAGACTTAACCTGCAAATATCTTCTCCCATTCTGAGGGCTGTCTGCTTCTTTACTTACTGTGTTCTTGACTGTGCAGAAGATTTTTAGTTTGATCAGGTCCCAGTAGTGTATTTTTGATATTATTTCAATTGCCTGGGTGTTCCTCCTCATAAAATATTCACCCAGGCCAATTTTTTCAAGAGTTTTCCCTATACTTTCTTCTAGTATTTTTATAGTTTCATGTCTTAAGTTTAGATCTTTAATCCAGTAAGAGTCTCTCTTAGTTAATGGTGAGCGGTGTGGGTCCAGTTTCAGTCTTGTATAGGTTGCCAGACAGTTCCCCTGGCACCATTTGTTAAATAGGGAATCTTTTCCCCACTCAATGTTTTTAATTGGCTTGTCAAAAATCAAATAACAGTAAGTAGCTGGGTTCATCTCTTTGTTCTCTATTCTGTTCCACACATCTGCCTCTCTGTTTTTGTGCCAGTTGCATGCTGTTTTGATCACTATGGATTTATAGTATAGTCTGAGGTCTGGTAGTATAACTCCTCCTGCTTTTTTTTAATTTCTAAGTAATGTCTTGGCTAGTCAAGGTTTTTTCTGATTCCATATAAAATGAAGTATTATTTTTTCAAGATCTTTAAAGTAAGACAGTGAGGGTGGCACCTGTGGCTCAAAGGAGTAGGGCACTGGCCCCACATACCTGAGGTGGTGGCTTCAAACCCAGCCCCAACCAAAAACTGAAAAAAATAAAAATAAATAAAATAAAATAAAAAATAAAGTATGACAGTGGAGCTTTAATAAGGATTGCATTAAAATTGTATATTGCGGGGATGGAGGCAAGATGGCAGACTACAGCCAGCTTTCTATAGAGGCTCCTGTCGAGAAGGAGACTTAAAGGACAGAAGTTTAGCAAATAAGCCAATGGTTTGGAGCTGAGCCAAGAGAGAAGATTGAAGAACGCACATCATCCTTGCTGAGCGCAGCTGCAACCCCAAGAATACAATCAAAAGGTATAAAATCCACCACCATGTGGATGAGAGTCCCCTCCCCCACAAGAAGGGCTC
>NW_003852475.1:4797020-4798496 GCF_000181295.1 Otolemur garnettii | reverse complement strand
AAGTTCTGTGAGTAAAGAGAATGCCCTAAGAGTGGTACTGACCTAGGCGGAGTGCAGGGACTAGAATACCTGCAGCTCACAGACTTACAGGGATGGGCTGAACCAGAAGACTGCTTATCTAACCATAATAGCACCAAGCCCTCAGGGGAATATAGCTGAGACAAAGGCAGTGTGTCTGTCTAGAGGCTGAAATTGACACCTCAGTGTAAACTCTAATTTCTTGCTACCCAGGGCTGAGTTTTTTATCAGCTCTAGCAGCGTCTGACCTACAGAGGAATTTAGCAGGGACAGAAACAAATTCTGTGAAGTTGCTCTGTCTTGTTCTGCCAGTAACATCAACCAGGTATGGGACTGGAACTGAGTGAACTGGCCCAACCTATATTAAACACTCAAGGTCCCCTGCCAGACTCAGACCTCCTGGTGACCCAGGCAGTTGTAAACTCTAGGAGCAGTTGCTCACTGAACTGAACTGGGTCACAGCCCTGTGGGATTACCAGTGACTGGGTGCAAAGTGGGGAAGGAGGCATCAAACTTCCCAGACTAATTCACTTACTGGGTGGGTCTTTCTGCACTCATGGAGCCCTGGAGTGAGTCATATCTGAGCTGCCAGCAGACCCCTACTATCTAGTTGCTGGAGACTTTCTGAACTCTCCCACCTGGGACCGGTGCTAAGTGGGACAACTGATTTGGACTCCTTGAACTGGTAAAATCACCCAAGGATTATCCAAAGTGCCACTCTGGGTGTGGTTGAGGGAAGGTTTGATTTTCCTTGACCAACTGTTTTTGTTGGGGGTGGGGCAACTTAAATGCTAGTATTTCTCCAGAGCTGAGACTTCAACCAAGAGTAACTAATTCACTAGGGTAGGACAGAAACCAGCTGAAAATAAGACAGAGCCACTTAGCCCCACCACACCAAGCAGGTTCCCAGTCTCTCAGGCTGTAACACACTACAGGTCCTTGACAAAGCTCAAGAGGAAAGCCAAATGGGGTAAAATAATCATGGGGCAGAATCAGCAGAAAAACTCTGGTAATATGAATAACAAGAGTGGATCAACACCCCCCAAAAAAGGATGTGGCAGATGCAACTGAAGATCCCCTTCATAAACAGATGGCTGAGTTGTCAGAAATTGAATTCAGCATTTGGATCACAAATAAGATTAATAGAATAGAGGTAAAGATAGAATTAGAAACTCAAGGAGCATTCCAAAAGTTCACTCAAGAATTCAAAGACAAAACCACCAAAGATTTTGAAACATTGAGGCAAGAGATTGCAGCCCTCGAAGATCTGAAGAATACAGTAGAATCCCTTGGTAGTAGAATGCAGCAGGGAGAAGAAAGGATCTCAGACATTGAAGAGAAAGCTTTTGAATGAGCCCAAGGATCCAAAGAGGGACAAAAATGGATCATTCTCTCAGAGAGCTCTGGGATAATTGGAAGAAAGCTAATATTCATCTTATAGGAAGCCCTGAAGATGAC
>NW_003852475.1:4795020-4795967 GCF_000181295.1 Otolemur garnettii | reverse complement strand
AGAATACACCACAATTTATAAAAGATGCTCTAACAGGCATGAGCAACTTGATCTCTCCCAGCTCCATCATAGTCAGAGATTTTAACACTCCTTTAGCTGTGTTGGATAGATCTTCCAATAAGAAGCTTAGCAAAGAAATTTTAGATTTAAATGTAAATATTCAACTTTTGGATTTAACAGACATCTGCAGAGCATTTCATCCTAACAAAACTGAATACACATTCCTCTCATCAGTCCATGGAACATATTCCAAAATTGATCACATCTTAGGTCATAAGTCTAACCTCAGCAAATTTAAAAGAATACAAATTATTCCATGCATCTTCTTGGACCATCATGGAATAAAAGTTGAACTAAGTAACAACAGGAATTTTCTGTCTCATACAAAAACATGGAACCTAAATAACCTTATGATGAATGATAGATCAGTCAGAGATGAGATCCAGAAGGAAATTACCAAATTTTTAGAACAAAGTGACAATGAAGACACGAGGTATCAGAGCCTCCAGGATACCAGAAAGGCAGTCCTAAGAGGGAAATTTATAGCATTGCAAGACTTCCTCAAGAGAACGGAAAGAGAGGAAGTTAACAACTTAATGGGACATCCAAAGCCGGAAAAGGAAGAATATTCCAATCTCAAATCTAGCAGAAAAAAAGAAATAATCAAAATTAGAGCAGAATTACATGAAATTGAATACAAAAGGATTATACAACAGAACAATAAATCAAAAAGTTGGTTTTTTGAAAAAGTCAATAAAATAGATAAAACTTTGGCCAAACTAACCAAGAAAAAAAAAACGTAAAATCTCTAATTTCATCAATCAGAAACAGTAACATGAAATAACAACAGACCCTTTAGAAATTAAACAAATCTTTGATGGATATTACAAGAAAATTTATTCCCAGAAATACGAAAACCTGAAGGAAATCGACCAATACTTGGAAGC
>NW_003852475.1:4771161-4791079 GCF_000181295.1 Otolemur garnettii | reverse complement strand
GTGACCTAAGATGTGATCACTTTTGGAGTATGTTCTGTGGGCTGATGAGAAGAATGTATATTCAGTTTTGTTAGAATGAAATGTTCTGTAGATGTCTGTTAAATGCAAATGTTGAATGGTTACATTGAAATCTAAAAGTTCCTTGCTTAAATCCTTATTGGATCATCTATACAACACTGCCAAAGGAGTGTTAAAATCTCCAACAATTATGGTGCTGGAGGAAATCAAGTTGCTCATGTCTGTTAGAGTCTCACTTATAAATTCAGGTGCACTCTGGTTGGGTACATAAATATTAATAATTGAAATCTCATCATATTGAGTATTACCCTTAAAAATGAACCATTCTTATTTTTCCTTACTTTTGTTGGTTTAAAGCCTATGGTATCTGAGAAAAAAATTGCAACACCTGCTTTTTTCTGATTTTCATTTGCTTGAAATATAGATGACCATCCCTTCACCCTGAGTCTACATTTTATTTCTTAAGGTGAGATGAGTTTCTTATATGCAGCAGATATCTGGCCTGAGTATACAGTTAGCCAACCTGTGCCTCTTTAGAGGATAATTTAAGCCACTCACATTAATTGAGAATATTGATAAGCTTGATAGAATTTTGGATATTGAGTTTTCCGCCTCTGTGCAAGTTGGAATTTGATCAGAAATTTCTGAATGAGTTTACTTTGTGGTGGAGGATTGCACTAGTCATTATGGATGATAGGTCTGAGAATATCCTGGATAGCTGGTTTAATTGTGGCAAATTTCTTCAAAATGTGAATGTCATTAAGGTATTTAATTTCTCCATCATAAATGAAACTCAGTTTAGCTGGATTCAGGATTCTGGATTGAAAGTTTATTTTGTTTTAGGAGATTATAAGTTGATGACCACCCTCTTCTCACCTGAAAGGTTTTAATGGAGAGATCTGCAGTTATTCTAATATTCTTCCCCTTGTAGGTTAGGGTTTTCTTATGTCTGGCTGCTTTCAGAATTTTCCCCTTCATATTAACTTTAGTGGAGTTAATTATGATGTGTCTGGGGGTTGTCTTATTCAATTTGAGGCATGCTGGTGTTCTGAAACTGTCTGCTATCTGAATTTCAGAATCTCTTGGCATGTCTGGAAAGTTCTCCTACATAATCTCATGAAAAGGGGCCTCTATGCTTTGTGAAATAACTTTGCTGCCTTCAGGAATTCCTATCATGTGAATATTAGTTTTCTTCAAATTATCCCAAAGCCAAAGCTCTCTGAGAGAATGATCTGTTTTTGCTCTCCAATTCTCTTCCTCTTTGAGTGCTTGGGAGCGTTAAAAGCTTTGTCTTCAATATCAGAAATCCTTTCTTCTGCTTGCTCCATTCTGTTACTGAGGTATTCTAATGTATATTGCAGATCTTTGAAGGCTGTGTATTCTTGTCTCAGTGTGTCAAAATCTTTGGTGATTTTGTCTTTGAATTCATTGAATTCTTGAGACAACTTTTGAATTGATCCTTGAATTTCTAATTCCAACTTTACCTCCATTCTATTAATCTTATTTGCAATCCAAACATTTAACATTTTTGTAGAGTTTCTATCTACTAATGCCATACATATCCATCACTTTATTATCACATCCACACATTCTTGCAGTTCTGGGTCTGCTCATGTGCCAGCACAGCAAAGCCTTCCACAGGCTTCCTCCATGGTAGTGCAGAGGAACCCTGGCCAGAAAGAAGAGACACCTGTGGTAACTGAGGGAAGGTGTTATCAAGTTCCACCTATGTACATCTTGCTGCCACAGCAAGAGCAGGAGCTAACAAAGTGAGCTGAGAGGATGCAAGATAGGGCACAAAAGATGGCCATAGACCAAGGGGAGGAACTAAATAGCATAGCTGAGAGGAAGCAGAAATGACAATTAGAAGAACCTGTAGTTGTGTTTCATTTTTCATATGCAAGTGTGAGTGATTGTAAATTGGTTTCACAATGTACAAATGACTTAATTAAAAAAAAAAAAGAACATGTAAGGATCTGAGACTGGATTCTTCTAAAAAATTTAAAACAGATGGGCCTGGGTGGTGCCTGTGGCTCAAAGGAGTAATGTGCCGGCCTCATATGCTGGAGGTGGCGAGTTCAAACCCAGCCCTGGCCTAAAACTACAAACAAACAAGCAGCCACACATTCTTTTTGTTTTTACCAAGCTTTCTCCAATCTATAAAAAACTTATTCTAAAGCACACATACAATACAGTAGCCACTAGCCACATGTGGCTATTTACATTTACACAAAATAAAATTAAATAGAATTACAAATTCAATTCCTCAGTCACACAAACCACATCTCAACTGCTCAAAAGCCACATGCAGCTAGTGGCTACTATGTTGTTGGATTAAACAGATACAGAACTTTCCATCATCACAGAACATTTGATTGAATGGCATTGCTTTTCTATATTATTGCCTGATGCCAAGAAAGATAAGGTGGGGACAGGGGAGAGGGGGGAATATAATGTCTTGAATTTCCTAAGGCTATGTCCATTGGGCAGACATACAGGAATTTTTCTCCCTTAAGCTTTCCATCCAACTAAGAATGCAGGCCCATCTGGATGGTAGCAGGATACCCAGAGCCAAGACTTCTGGGCCTCTGACAGCACTGGTTTCAAAGCACATGCCCTTTGGTAGAGTAGGCACCACACTTCTGAGCAATAGAATGTTGCCTTCTCACCCACTGTTGGCACAGTGGAAACTCAGCACTAATGAGAAAGGGAGCAAGTCCAGCCATGCTGCAGAGCCTGTCACCAAGCACCCTTGCAGACATGTGGCCAGCTCACTAGCCACATCACCCTCTTTATGGAGCTCCAGCTGAGGATGAGATCCTCTGTATACATGCACATTCCTAAAGAGACACACAAGGGAAAATGTGCTCCTGACAGCACATAGGGGTTTAAAAGTCCTTAGGCCTCCATGCTGTTCCTTTTGGAGCCTTTAGAGATTGGGGGTGATTTTCCCGAGGGGTGTAATAGGGGCTCCCACACTTCTACTGACCTACCTACTATAGACTTGATAGGCCAAGGCTGCATAACTCCTGGCAGAGAGAGGCCATGGGAAATTGACAGGGCCCATCCAGAAAATACTGTCATGCCAGCCTGGATCTCACCTCTGCAGGAACCAGCCAGGCCTACACTCACTCAAAAGGTTAACGGACTTGATGTTTTTCTGCCCTGACCTTCTCTAATGTCAAAATTTATTTCTGTGTCTGAGTAATCCATGCTAATGTAAAAATGGTAAAGATGTTATCCCATGAGGCCTAATGTCAACAAAAATATTCTTGAGATGCAAAGTCTTAACTCAATACTCCTCCAAGAGGAAATCTATTTGTTGAGCCAGAAGTAACTAATGCACGTTAGCAATATCTCCCATGTTTACAGCCACATCCACTACCTCCCATGTGCAAAGAGTAATGATCATGGAGCCTGGAAAAATCAAACACAGCCCTCTGTGAGGATAATGTAAACTTTGTTGACCTTTGCCTTACCTGCTTGCTAACAGGGCTGACCTAAGCACCTGACACACATCGTAGAAGGTAGATGGGCACTCCTTGGCAAACACTATCAATCTTTCCTCTATCTTTTTTCCTCATAGCTCATGTGTCTGTGCTTTTGTACCTTGACACCCTTTGGATGCAATATGTCTTTCTTAGCCTTACATGACCACCTTACTTCTTAATCCCTAGTACTGGGAAATTTTCCTAGCATTGGTTCCTTAATTACCATCTCACTTGGCTTGCCAAGACCTGGAGAGCAAGGCTTGAAATATATATAATCCTGAAAACATAGTTAGTACACCAAACAGAGGCAGAATCCAATAGTGGAGGCAGGGCTAGATTGTCTCTAACATTATGGCAATATGACAACCCATCAGAGAATTTAGATGTTAAAACTCTTGGCTTTGGCCAGGTGCAATGACATGTACCTGTCTGTAGTCCCATCTACTTGGGAAGCTGAGGCAAAATGAAAAGTTGAGTCCAGGAGTTAAAGGCTGGGCTGAGCTAAGATTGCATCTATGAATAGCCACTACACTCCAAATGGGGCAATATAGTGACACCCCCATCTCTGAAAAAAAATTTGGCTTTAATGTCTACAATCAAATTATTGCTATACCAAATAACAGCCATGGAACCCTAGGAGAGTTATTTAGCTTCCTTACACCTCACTTCCTCAGCCATGAAATGTGATCTGAATGTCATCTTCATAATAGGGTTTTTAGAGAAATAAAAATAGGATAAAGTATAAAAAACATTTAGCATAGTGTCTTCATCATAGTTAGCTATTAAGTAATAACAGGTATAATTACTAGTATTATTACTTTTTCTATATATTTATCATTATCATTATACACTTAATAATTGTCAGGGCTCCTTGAAATCTGGTTAGAGTTCACAGTCAAAAGGGATGGAAACAAGAAAGACAAGATCTGTACCCTAGAAGAATAAACTTTGCTCTTGTGACTCTAGATATCCCAGGACACAGTTGCCACACACAGAAATGATTAGATTTAAGTGCCTATTTATTTTGCCAGATTTTTTCCCTATTCTCTCAACTTCTAGAAAAGAATTAGACATTTATTTAATCAGCTAGTCAAGGGAAATTTTCCCTTTATTACTTTCACAGAACTGAGAGTATAAAGAATGTGATCATTTACAAAACCAGGTGAAATGGCTCATTTTTCCTTAATTTCACCACATTCTTTAGGTGATATTTTCATGAACATGGCAAAAAAAAAAAAAAATCAACAGAGGATGATTCAGTATTTTCTGAAACAGATTTTTACAATGACATTTTGCAACAAGTTAAGAATTATTTCTTAAGGAAAAGAAAATTCTTATCTTCACAGACAAACAAAAGAAAGAAAAAATCTACAAAAGTGACATTTTTCTTCCCCAGAGACCATCTTTCTTTCTATAAGACCTGCCTTTCACCTCTGCAGTCAGCTGCAGATGTTAATAGAAAATGCTTTGGTGTCTCTAACGCCTGCAAATCGTGAATCATTTCCAGTCCCTGTAGAAACGAAAATTAACATCCTGAGTTTATGGTGTTGGCATTCATCTACAAAAACCAGGCCTCATATTTGAATATAAATATTTCTGGATGAAAAGCAACGCACGAAGAAAGGAATACCAAACTTCTCACATCCTATTTATCTCTGCTCCTCCTCCTCAACCTTTAAAAACTGACATACACACAACAATTTAAGACCCTTTGTACTGGTTCAAAAAACTACTGGCACCATAGCAATCAAACACCAAAGTAATCCACTCCAATGAATCCTTTTCAAATAGCCAGCTAGAGCAATTCACAGGTGTATTCTTTGTCCTTCCACTTTAATAGCCATGACCGGAGTGTGTAGGCCATAAATAATTATCTGAGGGTGAGGGACAAAGGAGAAATGAAGGGAGGAGTCATTCCAAACAAAGATTTTATACTCCTGCAACATCAGTGGCCGCCAAATGACATTTAATCTGCTTTTGCTTTTGTGGTCAGTGAATAGACATTCCATTCTTCACCTGATACTAAGCACACCAATATTTTCCCAACCTACTGAGAGTGGAAGAGGCAAAAACCATCATAAAGACAAACACTTCTATTTACTCTCAGATTATATAGTTAGGAAGCCTGGAATCCTTCTTCAGGGAGAGATTTCAAGGATGGCCTGATGAGAATTGCTCCGTCACATTATTTAAAATTACAGAAGTTTTGGGCAGTGCCTGTGGCTCAAAGGAGTAGGGCACGGGCCCCATATACTGGAGGTGGTGTGTTCAAACCTGGCCCCAGCCAAAAACTGCAAAAAAAAATTACAGAAGTTTCCAGGGTCTTCCACTGTCTCCTTCATTGACAGCTTAACAAGAAGGCCAGTGGCTAACTGGCCTGGAGAATTCCTTTTCTCTTTCCTTGTAAAGTAATTAGTGATATTTTCAGGAAGGCTACTGCTTCTTCTCTGAGAGCAATGCCAATCCTGGCAGATGGGGGTTATGAGAGAAATTGACATGACATGCTTTTTGTACAATCTGGTCAATTATATAATCTTACTATTAATCTAACCTCGTGATGAGCAACTAGTTCACCTAAAACTAGGATTGACAAATAAAATACGGAATACCTAATTAAATCCAAATCTCAGAGAACCAACAAATATTTTTTAGTGGGTGTTTTATGCCATACTTGGGGTATTCTTATGCTAAAAGCTACTTGATATTTACCTGAAATTATCTGGCAATCAACTTAGAAAAATCAGTTCCTCCTACACTTTATTTGCTGAATTTGGCAACCCTATTTGGAAACTTCGTATGGTTAATTAGATAATTATTCACAAAATATTCATATGCCTAACTCCTCTTCCATCTTCAATGGTTGAATTCAATTACTCACTCATTAAAATTTGACTTGGTCAAGTGACTTGATTTGTCTCTATGGCAGGTCGAGTGTATTTCCCCATTGAATCAGGTTTGGCCAGGTGAATTGCTTTGGCCAGTGGGATCTTAACAGATGTGATGTAAGCAAGGGCTTGAATTGGGTTTGAATACATGGACTAGAATTCTTCTACTTCTCCCATGACAGTGTTTTCAAGAAATAGCCTGGGCTTCCAGAATGAACGCATGTGAAAAAGTCCTGAGCCCAACTTTCTGTGAGGAACTGAGCCCAAGCTCAGCAAAGGTGCCCAACCAAGTCAACCTGATCAGCCAACTTCAAGCCAACCTATAGTGTTGCTTTAGGCTCTGAGTCTTGGGGCTATTTGTTATGCAGCACTCTTATAGTAATGGCTAACTAAGATACTTCCAACATTGGTTCTAAACATATAAAAACATCTTTGTTTCCTTACACAACGTCTCAGAATAGCCAAACTTCCCTTCAGTTTTCACCCCCTGCAGATGCGGTAATGCTAAAATGTTGAAGGTGATCTGCCACTACTGCGCTGGTGGTCAGAATAAGTGGATTAATGTCCCAACTTTGCTATTTTCAAACCATAGAATTGTGGTAGAGGTAAAGAAGTGAATTTCCTCGAGTATGTTCCTCTAACTAATAATTTGTATTCATCTGCTCACTAAGATTTAAATGAAGAACGAATGAACCAATGTGTCAAAAGTGCTTTGGTAAAGTTCTGAATGAATATATGTGTAAAGTGCTTAGAAACATGCCTTGTGCATAGTAAGCACTATATTTGAATGTCTGCTAAATAAGTATATGCATGTAGAAATACACACATATACACATGTAAAAAACTGCACTGTATGCTCTATTCAGCAACATTTTTTAGCATGTGCACCATATTAAACATTATAGATAATTATAGAATAAGTAAGGATGGTGTTAAGAAACTAAGAGGAAGATTTACAAACCTCTAGAGAGCTCTTCCGGGAGAGCCAGGAAAATCTCTCTAGAAGAAAAAGATGTGCGATGTTATTATTACATGCCACATTAATTTACAGCTCTCTCTCTCTCACTCACATGCACAGATGCATACTGTGCAAATGATGTCATGGAATTTCTTTCATAGGTTCTGAGACATGATCACTTAGAGAATGACAACTCCTCACTCATTCCACTGTAAATGCTTATATTTTCTCAGCATAAACATAAATAAATGGTTCAGAGGAGAGGGAAGAGGAAAGCAAGGACCACAAAAACCCCTTGGAAACTATAAATCAGCTTGACTGAGACTGTCATTTTCAGAAGAGACAGGTTAACTTTTTTGTTTGGTTTTGTTTGGGTAGCATGAAGCCTACTTTTCATGCAAAAGATTTGAACTTTTCTATTTTCAATTTACATTGTTTTTATAAAACAAAAATGGACCCTTTTATCTCCCCCCAAAAGAATTATTAATACATTTTTCAATCAAGTTCTATTTATATAGCTATTGTCATTTTAAGCAGGGCTCCAAGCTTCATTATAGTTACAAAAACTATGTTTCAAAGTGTGACCTGAGTTGTGTGAAATTGAAAAGCAGGGAAATTCTAGCGCTAATAACATCACTAATGGCCTTAGTGAGGACAGAACATCAGAAAGAGAGATACAGAGTGAGTGAGAAAGGAAAAGAAAGGGAAGGAAATAAAAGGAAGGGAAGGGGGAGAAGGGAAGATAGAGAAAGGGAGCTGAGGGGATGGGTGGGGAGGGAATGGAAGGGAAGGAAATGTTAGATTTGACAATAGTTATACAGAGAATCAATCAACAAACATTTCTTAAGAGCCTATTTACCCTGACTGTAGGACCTTTCATCCTAAATAAAAGATGGCTCCTATTCTGAAGGAGTTTACAGTCCCATGTAGAAGACAGACAAGGGAATAGGCAATTATAATAAAATTACAGAAACTTAAACCATACACTGTGAAGACACATAGGACAGAAAATTGAAGAACTGCACAGAAGAGTTAAAGGGCGGTTACAGAGCCCATTTGATCAGGTGCAACACCAGGAGGTGCAGGAGATTGATTTTATAGAGCTTACTCTGGCAATAGTATGAAATCTGGGTCAGCAAGAGGGAAAGCCAGAAGATAACGCCAGTCAGGAGGCTGTCCAGGGGTAAATACCAGAGCCTCTTCCCCAAGAGTAGCCCTATGTGCTTTGTCATAAGGTAAAGCTTAACTTTCCAGATAGGTTAACCCAACTTCCTTTGATCTGTCCTGTCACTTTTGCTGCATTCTGTGATCCTCAACTGATATTAAGCAGCGTCTGTCATTTAAATTCTTCTCTGAGAATGTAATTTCCTTGGCTTCAGCATGAACAATCACTCTGGTAAATTTGCTTCACTTTGCAACAATGAATGGCATAAAAAACATCAAAATAAAACAAACATAAAACAAGAGCAATTCAAGGCTGAATTCTGTTTCTCTGAGAAGCAAGAAGGTTTAGCAAAAAGAATACAAAACAGGGGTGCAAAATCTAGAGGTTTGGGTTCTAGCACAGGCCTCCTGCCTGTGAGCTCTGCCACTGAGATGACCCTCTGTCATTGGCAGGTGCCCAACCTGAGTAACTTACAGGTGAGATATGATATCCTCAAGCATTTTTAATTTCTCCAATTCTGTGATTCCAGGATGAAAAACTAATATTCACTAAAGCCTATTCTATGTCATGTACTATTAAACTAAGCACACTACATGTTTCATTAGACTGCAACCCTATGTGCTGTACCTTGTTGTACCCACTCAACAAATGAAGAAACTGAAACCCATTGATCCTGACCATGTTGGTCAAAATCACAATGAAGTGACAGAATCATGATGAGAATCTAGGCCTAGCTAATTTCAAAACCACTATGTTTTCAGTAAGTTTTTTCCACAGTATTCTGGACAGGTATGATTAGTATGGAAATTTTGGAAACAAATAATATAAAGAATCATACTAACTTGTCTTATATCTACTTCTAGAATTGTGACATTGTGCTGGTTTTTGTTTTCTTCTTTATGTCTAGACATAACAATATTTTATATTTTCCTTTTTAGCATATGCAAATATTCTCTCATTCTCAATGTCTAACTTTCATACAGCTTTGTACCATGCTCTATTTACTAAAATTTCCTTATGAGAATTTTTTCTATTAAAATTCTTTGTAAATATACTATGACTGCACCATAATTTTAAACTACTCCCCTGGTATTAGATATTTAAGGTATGTTTTCATGAGTTTTATTTTTTAATATAATACTGTGTCAAGCATCTTTTGGAGTGAGTTTGAGAGGATGATTTACAAAGTGTATTAACTATTTTCTGTGTTCTTGTTATATATTACCAATATTTTTTACAATTTAAAAACAGTTTAAGCAACTCACCTTCTCACAAGCCATTCTATCAAAGTGTCTATTACATGCAGTCTTGCTGACATCATATTTTAAAATATTTAAATATCAATAGCCAAATGTATCTTATTTTCTCTTCTGTTGTCCTTAAAAAGAGGTTGAAGATGTTTCTTATGTTTACTAGTTATTTTGATTTCCTTTGATAAATAGCTTGTCTACTTCTCTACTGAAATCCTGGTGTTTTACTTTTCCATGTATGGGGTCTCCTTATCTATCAGTATCTTCAACCTGTTGTCTTTCATGCCTGTCAACTGAAAGTTGTAAAACAGGGGTAAAGTTATAAAACAGTTGTACTGGGGGATTGTAAAATGCCCTCAGTACAAGAATTCCAAGTTCTGTTTTTCCTTTTAGAGAACATAAATATAATTATGTGAACCCAAAAAGCAGAAGGGTTGTACCATAAAAAATTGGTACAAAAGATTTAGGGGAAAAACAATAATCAGTCAGTATTGATGGTCATTCAATTGGCCCTCACCTTCGTAATGACAGGGGATTAAATCTGGGCATTAAGGTTTCCAGGAATCTCTTGTGGATAAATCTCTTTGACCCTGAGACAGTCGCACTACCTATGGGTTTCAATGACCACAGGCAGTTTGCAAGCAAGATGTTGACTGCCTTCATAGCAGGGATCTGATCAGGCGTCCTCAGACTACTGCCCGTGGGGCATATGTGGCCCACCTAGGATATTTATCCGGCCCACCGGCTGTTTTTGCTACCATTGCCTGTCCTGCTTAGCAGCTGACTCATCCCAGGGCCCACAGTCCGGCCCTCCAACGGTCTGAGGGACAGTAAACTGGCCCCCTGTTTAAAAAGTTTGAGGACCCTTGCGAGTCTAGGTTATTGCCTCCCATCCTTACAGACTGGCCTCAGCTGATGTGATGTCAGAAATTTCTCACCATTCCACTTTTGCAATAGAATCATTGACTTGTTCTGCCTTCCATGTTTCTGAAACATTAGCGCCTTATCAGGTTTCTGAGAGCCTTAACCTTTCCCTTACCATCAGTGAGACATGACCTGAACATTACTCATTTTCTTACTCATCCATTCATTCAAACAAATATTATGCCAGGCACTGTGCTTGGCAGTGAAGACAAATATGTTCAATCCCTAACCTCCTGGATTCTAGTGAGTAGGAAAGACATAAGTGTGAAGTCACACCAATAAAGGTGACAGGAGCAGTGTCCTGTGGAAGCACAGCAAGAAATAAAACTGGAGGGATTGATGAGCAGACCCATTAGACCTCAAACAATAGGTCTTTCTGGCTATTGGATGGAGAATAAAAAAGGGAACAAGGGATATTGGAGCCTGTCATTGTGGTCCAGGAGAAGCAGTGAGACTAACTTCTACTAGGATAGATGCAGAGATGGAGTTGGAGAACTTCTTCCCCTAAGGTTCTTATTTCTTCACCTGCTCTTTTCCTGGTCCTACTCATCTGCATTGTCAAACCCTGTCCCTATCACCATAGCGGCATGGCTGAGTAGGGAAAATGTACTTAAAGTGAGAAAAGGTAAAGCTTACCATAAATACCTTTTGGCTGCCACTTAAAGAACAAAAACCAGCTGGAGTGAGGCTGGTCCTAAAAAGCCATTTAATTCAATGTATTAAATTCATTTAATTTCTGTTTCTTTCCCCAGTCTTGGCCATTTTAGTCTCTCCTTATTTGTAAGACACTAAAAGCAAATCTTTCCTCCAGGTAGAAAAGTATTAATAACATCATATTGGGAATTCATGCTGTCATTCTAAAATCTCTTTGGGGCCTTTTAAAATGTATTCCTTAACTTGATACTAGAATGTGTTGAGTATCTCTCTCCTGTGTCTGGTACTTTTCCAAGTACAGGGAATATAGTGATAAACAAGATAGCTGGCATTACCACCCAGATAGAACTTACATGATGAGTGGGACGTGGACATGTACATATAATGAACAAATACATAAATGAACATATATTTATATTCATATTTATAATTTCAGATAGTGGTAGTAATTATTGTGAAGAATTTAAAGAGGATAAAGTGATGGTGGGGAACTACTTTAGGTTAGAGGGGTTGGAGGAAGCCTCTTCAGGGGGAGGTGACATTTGAGCTGAGGCCGGACAAAGACCTTGGGGGAAAAGAACTCCAAAAGAGAAAAAGGAAGAAAGCACAAAATGTTTGTGTTTGTCAGCTTATATTTCTTCCAGCCTCCATCCAACCTGGGCTTCCGATTAACTACTTCCAGCTTTCTCCGCAGCTTAGTTATTCTGTGAATGAGTTTGGCAGTAATATCTCCTCTGCTGGAAGCAGCTCTAAAACTTTTTCCCTTACAAGCTGCCCTCCCCCAGAGGCATCCCTCTGACTTTATTGGGGGCAGGAAGGAAGTGGGGAAAAGGAGAATCTATTTAGGCCGGAAGAGCACAGGAACTGTCTGCTTGCTCTCCAGAGTCCACACAACAAAAGGGAGACTTTCTACCAGCTCAGCAGTACTAAAAAAATATTCTGACCACCTGGAACAAGTCATTTTAAGATGTGTTTTGGTTAGTATACAAATTCTTGACAACTTTGCCTATTTCTGTCATATTTTACTAGTTTATTTCTGTTCAACAACCATAAAAATAATGTGAATGGTACAATGCCTCATTTCACCTAGAGTTATAGGCTCTTTCTTAAATTTTCCCAGGCAACTACTTTCTTGTATCCTCTGGCAAGCCCCATACACAGTGTACTAACCATTTCCACACATCCTTTCCAGAGCTTGGCCCATAATGGCTCCTTCAATAAACATATTTCCAGAACACAGAGAGGAGGCGCCTGGTAGTCACCACTCTGTTCAGTTTTTGAGCCCTGTTGGGCTCCTTTCACTTTGTTTTTTCTCAAATCCCTGGTGGAGGACCTGAATGTCCCAGCCCAAGACACAATTGCTAAATCTACCTGATCCCTTCCTGTCCCCAGTGGAGCAGAGGCCAGTGAAGGAGGAGCCTAGGGAGGCCCTGGTTGTCACAACATTCATCAGAACATTCTCTGAACCCACTTTAGGAGGAAGCACCAAGATGAGCTCAGTTCAGACTTACTGTCACTTCCCTGTTCTACTGCAGTGGGTCCCTATGTGGCCTCTGGTCTCCAATCTCATCCCCTCTGATCAACCTATCTTCCACAGAGCAGCAAGGGAGATCATTCTAAATTGCAAATCAGATCATGCCTTTCTCTCCTGCTTAAAATACTTCTGCTAATCCTTGTTAGGGAGAAAACAAAGTGCCCCCTCTTCAGTGCTTCTAAGTTTTCCAAGGTTATTTCTTCTTTTGTTTTCCTTTTGCATCAGTTCCCCTCCCAATGTCTCTGCAGGCTTACGTTTTCAGGTGCTGCTCTCTTTGGATATACATAAGTTCTCTTCTGTCAGAAAAACTATTTATTTATTTATTTTTTATATATCTTTCAAATCTGAGTCCTATCCTTACCTCTTCTGGAATCATCCCCTGCCTGTCACATCCATCCTTAACCATGATGGAAGAAAGCTTCCTTGTCCCGTGAAACACTGACCATGGCTCTATTACTGAATCACTGAGTGTCCACTATTGGCTTAAATGGTGTCTTCTCCATCCCATTTTTATATACACAAGAAATGGAATTATCTTATCCTTGTGTAGTGTCCAACATAAAAACAGACTTCACATCTGTTCCACAGGCATTTGTCTTGCTGAATTGGGAATAAAGGTAAGAGACACCCAGTCCTTGCCTCCTGGAGCAAGCAGAATTATTGGGAACAAGTGTGTTTACAAATAATTGCATTTCAAGTTTAGTGTCCCTTATCCAAAATGTTTAGGACCAGACATGTTTCAGATTTAGGATTTGAGGGATTTTGAAATATTTGTATAATACTCACAGGTTGAGCTTGGGCATTTTCTTTGGGTGTCATATAGGTGATCAAAAAGTTTCAGAGTTTGGAGCATTTTGGATTCTAGGTTTTCAGATTTGGGATACCCAACCCATATACATATGTGTATATATATATATGCACTGATAAGCTATATCACAAGATTTGGGATACCCAACATATATATAAGCTATGTCACAAGAGGTTCATAAATCTTTCATAAGAAAAAAATGCATAAACCAGAGAATACAGCTTTCTAAGGTTATTCTTTTTTTTTCTTCCTTTTACATCAATTCCTATTATGGCAATAATAATAGACAGTGTTGCTTAATCAGAGCTGAGACTCTGGATACAAATTCCAGCCTTACCATCAATGATTAGCCCCTCCAAGACACTATTGCCTCATCTATAAAGATGAGAGTATAAAAATGGGATGTATAATTCATAGGGCTGTAAGAAGGATAAGATTTAATGAAGAATGTACAAAAGCCTGTAAAACAATTGCTGGCATGTATTAAGCACACAATAAACACCAGTGGTTAGCATTTTCAGTCATCATTTATTGTTAACTCAATAAAATGGTAGTCACTGCACCATCTGCTTTACACACACTAGCTGATTGACTCCTTGTGCCTCTACTGCAGAGAAACTCCAGATTATTCCTGCTGGACAGTGAAGAAAGGCAAGGCAGCACAGCCCAGAGTTTCAGAGGGTGGGTTTGGGAATCTGTAAGATTTCACAAAATTTTACAAAATATTTACAAAATATTGTCTATGTGTTGCCTACTTCTTTGTAAAATTTTGTAATAAATATTTTGTAAATAAAAGGACGTTTAGCTATAATTTCCCTTTTTACCTTATGGTGACTTGAGGGGTGAACTTTGGGACAACCTGTAGAATTGATTTTATAGGATTGTTTGGAGATTAAATAAAGCCTGAAAGCTTAACACAGTGTTGGTCACATATTAAACATTCCCCAAATGTGTTGGAAGATATTATTGTCATTATTATTAATATAGTACTATTATTGTTAGGAGGAAACATTTCCAGGGACACTGGAGCACAGGCTTGAGCCAATGTCAGGCTGACTGAAGCCTCATTTTCTGTATTTCTGCCTCAGACCAGTCTGCCAGGTCTGGTGGCAGAGGCTGAGGCTGCAAGGAATGGGGCTGTGACACAGCAAATCAGAAACCCAGCACAAACATACACATGGCATGCTGCCTTTCCCCTTCATGGTGCTCTGACTAATTAAGATCCAACACCTTTCCTCCTGGTCCCATTTGTTTTCACAGATGGATTTCACAATAGAAGTTGGTATTGATGTTTCTTAACATGTTCCAATTATTTTTCCTCTGTAAAAATAAAAAGACAAGCAAAAAAAACCCAAACAAACAAAAAAACCCTCTGCCAAAGATATCCCTCTGTGTTTTGTTTTCATTGATATGCCTAAATATTACCCCTCTCCCCAGAATTAGAAAAATAAAAACATTCCCTGAGCAGCAGCTTCTAGGCATTGACAACACTGGATGTCACCTTTTCCTCCAAAATTGCTGTCATTATCCTGGTGCCACTCTCTCTGGGAGTTCTCCAAAGGAGCAAGGAGTGAGTAGGGCTCTCCAAAAACTCCAAGAAAAGGAGGTAGGATGGCACATGTGCCCTGGGAATGCCCAAGTCCCCAAACATGTCCTCAACAGACTTTTCAAAGTGCTTTTCAGTGATCTATTATTAAGGGCTGCTGTTCTCACATGGGTATGTCCCTGACCTTACTGCTTTGGAACATTAGCTTTGAGCTATTTTTGTGTTTGTGGAGATGGGTTTGGGCTAAGGCACAAACTTGTCACTTTTACTGTCCTTTCTGTGACAGCATTGACCTTGGTGAGATAGCTAAGGTGTAATCTTGGCAGCCCAAGGGAAGCTCTCGGCTTCAGAGAGAAGACCTGGAACCTAGGACTCAGTAGCTCAGGCATCTAACGGCAGACATGCTCCAAACTTCTGGGGCCACTTTGTGACATTGGTCCTTCTCTCTCTTCCTGGGCCCTCTCCATATTTCCTCCCCAGGAGGCTGCTTGGAAAACTGCTACCTTCCCAGCCTGCAGTTGTCATAGTGCTGTCATTACAGAAGAGTAGATAGTGGTATTCAAACTTTTCTTTCTAGAAGAGTCCATAAAAGGCTTTTTAAATTTTTCTTATCCCCTCATAAATTTTTAAGCTTACATCTAAAGTGTTTATCATGTGTTTAATCTTTAAAAAGCATGTGATTTCCAGGCCGTATGTTGTATATGTGCTTTAAAAATATTTTTCATTAAAACCTTTGGGCTGCAGATGTAGTTCATTTAATTCACAGCAAACATCTCCCAGATAACCTAATGAGCTAAGTGGTCTTTATTGTCAGCCAAATCAAGTTTGCTCTCTGACAAAACTCTGGCTTCATGTTTAAAAATTCAACCCAACATGTTAGTAAGTGTCCCTGTGACAAACACCTCATTTCTGAATTTTACGTTTATTGTAGACGAAATGGATCAATCCATAGATCAGTGCATCTATCAAAGTAAAGAAGAAAGGTATCTGCCATAAATCGATCACTAGCTGCCTTTAGCATTTCTTAGCTAAATTCTCTTTAAAAGCATTCTCCCTCAGGAGCTGGACATGCTCAAATTGTCCCTTGTTTTGGTGCTTCAGAGATTCTTAATATCCTGGACAAAGGATAGTAAAATTCAGTATGGGCTAAAGAAATGCTTTTCTCTTAAAAAATGGACAAGGGCAATTGAGAGGGGTGAGCTCTTAGGCAGATCAATTTGAAGGAAGAGGCCCTGTGAAGGCTGACAACATAGACAATGGTTCCCACACAGCCCACACCAAGTTTCAAAGACCTTTGTCCCCAGAGTGTTTCTCAGGGTATGGCTCTAAACAAACCACTCCAACAAGAGTAACTGGTGTCATGTCTTTCCTCTTCTGGATCTCAATTCTCCTTTAAATGGATATTTTTAAGACATTCCTAGATACTGCCTTTTTGGTGATCTCTGTTTGCCATAGACTTCCTCCTTCTGTCCTTTGTCTTCTGTCATCCACTCACATTTTTCACCTGACAGGTGGAAAGGTAGATTTGAATAGGGGTAAAGAGTCCAATGCCACACAAAGTCATAAGTTAAGCATCACTGTAGTCTCTCTTTTCCTCTGTGCCCATTGATGGAGAGAAGTGGCCACACTCCTTTGTATAGTATAGTTGCCTGGGAAAGAATCTTCTTTGTTCTTCTTCAGGTCAAAATGTGGTAAAGGAGTAAAATATGACCTCAGCAGCATCCTTTAGTCCAGTATATCTGATGGGCAATCACAAGGGCTATTCACTGATGGCCAGGTTCTTTTCCTTCAGTGCACATGGTAAGATATTTCTTGAAGTCTCTTGGAGTTAGACTTAACCATGTTACTTGCTGTGGCCAATGAAATGTAAATAAATGCTTTATAAGACAATGAGTTTTACATTTTGTTTCTCTCCCCCTGTTGCAGTAATCATGGAAGTACACATCCAGATGAGCCTTCCAACCGTCTGTGTCCCTGCATTACCACGATGAGCAGAAGACTCCCAGTGGACTGGATTGGACGCACATAAGAAGTAAGAAATAAATTCTTTTGTTGTATTAAGCCACTAAGGGTTTGGAGATGTTTGACACCACAGAATATCTTAACCTATCCTGACTAATACATTTTAAAAGACTAATGTTCAAATTGGGTCCTACTTGTACCTGTGTCTTGTTTCATTTGAAGTGAAACTCAGCAGAGGAGGATGATTTATTGTCTAATATTCCCCAGTACTCTCTATCTATCCAAATCTGATCCATCCTTTGGGACCCAGATTTCCTGTATTTGTCTTAATATTTTTCTTTGCTCCCTTATCTCAAAATGTTCTTCTCCCCTGAACTAGGCATTTATATCAAGATTCAACCCAAATGACTCTAAGAGCTAGACAGGTAGCATAAATGAGTAATTGAGAAAACCATAGAGAATTTGTGTCCCCTAAAGGTATTCTAATATAATTAAAAAAGAAAACAAAAAATTCACTATGCCAGACTAATAAATATAGCTCTGGTTAGCCAGGCTGTAAACTTTGTAGAAGTTGTAAGCAATTCACTTATGTTACTGGTGTTTTAAATTATAATTTTGAGTTCTGCTTTTTCCTTGCATACAAAGCACATAGTAGAAGTAAAATAAACAGTAATGAGTAAAATACATTTAACTTTTTAATGTGGTTTTCTGCTTATCTCTCCAGTAAAAATATAAGCTCACTGTAGGAAAGGATTGCTCTTGACTAAACCAATGTCCTACATAGATTCTGATACAGTGTTTTCATAAATATTTTTAGTGTAATTTACCTTGAGATCTTAGATAGAAATGGAAGAAAATATTATAAATTATTTTTATAATTAGTATACCATAGCTTATTCAGTTTATATGCTTTAGACATCAAATTTATTTCTCCTTGCAACAACTCATGTCATGGCAAAGAAATGGTCAGAAACAATTATGCAGTTATTCTCACCTCTGAGTTAGCTGGGGTGGAGAATGAACCAAGCTGTTCTCTGATTGATGTGAACTCTCAATGGTAATAATTTCCTCAGAAAGTTGCTGGGTTTCCATCTGACATGGTGTAGGCCATCACCTGGGTTAGAAGCAATAAAAATGCACTTTCTATCCAGGTGATGGTCACACTTATAACTTTGACTCAAACTGTATAAAAGCAATCATGTAACCAAAATATCTGTACCCATGTAATATTCTGAAATTAATTTTTAAAAGAGCCTGATACTGCCTAACTGGCTACATATGTGTAATGGAAAGGAATAACTTAGAAGAATTTATCAGCTTGGACTGGATATTTCCTCAAATTGTAAAAATGAACTATAACTCTCAATAGAATGCAGAATGAAAACTGTCCTGTATTTTTGTTGTGTTTGTAGGGATAGTGATGAGGACATTCTCTAGGACAATATGTCACATTTTGTTTTTCATGTTGACCCATAGAAGAAATATCTGACATGTTCTCATGAAGTGAAAAGTTGTGCTTCTCTTGAATGATTGTCTTTTAAAATTCTTTAGACATTAAAAAAAACTACACACACACACAAAAACCAAGATTCCCAGTGTCAGTCCTGATGAAGGGGCACCATTTCCTACTCCACATAGATCAGGCATAGAAGCCTTTTTTATGGAGATTTTAAGAGTTAACTTCTGTCTTAGTACTTTTGCCTGTTTCAATTTCCTTCACTCATGAGCAATTAAATTCATTCATTTTAACGGTTTAATAATTCTGGTTTGTATGCAATGCAATCATCACTGGGAAACAACTTTAAAAAAATTAATCAAGCTTCCTAGTGGCTTCTAGAAACATTGTTAGGGCAGTTTTCTGTCAGAGCTGGCCTGGCCTCAGCAAGATTTTCTAGTATTGTTCTACACTTTTATGTTATTTTTTCAGAAAACTTATTAATCTAGCAGAGAAATATGAAGTTCAATAGCAAAATTGCTCTGACTTTGGGAGAAAAGTATTGTCTAGTGATACTAGAAGATGGAGGAGACTCCCCCAGAGGACGGCCAATTGCCACCCTACTTCCTGATTCACTCATCTGAGAGTTAAACAGCTGTGTGCCTCCTCCAACTCCACAGGCCCAGAAATACACACATTCTCAGAGCATCTGGAAGCATTGTCTCCATCACCATACTCTTCCTCTATTTATATATGTGTATCACACTGAACTGGGGCTTGGAATCCAAGGAGACCCAAGAGGACATGACTCATAGATGTCTGATGCAGAGTCAAGTCCTATCCTTGCTGTGGATGTGCTGGACTGTTACTCAGAGCTGCTGGGCTGTTACTCAGAGCTCACACTTAACTCTGGCCCTCTTGTGTGCCAAATTTAGCCTGCATTCCTGATCCCTTTTCCCCAGAATCACTCTTTGGGGCCAAGAATCTTCTCCATCAGTCTCTGGCTTTGGTCACTGTTTATAATGTCTGCTTCTCCCTTTCCTAATTTATCCTTTAGGATTCAGTTTAGATTTTACCTTGAGTCAATCCCTTAATGCTATTACTATAAGCTCCCAAGACAGAGGCATCTTTCCTTCTTTCTTGGCTTCCTTGCATTTGCTACCTGTGTGGATTCCTCCTGCCTGGAAGATGCATTAGGACCTTGATTCACCTCCTCTGAGGAGTTTGCTATGGGAGCAAAAAAGGTAGACAGGTTTTACTTCTAGAAGTCTTTCTGACCACTTCTCCC
>NW_003852475.1:4747874-4749039 GCF_000181295.1 Otolemur garnettii | reverse complement strand
TTCAGTGTTTCATAATCTTTGGTCATTTTATCTTTGAAATCATTAAATTCTTGAGATAGCTTTTGAATAATTTGAAATTCTAATTCCCTCCTTTCCTCCATTCTGTTGACCTTATTTGCTATCCAGATTCTGAACTCGATTTCTGATATCTCAGCCATCTATTTATGAAAGGGATCTTCAATTGCATCTGCCCCATCCTTCCTTAGGGGAGTTGATCTACTCTGGTTGTTCTGGTTACCAGTTTTTCTGCTGATTCCACCCCATGGTGAATTTGCACTGTTTGAAGACCATCCCTAAACCTTTCTACCAGTGGTTGCCACTGGAGATGATGCCGGCTTCCTCTGGTTGTCCAGAGAGACAGGGCATGTCTACCCAGAAAAGCCTCAGGGTTGTGAGTCTTGTTGTTCCCATGGCTTTGGCTGCTGCTCTTCCCCTTGGGATATTGCCACTCCAGTGTGGATCCCTCTCAACTGGCAGTTCTTGGGCCTCTGGGCCTATAGTGCTGAATGCAAGGCTTAATCCATGCTTGGTGCCTGCTGGGTACCCCTGGGGGAGCAGGGGACCACCTGGCAGGCAACCACATGAGGGGGTGCACTGGCTGGCTGGATCAGTCCTGGGTGCACAGCACCAGGCAGCTCCTGTGGGGTGGGGGTCCAACCGGCAGGCAGTTGCACAAGGAGAAATGCTGGGTGGCTGGATCAGTCTGTGTTTGTGTGGCTCAAGCTGTTTCCCAGCTGCAGAGCCAAAACAGGGGCTTGGTCCCACAGGGGTGGAGGGATGCTGCTCTTGGGTCTCCTCTCATTGTCTCTGTAGGCAAGGGGGAAGGGTGGACTGGAAATTTAAAATGGCTGTGAGAGCATTAGTTCTATTTTTCTGCCTAGGAAAGGGTGTTCAGAGTCTCAGCAGGGTCCCTCAAGGGTAGTAGAACCCACTATCTGTAACTCTTACCCATGGGGTGAGATAATAGGTTCTCAGGTTATTGCTCACCTGTAGGAGACTTACAGGAGCAGATGAAGAGTAAACAAAAGAAAAGCACAACTTTCTTGGGAGAAGGGATGGAGACTTTTCCTTTAGGATGTATTATGTACCTGTAGATTGATTTCTAGGAGTCACAGCTTGCCTCAGCAGTGGTGCCCTGCAGATATCACTCTTCTCTCTTTGCTGG
>NW_003852475.1:4744789-4745996 GCF_000181295.1 Otolemur garnettii | reverse complement strand
TCCCTATCTCACTCCCAGTTCACTCTCTCACTCTTCTTCCTAGAATCACCACCCATGGAAAAGTTTAGGAATGAAAGAGGCAATGAATAAATAAATTATTTGATGTTTACTAATTGATTGAGAGAACCTGGTTCACAAGACTTCTTTCTCCCCAAACTTTTGACCAATTTCCTTGCCTCAAAAAAGTGAATACCTATAAAGTGAGCCCCATCCCTATCACACATATATACTGCTCTCCCCTCAGATAATAATTTCTAGACCTTCAGACAAATAGCAGGTAAAATTTGATATTTGATCAAACATAGTACTGAAATCCCAAATCCACTTTTAATAGTTCTGGCATCAGATGAAGGTGAGCCCTTTGCTAGACAGATTACCTCCTTTGGATGCTTGTAGAAACCAGGGGAGTGAAGATTTGAAGAACAGGACAGGTAGTGGCAGTGAACTGATCCCATCCAGTAGCTACTCTTATGTAACCATGACATCACAGGAAAGGTCTCAGAGGCCACAGAGAGGCAGTTGATCACGCATCAGTTGTCCTAGAGAGTGACACTGAAGATTTTAGAGTTTTGCAGTTGGAACACAAAACACCTGCTTTCTATGCTTTGGGGAGTTTCTTCTTTCTTTTGTGTTCCATCTTTAATAAGCATCTAATCAAAGTCTGATTCACTAATTGAACCAGATGTTTATTGCTTCTCCTCTTACAGCTCAGCCTTTCATAATGTCGTAGCAGCAGTGGCAGTGGTGTCAGCTGCCAGTTACTAAGTGCTTACTTTCCAATTCTTTCATTTGACAACTAAAAAACAAAGCCCAGATAGATTGAATGTAAATAGATGGCCATTGATAATGTTGGAACTTGGTCTCCCAAACAATAGTTGTTCCATTATTCATTGCTGCTTATATTTGCTAATGTGCAGGTGAGCATTTATACTAATGAATTTCATACCCATACCATCTTATAAAGGCTGTATAATTTTTAGGACTAAAATTATTCTTTTCACCATAAAATAAGGTAGAAAATTCTCCCTGGCCACTCTGAATTTACACACTGTAAAAATATGTCTCAACTGTGGGCCATAGTCATCAACCCTTGAAGTAGTACCAGTCATCTCTAGTAACCCCTGGCAACAAATAGACTTGTCTATTTGCCTCAGTATGCCTGAGCAGCAGAATTTTCATTTGCTATTGCTATGGCATAAAAACCTTA
>NW_003852475.1:4743498-4744526 GCF_000181295.1 Otolemur garnettii | reverse complement strand
GGAAGAGGATGTGGTCTGTTTTGTCCTCTTCTATCTCTTCTCTCACTTGTTTCTGATTTTCACTGGGCAGGAGGGAAGGGAAGGGGAGGATAATCAGTATTTTACTTAACTACACCCTAGTGTCCTATGGGCTGACCACCAGTTTCTCCAATAGGAGAGGTGTTCCAGAGCTGGTTCTCTTGTAGGCTGTACAAGTGGGTTCTTTGGAGAGCTTTTTACTGTTCCTTCACATGGTGACATACTCTGTGGCTGAAATCTCAGACACTTCCTTCCATTCCTATCCTAGATGGCATGTCCAAAAGATCTAATCCTGGTCCATAGTCTGGCAGGGTAAAATAAGAAAAACTAATCCAGTACTTTCTGCACTAACCACTTGACCCACAGGCCATTCACTTATCTGTACTGCATCAAATAGTGTGCAGGGTGTTCTATCACTGTCTTTCTCTCCTCATCTTGCCATTGGACCACTCCAGATACCTAGACTTCAGGATTCTCCAGACAACCAGGAGACATGGTTATGTTCTTACATGCCCCCAAACTCCCAAGACAGGTATCAGGTGGCAGAAGCCCTTTTCATTGGCCCCCACTCTGCTCCTAAGGTGGCTCAGAGAAGACCCATGGATTCTGTAACTCCACATGCACCAGCTCAGTAGGGGCCAGTCTCCCCTTCTTGTGGGAACCCTCTAGTGCCAGTCTCCCCTTCTTGTGTCAGTCTCCCCTTCTCTGGGAACCCTCTGGTCTCCACAAGCAGGCGCTCACTTGACTTAGAAGAAAGATATGTTGGGAGAGTAGATGGTAAAACCTCCCCTAGGTCTAAACCCTACCCCTCACATCCTTTCTGTGTTTGAAGGCTTCTTTTCATATAGGTTGGAGGAGTTGCTGGAGTCACTGCAGTTTTCTGTGTTTCTTTGGGTTTTTCTTGATTTTTTAAAATTTTTGCTTATTTGTTAATTTATTTTGGGACAGAGTCTCACTATGTTGCCCTTGGTAGAGTGCTGGGGCATCACAAGTCATAGCAACCTCAAACT
>NW_003852475.1:4738280-4743260 GCF_000181295.1 Otolemur garnettii | reverse complement strand
AGAGTTTCACTATGTCCCCCTCAGCAGAGTGCTGTGATGTCACAGCTCACAGCAACCTCAAACTCTTGGGCTTAAGTGATTCTCTTGCCTCAACCTCCTGAGTAAGCTTGGAATACACCCGAAGATAAATAGATAGATAGATAGATAGATATGTTGGTTGCAGTTATCATTGTTGTTTAGCAGACCTGGGCCAAGCTTGAACCCACTACCTTTGGTGTATGTGGCCGGTGGCCTACTCATTGAGCTACAGGTGCTGAGCCCTGTGTTGTTTTCTTAAGTTCAGGGACCATGTCCACTGCCCTCTTTAGAATATGACTTTATTTATTGACTTTTGTTCTCAATGTTGATGCTTTACATTAAACTCTGAAATAAAAACAATGCTTTCTTTAAATTCTTTTAATAGAAGATTTATATTTAAAAATTTTGAAAAGGGAACAGGTCCTTAAAAGAATGTTACTCTTTAGGTAAAACCAAAAAAAAAATTCTAAACTGTAGAAACTCAGATAAACTAAATGACAACATTCTCTGTCAGACACATACCAGGGGGCTTTAAATAAACCTGAGCTACCCAGGAATATTCACTAGAGGCACATAAACCCTCTATAAGATGACTGTGTTGGAGTCTGGAATTCACCTGAGCAGCCTCTACTTTCTTTACTCCCCCCCAACTGCCAGACGTCATAGATAACACATCTTAGTTCCCAACATTTGATTCAAATGTCCTGGGATTTGATAATCCATTTTGAACACATTTCTACTGCTCAAAGTTGGCAATTCTCCACACTTCTCTTAGCTGTCTGCCACCCGCAAGCCTCAGTCCAGTGCCAACATTTCCCCCTCTCTGCCTTCCCACCACAGACTCCTCCACCTCTGCAAGATACATGGTTCTAGAGTTTCTCTCCACATCAGCTCCAAAGATAAAGTTCAGAAAAAGCATAAAGGAGACACGAGACTCACAAACGGCCAACAAAGCAGCTTTTGTCTAAACTATTCTGGGTCAGGAAGAAGGAAATGGCTAAAATAAACCCACAAAGTTTTATGTCTTCCAATATTCACATATTCATGTGACTGCAGCACACCATTTAGTATTTGCCACTAATCTTGGAAAGCAATTCTAAAAGCTGGCTTTTGTACCTATTGTGACTGTTTGCTTATGTATCTGTTTTAGCCTCAAAGTGCTCTTGGCTCGAACATGTGGATAGGAAAAGTGAGGTAGCCTGTTTGGGGAGTGTTAATTTGTATCTAAGGCTGTACCAGGCATTTTGCATACACTGTCCCAAGGACTGAGGGGAGAAGACTCCTCTTTTTATTGGTGGGGGGGAGGCTTCCTTTCTTAGCTTAAAGCTGTTTTCATCTTGCAAGTATTTAGGTATTTCATATGAATGCTCGAGCCTCATCAGAAACACAATGACATTTTTAATTTTTGGGTTATTGAACCCAGTGCCAGGAGCAAGTCAAGAAGTTAGCTACAAATCATGTTTTGTTTATGCTGAGAAATAAAAATACACTCATGCGAGTGGAGGGTGAGATGCAGCACAAGGCAGTGCAGTTTTACAAGGCAAATAAGCCTTGATTTACTTCCAGTTCCCTGAAACTTTATGGCTTCCTTATCAAATGAGACAGGATGCTTTCTACCTCTGAAGTGGTAAATATGGTTAATGTGCCAAGCAGTGGTGCCTCTGCCCTTGGGTTCTGCTAGGACCAAGAGTTATTTAGTGACTCTTCCTTCGTCACAGAGATGAGTCCCTGAGAGATCACTACAGGTCCCAGACATGATGCTCAGCTCGACACACTGTGTTGCCTGGGGATTCTACTGGGTAACAACAGACAGGGGGGAGGGGACAGGACATTCCTAATTTCTGGAATTTCCCTTCATTCTAGAAGCAGAATCTTTCAAGGCTATGTTTTGAAAAAGCTTGGGGAGGCAATTAGCTCCCCCAAAACTCAAATAAATGCATAGCACATACATGTCACCTCCCAGAAATGTACCATAGAAACATGGACATCCAGAAAAATCAGCTGGAAATTAGAAGCAGAAAAAGAGGATTTCTACTAAAGCCAACCAGTGAGAAGTCTAGACATGCTGGACAGAGAGGCAGGGACAGAAGTGCTGTTCCTGCTGCTGCACTGGCTGTGAAGCCTCAAATAAGTATCTTTGTCTTCCTGATCTTTGCTTCCCCAGTTGTGAAATGAAAGGGTAAGACAGTTTGCTTAGGAAGGAAGCCAGGTAATGAATTAGCAACATGCCCTCTAAATGAACAGCAGGTTCTAAGCAGACACATATGGTAATGTCCAGGCTGCTGAAAGCCATCAAGTTCTAGTAAACACCCAGACCCAAAGAGCTACCTCAGGCACTGTTGATAAGTTCTGACGGTGGAGATACTTCCTCCATGCACCTGGAGAAACTCAGGTGCATCAAATAAGGAAATGATGAAGCCAAAGGACCTCTTTTTGAGAGAGGAAGGGGATTCTAGGAAGAGACGGCATCATGATAGATAGATGGGTCAAACCGCACAATGCTCACCACCAAGAAGCTGTGCAAGTTTCACTATTAGTCATTCAAAGAACTGAATCCTAAGAAGGCAGTGATCACAATCAGTAATAAATAAATCTCTTTATGCTAAAGACTTCAGACTAGTCACCACTGAGCCAGATTTGGGCAAAAGACATGTTTGTTTAGCCCATATGCGTTTTCTAAAAAATGTAGCTTCTAACCTTAAAATGTTGGGGAAAAAATTTTTAATGAAAATATGGATTTTCAGCTTCTCTTAAAAATCAGAATATTTGGTAATAATGGGTCTACTTTCTTACCTTCCCACCCCCATTACAGACTGAAGAACACTCACCTATGCCTAGGCACATGAGATGGCACTCTCCAGTGTCTCACACCCTGTCATCAGCTTCACTCACCTATTGAGGCTTTTTGAGCCCACCTAGTGAAAGAAGCCCAGTCACAGCAATGCTGTATTTATAGAGATACAGGTATGAGTTTTGTCTTGCCAGGTTTTAAGAGCAACACCCATCAGATGTATCAATTTGGTAGGCAAGAGCTATTGAAACAAATTGAGTGACCACCAGGAAGGGAATGACTGGATAAGAAGTGGCAGATCCCTACTGTGGAATATTTTACAGTTATTTAAAAGAATCAGTTAGATCAGTGGCTTTTAACTAGGCAAAATTTGTCGCTCCCTGGGACATTTGGCAATGTCTGATGACATTTTTACTTGTCACAAGTAGAGGTGGTGGGTACGTGGATGCTGCTGATATGTATTAGGCAGGGGACAGCAGCACAATGCACAAGGCAGCACCTCCGCTTCAAGGAATTATCCAGTACAAAGAGTCAATAGTGCTGAGTTGGCAAACCATGAGATTCCAGAATGTTAACTGAGAAAAGCAAGCTGCAGAGTGATGTATATATTTCTGATATAATGTCACACAAACAACTATGCCCAGGAATCTACTAAACAGCATTGGAAGATAATTTGCACATAATTAGCTATTTTTAGATATATATGCATAAAAATATTCATGAAAGAATGGGTCACCAAATGTTAATGGGTGTAATCTCAGAGTATTGGCAACCACGTGATAATCCTTACACATCACCTTCAACAACAAACTTACTAGTCACTCTACCAAACCTTACCCTGTGTCACTTACCAAGGAAATTGTAATTGATTGGCATCTCTCTCTTCTCATTTCTGCTACATAACCTTGAAAGAGCTTTGCTCACCAAGTCCCAGAGAAAGGATGTGTCTTTCTTTGTAAAAGAAGTCCATCAAGCTGATCAGCTAGTCAGCACCTGACAGGTACCAATTAACTGATCATCTCATAAGACCGTGGCTCCTGTCTCTTAAGTTTCTCCCAGAGAGACAGTAGGGGAGGAAGTCATTCGCAGGACTACTTAACAATCTCACACACTTTTTAGGAGATGTACAAAACACACAAGAACTCTGTGATGAAATTGAGGACCATTTAATAAATGAAGCTCAAAAAATTTAGATATTGTCCAAGTCCACTCAGCTATTAAATGTCAAAGTCAAAATTCAAACCAGAGACTGTTTAAATCTCATGTTTTCATCACACCATGCTTTCTCTGTGTTTATTCTCCATAAGATAAGACACCCAAAGCAAAGGCAGTTTACAACCTCAATCAGAAGAACTACAATCAAAAGTTTATGCCTATATAAAATGCTGCCTTTTAACAATAACAATTGATTGTATGCTACGAGTTAGGTAACGTATCCAAAACTGAATGTCCAAAGTATTGGTATTGGGAGATTCACTTTGGGAGAGAACTTTATGGTTATGCGCAATAGCCAGTGGTTTCACTTTTCCTGAAATACGATGAAATCTCCAATTATATTGGAGCAGAAGGTTATCAATTTCATATCTCTAGTCCACACAGCGAACATTAATTCTACATATTGAAGTACAAAAGTGGTGTTTATTATGATAGAGACCTCATGTGAATTTTCTGTAATTGGCAGGTTACCATTAAATTAAAACACCCAAAACAAATACCCTAGGCTTGTGAGTTTCAGCGGTTTCTCTTAGAGCAGTTTCTCATTAAACACAGAAACGGGTCTCCTAAGGAGTGTCCAGGTTAGGCGGTCTCACTTGAATTGTGGATTGCTAACTTTATAAACAAAGCGTTTCTCACAGCTTTTGTACTTTTAAAAAATTTATTCTATTTGTTGAATATAATTGTCTCATACAGTCCCTCCTCAAATAAACAAAAAGAATCAAATACTAAAAACCTAGTGATACTCGATTGCTCCAAAGATGAAACGTATGGTTGAGTATCTTCGCAAAGTAAGGCTGGTTTGTTTAGCTTAGCTTTTTCAGTTTTATTTGGTTTAGTTTTCTGTGGCTTGTGTTGGTTTTTCTTAACATGAGATTGTAATAATGAATACATTTTCCAATCCACCCGTCTCTTCTACAAAAAATGCTGATTTTTCTCTTGGACATCCTGGTTGA
>NW_003852475.1:4735165-4738260 GCF_000181295.1 Otolemur garnettii | reverse complement strand
ATTCCAAAAATAGGAAGGGAAACTGTCTCATTTCAGTCCAACTAGTGTGTGATTGGAAAGGAAAGTGCTTGGGTAGAAAGTAGCTGGTGATTGGTGCAGAGGGGTTGTGTGCTTTCCCTCCAAGGCATGCCATGGAGACTGAATACATGTCCAGATTAGTGTGAAAGAGATAAAGCCCAAGTGGCTGCCAGACTCTGCTTTCTCTCCAGGAAGAAGGCCAAGTCTTCATTCATAAGATAAAAGAAACTTTTAGTGGAGACAGGTGAAATAAAGAGGGAAGTGATAACAGGACTAGGAAAGACTTAGAAAGAGATGGGGAAATGGAGGAAGAAAGAAGAGGAGAAAAATTAGTGGTGCCATCCAAGAAGTTTAGATCATAGAGAATAGGAGGAATTGTTACAGCAGAAGTTTTAGATAGGGATGAATGGATCAATAGATGAATGGATGGATGATTGGATAAATAAATTATTTGTAATTACACATATATGAACATAAATTTAGTTCAATTTTCTTATATTTAATAAAAACATATGAAATAGATATTTCAATATCCATTTTACACTAGAGAATCTAAAACTGTTACAGCAAGTGACTTCTTCAAATTAGCAGAACCGGAACTTAAATCCATATTGTCTGGCTCCAACCCTAGTGCTGTTAGTGACCCACCACATGTGTGTAACAAATGCCAAAGGGAGGGATTTTTTAGTTGTATATTTTCTTGTTCAAATTTGTCATTTGTTACACCCTTCCGATCATGTTGCCATTTATCACAATCACTTGGGGACCCATTTTTGAAATTTCTATTCCACCCTTGAGCACAATCTCAGTTATTTTCAATAATGATATAACCTCATGGTATCAGAGTAGAGCTTACTTACAGCACAGTCAGAAGTCCTTCAGAGCAAAGCTGAAATACACTGTGAATGACACTCTTGGGTGATATTTGAGATTTAAGAGAAAGCTGTGTAATACGTTGTGTGTCTTATTAGTTACCTCAGAGAAATTCCCAAAGAGTTACTCTTAGATTCTGATCAAAGTGCCATCACTGCAGTAAACACATGGACTTAAGATAGCCATGTTCCAACTTGAACACTGAAAACACCATATTGAAAACACAATGCCTGTGACTATAAAGTCATAACTTATTCGTCCTTCAAGGCAAATTAATAAATGTAATGTTAACTATTGCAGAATGGAACAGTTAATAAAAAGGAACGAAAACAAAAGGTAAGGAGTGAAATGTCTTTTATGTTAATGCTGTTAAGTTATCCATGCTTTTATTTCTTGCTGAAAAGTCCAGAGAAGTTATAATGACCTTGGGGCATTATTACCCTTAAACTTCAAACTTCTGATCATTAGGAGAAAGATTATGGATGAGGAGGCATCTGAGCTATCATGGCCTACCCATCTCCTCTGAGACTGGCCTTTGGAAATCTCATAGAGTTGCCTCTAATACATTTGAGAATGAGAGGCTCTTTTGCTATTCATGGTCCAGAGAGCATTGCTCTCTTCTGAATGGTTCCTGTCTTTTCTAAGTTGCCAATTTTCATTACAGCAGTGGAGGAGTTCTGAAATGTCATAGAAAAAGAAAATTACTGGGCAGCCCCCTTCTTTTACCCTTTAGAATTTCAGTAAAGCAAGTGAGGCAAGAGCAAACAAGATAATGAAGGGGTTACACAGAGGCGTTGATTTCACTTTAACTTTTCCTTTGAGAAAGTGTTAATAAAATTAGCAGTGTTCCATTAACAGTGAGTATTATAAAAGGTACACTTATAAACAACGTGCAATTTTCTTACTGGAATGTATAATAAAACTTTTCAAATGCAAATCTTCTATCAATGAACAGACAAAGGGGCAAGATAAGGGGGGAGGGAAATAACATGAAGCTAATGCTCTGTCATCCGTGAAAACTTTAAGGATTAAACCTTTTAAAGTTAACTGCTAAGTCTCCCCAAATTTACTTTTAGCCTTTCAGTTTTCTCTCTGTCAAGGCTTTAATTCCTTACAAGGAATCACGCTAATTGCTTTGAATGGCAGGGATTGGGTCAAAATCAAGATTGCTTTCCCATCGCCTGTCACACAAAGCCACAAATCCTCTTACATGGCCCTCGAACACCAAGTACGTTAAGCCCTTTGTAGTCCAGTCTACTCTGTCTTGCAAAGTCATTTCCCTGCTTGCCCATCACAGAGCCCCCACTGAAAGCTTGGCCCCTGAATGTCTCTGATGCTCTCCTCTGACCCACACAAGCCTCAGAAGACTTTCCAACTCAACCTCCCTTTACCTTCACTTTTCCCTTCTAGTCTCATTAACCTCCCACTCCCTCACAGTCTAAGCTACCAAGTCCCTCACAGTCCCCCACTCCCTCACAGTCTAAGCTACCAAGTCATAACCTGTAAACAAACCATCTTGGATGGAGATCACTTTCTTGTGGGTACCACTTGCCGTGGAGAGCTCCTAGTTCTCATAAAACAGAGGCTGCACCAGGCATAAACATGTGATCAGTATGTCAAGTGAATGATGGATTCTATGACCCAAATCCTCCTTCGGTGGAAAACAAAGAGGTCACAAGACAGGCAAGCAGACAATAAAAAGAAAGAAGAGGGACAAGAAACCTAGAAACTCAATAAGGCAACCAACGTTAAAAGGGCCAGGAGTTTATTGTACACATGAGAAGAAAACATACAAATGGCCAATGCAATTTACATCAAAAGTATTTTGACAAGTATGATAATTTGTCAAAGACCGATTTAGCAAACTTTGACATAAAAGGAAAACAAATAAGTAAACAGAAGCTATTTCTTAAACTCAAATACTAAAATCATAAATATGCTAAAGAAGAATGATCACCCCCGCTGTTAACAAATGAAAACATCGGAATCTCCCAGGAACATGATGAATACCGTTTTCATGCAACCATTTGAAGACTTCATCTGTCTTTCAAAACTGCACTGTGTCCTCCAGGAAAAAACCCAAGGAGATGTTGCCATTGGCAATAATGCCACACCCAAACAATAATTCCTTGAAAATGACAAGGTCATGTTAGAAAGCTGAACTGCTGCCACTCTGAGGATGCCAAAATCCTTTTTTTTTTTTT
>NW_003852475.1:4728931-4734895 GCF_000181295.1 Otolemur garnettii | reverse complement strand
CATATTTCCCACTCAGGGGTGGAGTGAATAAATGTATTCTATTCAATAGAGTATTGAATACTGAACATCAGATTTAATGGAGGACCTGTTAAAAACTAAAAGCTCACTTACACATAGAAATGAGTTGACAAAGAAATTTAGAAACTTCTCCAATCTGTATCGGACCAAGACAGAATTATGTAGATCTTCAAACTGAAATAATCTAAGGGAACAGCCACCCAGAATTTGAAGATATATTCTCATCATTTCTAAATTGTTCCTCAAATAATATTTTTTGGAAACAAAGGATGTTCTGAAGTCCTTTTAAATATAGAATTCTCACTGAATGTCAGTACTCTGAGGCAAACAAATCCATAAGTTACTACAGAACTTACGTTAAGATTTCAAAAAGCAGAATTCTGTTTGTGGAAATGCCAGGGGTCTTTTGAATTTCTTCATTGAACAGGGACGCCTGGAGTTTCTATTGATTGGACAAGATCAAGCACAAAGCCTTCACTTCCCCAAAGTGTCCACTTCTTTGTCATATCCCTTAAAAGATAATTCACTTAATTATTTCTGTCCTGATCAAAAGGAGGTGATAATTTCTAAATTGCTTATTCTTAAACAATTCTTTCACACAAAAATAATCTATTCCTGAAGCTTCTGGACCATGCTTCACCTCTGGCTGCAGCACTTGCTCAGAACCTGATTTTCTTTTCCTTTCCCTCCTGCTTTTTAATGTCACAGGTTTCAACTCCAAATAGCAGCCATTGCTTTCATTTTCTTTTCAAATTCTTTCTTGTGTGTGTGTTTTTTTAAATGTGAGGTTTCAATGCCAAAAAGCACTGTCAAAATTTCTCTCTTTTCTGACATCTCCTCTTTGCTTTAAATTAACATTTTCTCCTGGGTCTACTGTAAATAACTCAAGGGAGAAGCTGACAAAGAGAAATGGGCCTTTTATAGATTATTTGGAAATTTAGAAAAACAAAAATTCTCAGAGAGAATTTAGAAAAACACAAAAAACCTCTCGGAGAGAAGTACGGAAAACAAAGGGAGGTTAGAAATATAGGGCAGGGCTCACAGTATATGGTCTTAATGCCCTTTGATACATAATGTCCTCGGAACAAGAGTTTAATGAAGCCAGGCCAATCTGATAGGAGTTGGGTGCTCAGCAGCCAGAAGATGTAGTGCTTAGGTCTGCAGATGCCTCGCCTGTGGAGAGAATAGGGGGCTGGTGTTGCATTCCCATGGATAGGCACAGAGCTGAAACTTAGAGACACTCTCTTAATGGAATCAACACAAGGATAGTCCCCTGTCACAAGCCAACCTGTTTGTATGCCTGAAATTCATTCGTCAGAGGCAGCCTGCTCTTTATTCTACCAGTGTTCAAGGACTGCTGTGAAAACTTTCTCTGCTTTATCAAGCACTCAAGTTTTTAGAGGCAAGCTGAAGCAATTTTTGAGGTAATTTTCACAATTGTTCTTTATAAAGAGATTGAAATAACAATTATTTGTCCGCAATTCAGTTATTTGACAATGACATTGTCAGTCAACCCTACAAGGACTGAGATGGCTTGATCTCAATCGGTTAAGAAGAGAAAGCAAGAACGTTCTACCATGTTTTGCCACCATCTCTGCAGCATTCATCTCTTCCTAGTTCATAATAAATGATGCTAATATAGACACTGGGGTCCATCACAGCCTTTGAAGCCTTAGTCTAGGGGAACTTAGAAGCCAAAACTTCACCTCGGTTTTGGCAGCAGAATCCTGCTGAGTCACCTTTCATAACCTGTCCAGTGTCCCAGGTCATATGGCATCAATGCTCTTTGCTATTAGCCTCACCTAACTTTTCCTCACCAGTCTAGTGGGTGGTTGATGGAAACCTTGACTAATGTCTAGTGGGTAGTTGATGGAAACATGCAATGTACACAAGTAGAAGACATAGTCATTTAACATATCATTTAGCACCCTCCATGGGCAGATTCTGTTGTAGACTTTGTGGACATAAAAAGTCACGGGATTGTATCGTCATAGAGAAAACAGATAACAAACAGATGTGGAGCCCTTAAAGGCAAAGGAGTAAATTTTTAAAGATGGCACCAAAAAAAAAAAAAAAAAGCAACACAACACACTTTCACATGCAAATATGATTCTCCAACTCCCGAGAAGAATGTACAGGACTGCTGATGCTGCCATAATGAGAGAGGTTGCCAGCAGGTGCCAAGTGGCTTCACTTGCCATTCACACAGCTGCCCAGATGTCCATAGGCTTTGACTACAAATTTACATCTTTCAATGTTGTAAATGGGACTACTGTGTGGACGATGGGACAAAAGAACTCGAAAATCAATTTTCCAGGTTTACTATCCCTCAGCATATCATTATGTACCCTCCATGGGCAGATTCCTTAATAACCTTAATCTCTGACCTGATTGGGAACAGAACAATGAAATTTCCCAACATTCTTTTTGCTATCACCTCTGGTACTATGTTCAATGAGCCATGTGGCACCCAGGGTACACAAACCCAGGGTGGAGAGGTTGGGGGTCCCTCAATTTGGCATTTCATGGGGTATTCGCAGTCCAGGCTCCATTCACCCTGGCAGCTTTCCTGAGCCCTGGGGTACTAGGCTTTGTGCATCTTTGCAGGGTAATAAATCTGCTCTGCCTAACTTTTTGTTCAAGTGTTCTGTCTCACTGAACTCAGGCAATTCTTAGAAAACCGTTGCAACTCTGAGGCCATTTACAGCTCCTGTAAGTTCCTTGCTAAATTGGAGACTTGTACGAGCTCAGAGAAGTCAAGTAGTCGTCCAAAAGTGACCACATTCTCCACCTCCTCAGGGGGAAAAAGTTCAGATTATAAAATTTCCTTTCCTAGAAACATGGGTGGGAGAAAAGGAGAATAGGAAGATTCTTTCTAGCTCCAAAACACTTTTTAGATACAAAACAATAGTTAAACCTTTCTTGAGTCTACATAGTGCTCAAGCCCTCTGCTCTCAAACTTGAGAAAACTGAAAAATCTTACCTTCCTGGGCCTAGGACCTTAATACTGTCCTTCTCAGAAGCCCCATGACAGGATATTTGTTAGCACCACTTGTCCGTGCAGATGCTCAGCACCCTGACTTCTGACTCTGGAGTTGTTTTCCCCAGCACAGCAGGGAAATCTCAGTCTGCCTCTGCTCTCAACAAGGGCCTTGCCCATTTCCATGTCTATTTCCCTTTTGGAATGTCCTGGTCACATCCAGTTCAAGCTCAATTTCTATATATTCCTGTTTGAAATATCTATGTCTAATTATGTCTCAATGTAAGGTATTTAAACCCTTAACTGTAACATTCAGTCCATCTGATGTGCCTTTACTATCTACACACCACCATTTTTTAATTTGAGCATATTACTCATTAGATTTCCAAATACATTGTACACACACAAACATCCTCTCCAACTAGATTCTATTCTTCCTTAGAAGCAAAAGACCATAATTCATATTCTGAATTCTCACCATTTTATGTAATGCCTCCCATGTTGAAAGGGCATTGAAAGTAAATGCCCTTTCCAAAAGGTAAGAACATGTTGAAAGTAAATATATTTACTACCAACGGTGACAATGACAATGATTTTTCCAAGACTGTCTTAGTAATCTCAGTGCATAATAAACACCAGGACAATCAGTTGCCCTAGTGACTAAGGCTCATGAGCAGACTACACAGATGAAGAGAAGAAAACCAACCTTCTGTGTTCTCGGTCAGCAGGTAAGTCTCAGGCAAAAATCAGCTTTGAACATTTTGTAAAAGACCTGCAACAAAATTAACAATGCTTTTGATTTCGTTTCTGTTAAACCAATATCATACCAGGATTCCTTTTTCTCCACATCCTTGCCAGCAATTGTTTTTCTTATGATAAATTTTTCAAACATATATGAGATGATATCTCATTATGGCTTTAATTTACATTTCCCCTGATGCTGAGCACCTGTTCTCACTGATGTTGAGCACCTGTTGGCCTTTTAATATATTTTCTTTGGAAAAATGTCTATTCATGTTTTTTGTCCATTTTTACATCTGTTATTTTCTTGCTATTGAATTGTCATATATTTTGTATATTAACACCTTATATGTGGTTTGCAAATGTTTTCTCCCATTTCATGGGTATTTTATTCTCCCATGTTCATTGCAGAATTAGTCACAATAGGCAAGATATGGAAATAATGTTAAGAGAATAAAGAAGACACACAATGGGGTATTATCTAACTTTTGAAAAGAAAGAAATCTTGTCACTAGGGACAAAATAGATGAACTTAGTGGACATAATGCTCAAAGAATTAAGCTAGACACAGAAAAACAAATACTTATATGTAGACTCTTAAAATTTCAAACTCTTAGAAGCCAAAAATAGAATGGTGGTTACCAATGCTGGGGTTGGGGAAATAGAGAAATGTTGGTCAAAGGGTACAAAGTTTCAAACATACAGAATGAACAAGTTCTGGAATTTTAAGGTACAGTGTAGTGACTATAGTTAATAATATTATATATCTGAAATTTATTAATCAAGTAGATCTTAATTATTCTGACATAAAAAAGTAGCTATATGAGATGTTTATTAGCTTGATTATAATAACTATTTCACAATGAATATTTATAATGAAACATCTTACAGACAAATTTTTGGTCAATTATAACTCAATACAGCTGAGAAAAAGAATAATGCTGGATTTTTGGTTGAAGAGATACTTCAAAGGTATAGTCAGAACTTTTGTAAGGGCTTTCCAGTAACCAAATCGCCACATTTCCTCCACAGAACATGGGGCTGATGCCTGAAGAATCATCCAGGCATGTCACTATGGGGCCACTTTTAGAAGCCCTCCTGGTTGGGTGCAGTGGCTCATGCCTATAATCTAACCATTGAGCTTAGAATTTTGAGACCAACCTGAGCAAGAATGAGCCTTTTCCCTACCAAAAATAGAAAAATTAACTAAGTGTTGTGGTGGGAGTTCATAGTCCCAACTCCTCGGAAGGCCACTTGAGCCCAGGAGTTTGAAGTGAACTATGATGACACACTCCACTGTACTCAAGGTGACAGAGCAGGACCCTATCTCAACCAAAAAGAAGCCCTCATGCTGTTGTATTCTATAACTCAGGATCATGTTGAATTTGTTTCTTGGCCTGTTAAGTTTTACGTGCTTTTGAAATTGTACAGCATAATGAAATGGTCTGACAAGTTAGAACTCACCACCTTGTGAGTTGGCAGCACTATACAAACAACTTGGTTGTTTGCAAAAAACCTTGGTGTATCAGTCTCTCACAGCTGTGTTCATGAACTTGTGGTGAATACTCAGCGGTATTCATTATTTTTTTTGTGTGCCATTTTGAGAATGTCAAAGCTTGAATTAGTGCAACAAACGAAAATTCAATTTTTTTAAACTTGGCAAAAGCAGAAGTGAAATCAAGGACATGTTATTCCAAGTTTATGGGTATAATACCATGAAGAAAATAGCAGGGTACAAATGGGTTAAATGTTTTTCTGAGGGGAGATAAAGCATCACTGGGAGATCACAGCACCCAGTGATGAGCGGAACTGACGGAAACATTGCAACAATTTATCAAATTGTGTGTCAAGATTGACAACTGACTGTGAGAAGCACAGAAGATCAAGTAAACATCAAGGGAGAAACAGGAAAATCATAACTGAAAATCTTTACCTGAGAGAGCTGTATGCAAAATAGTCCTGAAGGAACTCATTGATGAACACAAAGGGAGTGAGGGAGTATTTAGCCAGTAAACAAATAACTGTATTGGAGCACCTTCTCTACTCACCTGATTTGGCCCCCAAGGACTTTGATCAAAGATAAAAGAAATAATGGAAGGAAGATATTTTGATAACATTCAGGATATCAGAGGCAATACAACAACAGCCCTGATGGCCATTCCAGAAAAATTTTCAAAATTGTTTTAAAGAGTGGAGAAAGTGCTGTTTTCAGTGCATAGCAGCAC
>NW_003852475.1:4728064-4728870 GCF_000181295.1 Otolemur garnettii | reverse complement strand
ATTAAGTGGCAAATTTTGGAAAGAACACAAATTTTGTTTCATAAGGCAGGGGAGAAAGAACTGTAGAAGAATGGGGCAATAACCCTAAATGTCTAGACGTGTTCTGCACTCAGATTGCTTTACAAAGCTCCCAGTTTTCCCCTTCGACTTCAAGAGGTAGAAACTGGTTGGCAATGTGTAGTGTATATATCCCTGAAGGCCGCCAAAAGGTCTTGAACTTTTATCAAAAGTTGAGAAAAGTATGCATTCACAGGTTTTTAGATTGAAATTAAATGTTGATAATTATTCTTTCAGACTGCCATTTAAAATCAATCTTTATATTACAACAACTAACAGTCTTATCACATCCAATAAGAAGGGTCTTATCACCCATCTACCCTATCTTACCCCAACAGCTCAACTGAGAAATTGAGCAGAATTCATGAAAGCCAGAAGCAGAGGAAGTTGTCACCATGTTTGTGACAGATAATAAGACAAAGAAGCCAGTGTTCAGGGTTTTCTTCCTTTCTGATGGTTTTCATTTTCAGTCAAACATGTATATATACACATTTAATTATGTTTATACATATGATTAGATGCTGTATTTCTATAAATATTCTATATATGTTCCATATATACATATATCTCCCTTGTACTTTGGGGTCTAGGTTGAATATCTATAGATATACAGTGCATAATTAAAATCAATAGCAACAAATAGCTCATAAATTACCTGCCAAGCTGAGAAATTTACCTTCAGCAGGTCATCACACAGATTGAACACAGTCATGCTCTCAAATAGTCAGTTAAGCAAAGTGTGTAGGATC
>NW_003852475.1:4724796-4725899 GCF_000181295.1 Otolemur garnettii | reverse complement strand
TTTTTGATTAAATCATTCTACGAGTTATGAGGTAATATCTCATTGTGGTTTTAATTTGCAGTTTCCTAATGATTAGTGATGGTAGCCATTTATTTTGGTACTTATTGGACATTTGTAGATCTTTTAAATAATGCCTATTCAGATCCTTTGCACTTTTTTAAACTTTTGCACATTTTTTAATCAGGTTGTTTGCTTACTTTTGAGCTGTTTGAGTTCCTTTGGATAGTAATGCCTTGGTGAATGTATAATTTGCAAATCTTTTTTCTCCGCTCTGTGGAATTTTTATTTTTCAGTTCCTGCTCTGTCACTGAACTGACAGAGTAGCCTCTAAAGTTCTCCAACCTAGTCAGAAACCTGAGGAATCATGTATCTTCCTGAACTTCCTCTTGTCGTGCTCCTTATTTCTACTTCAACTTTTAATGCATACTCTTTCATACTACTGCACCCTTTTGCATTAAATTTCTAATGCTAGAAATTCTTTTCTAAATATAAACTGCTCAGAGAAGTTCATCTTTAAATGATTAACGTGCATGTCACCTCCTCTCTGACAGCCCAGAGAGCAACATGGTGCTCTGAGGGAAAAAAATCAGATCCAACTTTGAATCTCAATATCAGCATTTCTTATGTAGTCATACAACCTTGACCTCAATAAGTTTATCTTTCTTTGACTGTAATATCTATCTCAGAGGGTCATAAACGTCAACTGTGAAGAACCTAGCTCCAGAGGTGCCTCAGCAGAGCCTCCATATATAGGCATCTTCCTTCCCACCCTTCTCTGTGCCTCCAAAGCACTTGAAGTTGTTGATTATAATGAAATTCTCATATGAACTCGCCAGACCTTCACTTTACAATGGGAAAGCCTAGAACCCAGCACCACCATAAGGCACTCTGTACATGTTTATTTAATTTCAGTAAGGTTTGAGGCACTCAATTCGAGGACTCAGGATCTTGAGCCAGTGTCACTGGAGAAATGATTGTACTATAAAGAGGAAGAGAGAAATCAACAGTGGTCAGTGTAAAGAAGTCAATGCAGAGTTTTAAAGAGCAGGAAAGACATCCTGCAGGAAGCTGACTCTGTGTTTGGGGGACAGGTGAGGGAAAGC
>NW_003852475.1:4722577-4724204 GCF_000181295.1 Otolemur garnettii | reverse complement strand
TTTTTTTAATTAATCACTTGGATAGACTCAGGCTATTAAAATTGAAAATGGCACAAAACAGAGAGTAAATCCCGTAAAGAACTGGATCATGATTACAGGTTATCAAGATGAATTGAACCTAATAAAATTAACTTTAATTTAAAAAAATACAAAAGTCTGCCCTATATTTTGAGAAAAGAACAGAAGAAATATGAAATGGGAATAATATGAAGGTGGGAAAAATATTCTATACACTTAGACCTTAAAGGATTTCAAAAGAATGTTAAAATAATGGAGGTGCAACAAAAATTGGCTCTTTCAGTCTATAATGTACAAACAGAAGACAAAAGAAAAGACACTTCTTAAACACAAAATAGAAAAGGAGAATAAAGGAATAAGAAAAGTACAAAACAGATGGCACAATATGAGTCCATAGTTCAACAAATGTGAATGAATAATCCATTAAAAATTTAAATTCAAATAAGATTGGTAAAAAGCCAGCTTCATACTAAATAGGGGAACCCCTTAAACAAAATAATATTAGAAATAAATATACAGGAAAAATCTTAGCAAAAATTTCTAATACAACAATATTTTAATAAGACAAAGACTTTAAGGTGAAAAACATTACTAGGATAAATAGGGCAAAAGAACTCCTAAATACACATAACAATCATTATATTGCCTGAGGAAATATAAGCTGGAAAAGACCTCATTTAATAGTTCTTCTGATAATGATGCTGTTTTGCTTTCATAAATTTAGTAATGGTCAAAGGGTTAACATGTTTGCCTCTCAAAATTACCACAGTCTTTGCTATTAAAGTGCAGAACAGCTCATTTACCTGTAGTGGAGTGCTGAGGTCTGTGTGTGTGATGGGCTGAACATTGTCAAACTGGAGAGTTTCCAGCAGAGACTGACAACGATGACAGACTGAAAGAGCGTTAGGTGAGAAACCATTGAAAGACAGGGGCCCTCAGGCCAGAAAAGAGTTTAGAGACACATGTCTACCAACGTGGGCAACAGTAGCAAGTGGTGGAGCCAGGACCAGACCAGAGCAACTCTCACTATAGAGAGTCCAGCATTCTGACCGCTCCTATACTGCCTCTGGATAAAAATACCAGAAGAAAACATAACTATTTCTTGTAGTTTTCACAATATGATAGTGGAAAAAGACTTTCCTATCCATAACATGAAGATCACTGAAATAAAAGAGCACTTTTTTAAAGGAAGATTCTTAAATACGTGCATAAAGATACAATAAACAAAGATTAAAAACAACAATTACAGCATTCTCAAATACTGTTGAGAATACATAGACTGGAATACATCTGACTGCTGAGAATAAAATGAAGAGTAGTCTGACAATTTTTATAAACTAAATCTTGAGTGAGAGCATGCAACCTAGTGATTGTAAGCTTGAGCATTTATGCCAGAAAAATAAAAAATTATGTTCACACACACAAAAAAAGTTAGGATAGTAAGATTTAGCTTAAGTGGCAGCAGTAATTTAATTATGCAATGCAGCCCAGAGGCAGTGGGAGCTATTTTAGGAAGCTGTGAGCTCTCTATCCTCAGTGATGTTCAAGCTAACTCTGGGAGATGCCAGGTGAGGATGATCTAGGTGCCTGGCCTATGGGTTGTTGGGGC
>NW_003852475.1:4718618-4722456 GCF_000181295.1 Otolemur garnettii | reverse complement strand
TAGAATGAATGATCAATAAAACCTTCCATTTGATCTGCAATTCCATTACCTGGTGTTTACCAAAAAGAAAAAGGTCATTTTACCTTAAGTGCATTTGCACTAAAATGTTTGTTGCAACTCAATTCACAAATAAACTGTGGTATATGTATATCGTGGAATGCTATTCACGCATTAAAAAGATGGAGAAATTTTATATTTTGTATTAACCTGGATGCAAATGAGGAACATTCTTCTTAATAAAGTATCACAAGAAGCAAGTAGTCAATGTACACAATACTAATATGGAACCAATAGATGAACAACTACATACCACAAGAGAGAAAAACACAAATATTGAGAGCAGCAGAGGAAGAGGGGAAGAGGGAAGGGAAGCAGTGTGCTCTCACCTAATGGGCACAGTGTAAGGGTATACTGTACACCCCCTGGGTGAAGAGCTCAACTACAACTTGGAGTTTACCTAACAGATGCAAACAATGTAACTTAACTATTTGTATACTTACATTATTCTAAAATTTAAAATAAAAAAAAAATGAACAATGTTCCAGTAACAAAGTCATTAAAAAGCGCTTAGAGAAGTCCATCCGGGGAGAATAGAGATTCAGCTGTATGTAATACAATAGACTTCCATGCAGTAGTGACTACGAGATGAGAGGGGATCTGATTTTAGATGACCTTTAATGGTATAGGAAAAATAATGGATTTTTTGTCTTAAAGGCCCTTTGTTCCTAATGGTATCCAACTGATGCCTTATTACTTAAAGTCCAGTGTTTTAAAAGGAGTTTGGTCCCCCAAAAAGCTCAGTGTGTTCAACAGACTTCCCATATTTACACTGCCTATGTGCCAGCTTGACTGCTATTGCAGATGAAAAACCACTGAAGATTTGAACGTGTGAAAGTGGAAGGAGCAAAATCTTGGGGAAGATAGCAGCAATGTTTAGTTTAGATTGAGGCAAGAGAATCTGGAAGACTTTTTTTCACTGCAGTCGTTCAAGCGTTAGACCTGTAGAGAGTTGCAGAAAAAAAGATATACAGATGCAAGACAGGTCTGAACGAAAAGGTAATCAAACAAGAGGGGGACGTCTACACTGTGTCCCAATCTTCTTTCAGCCAAGATAAGCTGTGTGATGTTGGTTGGGGATGGTACCTAACAGGTCTAAGATTCATTTTCCCAAGATGCACAAGAGAGATAAAATTGTCTGTCCTGTAGTATTGTATTATAAGAATTTGCATAAAAGTTCTTAATATGGTCTGCCACACAGTTAAGCTTTCATGAATGATAGAATTTTTATTGACTATTAAACATAGTTGTATTAATTTTTTGTATGTGTATGGTGAAGTATTGGAAAAGTAAGACAAGATTCTTAATTATTTTGAATTCCTGTTTATTCAAAATGTATATCATGGAATATTTGAGGAAAAGATAAGTTAAGCTTTGTATATTTTGAGTCTGAAAGATAATAACTCACAGGATACCTTTAAGTAAAATTTTCTGGCTGAAAATTCATAATATGTACATGTATGTAGATGGGAAAGTTGCCCTAAAGCTTCAGATACATTAGGAAGGTTTGGGCTTCAAGTAACAAAATACTCAAACTGAACACGCTTAACAAGTATGAGGGAAACAGCCCCCATTATGAAAATTCAGCTCCGGATTAATTACTTTAAGAAAATGGTTCCCAACATTTGTCACCAGGGACCTGTTTCATGGGGGATAATTTTTTTCATGGGCCAGGGGCACAGCTGTAGCTGATTCAAGCCCATTACATTTCCTGTGCACGATATTTCTATCATTATTACATTGTAATACATAATTAAATAATTTTACAGCTCACCATAATGCAGAATCACTGGGAACCTTGGGTTTGTTTTTCAGACAGTTTCATCTGGGGGTGATGTGAAACAGTGACAGATGAAGTTTCACACACTCACCTGTAGTGCAGCCTGGTTCCTAACGCTGGTTGGGACCACAACTTTAAGGGCTCTGTTGTGTACTGAGGGATCCATAGTCTTTCTATCTTTTCTTTAACAGCCTAAAGTCTCAGGCTGTCTCCAGTCTGTCTCCAGGCCTGCTTTCTTCCTGGTTATAACATTTTTACAAGTATTTTGGGGGAGTCATATAAAGACATGACAATAAGGCAACTTCTTCCTGCAGGGAAACATTTACCTAGTCCCCTAATCCATCCCTCCCCTCATCCCGGGCTATAAATTCTCCACAAATCAGTTATTAAGGAGAATTAGACTCTTAATTTGCCTTAGATTAATCTAGATTTATAGCCTGGGGAAAGGGGAATGTCTGCTGGGTAGTGTGTTTCACCACCTTACATCACTGCCCATGTCTTTGGGTCCTAGGCCATGACTCTGTGAGATTTTTCAAATTGTCACTCAGCTCAGCTGAAGACAACTGCCTTCTCGCTGCTGCTCTCCCTTCTCTGGTCTAGAATCTTGTGTTCCAAGTCCTTCCAGATTAGACAACTCTTCTTCAGCCTTTCCAGGTCTCCAGACTGAAGTCATTGTCATGAGCTATTAATTTATGAACTAACTCAATGAAACAAGGTAATAGGTGGCAGCAACTGTAGCAATTCCTACTCTGGCAGTGTCCCTACACAACTTGGACAAATTAGATCACTGACAGGGAATGCCTCAGTCCCCAACTGGCTAGACTGGTTGGATGACTGGATAGAGGTGACTAAAAGTGACTAGCAGATGGTAGAAGGGTATTCAGTTGCCAGCATACTTTCAATCAAGTATATCATTCTTCCTCATTCCTGAGGTCTTCCTTATTTATTGACTGACTGGGATGTGCCATCCAAACCTTGTACAACATAGATGGCCACCCGCAAAGGACAAGCAAGAGCCAGGGTGAACCTGGGACCCACATCACTCTCTCACTGAACAGGACACTCAAGCCTGTCTTAAAATGCTTGTAGAATCCCTATTTAAGCATCATTGTCATACTTTAAAGTTGAAAAAAAAATACTGCTTTGTTTTATACAGAATCAGAAAAAAACTTGAATAGCAAATAAGAAAAAATCAGGAGGTATCACTTTACCAGACTTCAGGCTATCCTATAAATCTATACTGATCAAAACAGCATAGTATTGGCACAAAAAAACAGCAGAACAAAATAGAGAACCAAGAGATAAACACAGCTACTTATCGCCATTTGATCTTCAGCAAGTCCATAAAACAATTCAGTGGGGGAGACTCCCTATTTAACAAATGGTGCTTGAGTGAACTGGCTGGCCACCTGTAGAAGACTGAAACTGGACCCCCACTTTTCACCGTTAACAAAAACTGATCCTCACTGGGTAAAAGATTTAAACTTAAGACATAAAACTATAAAAATACTAGAAGAAAGTGCAGGGAAAACACTTGAAGAAATTGGACTGGGAGAATATTTTGTGAGGAGGACCCCTGGGCAATTGAAGCAACACCAAAAATCCATTACTAGGATCTGATCAACTTAGAACCGCCAAGCTCACAGTAACTAAAGCAAACAGACAATCTTCGGAATGGAAGATTTTTGCAGGTTATGCTTCTGACAAATATCTGATAACTAGAATCTACAGAGAACAATAAGAAAAGAATAAATAACCCATTTCTATGTGGGCAAGAAACTTGAACAGAAACTTCTCTGATGAAGACAGGCGCATGGTCTACAAACATATAATTTGCAGAGAAATGCACATCATAACCACTTTGATACATCATCTAATTCCAGTACTCAATATAACTATGAAATCAATATATAACCACCTACACACTCATAAGAATGGCAAAACATAACTGTAGTCCAGAAAGTAGAAGAGAAGAGGAGAGAAAGAGGAGGGGAGAGGAGA
>NW_003852475.1:4716624-4718107 GCF_000181295.1 Otolemur garnettii | reverse complement strand
GATTGTGTGTGAAAACCCCACACTGTACCCCAGAAGTACATTAATGTACATAGTTACCATTCAATAAAAAAAAAAAAAGAAAAGAAAATGATTTGAACAGCATATATTCTACTTCTGCTCACATTTGCTAAGATCATGTCACACAACATTATGACTCATATGTGTCATCCCAGCACTTTGGGAGGCTGGGGAGTTTTAGGCCAGCCTGGGCAACAGTGAGAACATGGGGTTAAAAAACAGAAAAACAAAATTGTCCAAGCTTAGTTGCTTACACCTGTAGTCCCAGACACTCAGGAAGCTGAGACAAAAAGACAGCTTGAACCCAGAACTTCAAGACTGTAGAGAGCTACTTACTCTAGCCTGAATGACAAAGCAAGACCCTGTTTCTTAATGAAAAAAGAGACAGGGTGGTCCCTGTGGCTCAAAGTAGTAGGACGCCAGCCCCACATACTGGAGGTGGTGGGGTCACAACAGCCCGGGCCAAAATAAACTGCAGAAAAAGAGGGCGGGGGGGTTTAACAATTTTTTACTGTGTAAAAATAACTGAAAGACTGCAGTAATTTTACCAATTAATCCTCTCATCTTCAGTACGAAAGGGCAGTTTTCTCTACATGACCCCCTTCCCAGCTTTGGGTATTATTTTGCCAATTAGATAAGTAGAGTGCCATGTTATTTTCCTGTCTGCATTCTTCTGCTGACAAAAGAGATTAAACACTTTTGTAAGGATGTTACAACCCAAAGTACAATAATGACCCACTTCAGAACAGACAGCACAGAAGGCCACAGGTGAGACCACTGAGTCAGCTGCTTAAGACCAGCCTTAGATTCTATCTTCAGCCCTGTGGGTCCTAACAGGTTACCAATGACTGCAACTCAGCTTTGCCAGTAGGAAACCTGACTTCTCTTCATTGATGTGTGCTCCCACTCTGGGAACAGAATTTTGCTTTAAAAATGGATAGGAGATGGATTATTAAACCAGGATGCTAAATAAGCAACTTACCTGTAAAGAAGTAAAATCTTGCCAACAATGAGAATGGTCATGCCCAATATACAGTACACCTTTCTGGAATGCGAAGGTGATGACTGGTGAATAAAAACATGTTCCTTAGAGACTTGGAGGACACGGAGAGGTGTTTCTAGACCCCAGAAACACACCTGCCGATAGATACCCAGCTGATGGAGGGTCCCTCATTCTCTAGCTCTACCTGTCGTGAGGACCGTAACTCTCACCAAGACACACCAGAAGCCTACTTTCTTGACAGATACGGCCATGGGAAGGGTCTGTAGTCATCCATGTGATGATCAAAGTGTTCTAATCTGTTCTAATCTACAAAGCTAATCAGGCCCACAGACCTATGGACATAAAACCAGTAGCCTCAGTTTTCATTAAACCCTGTTCTAATCTTCTAGGCCAATCTGTCAACCCTTTTTCTCTTTGTCTCTTTGTCTCTCTCCCTTTCCTTGTTTTCCTCATACAGTAGTA
>NW_003852475.1:4707426-4715888 GCF_000181295.1 Otolemur garnettii | reverse complement strand
CATCACTAACTCTGCTCAATTATTCAGTGCACACTTCTCAAGCACTTTGTTGGATGTAATCATTCACCAAGAACATTCAAGGCCAAGTCTGGAGAACGAGAGGGGTAAGCATGGAAGGTGAGAAGAAGGGGCGATTGTGCAAAGGGCCGAGGCATGAAACCAGCGTAAAGAAGGCGCATTTTGACTGGACAATAATAAGCAAATGGAAGACAGGTACACATGGATGCTTGAGAAATAGGCAGGGCTAGCTCCTCTGGGACTTTGGAGGTTCTTCGGGGACTCCAGACTTTATGTTATGTGCAAAGGAAGATCACGATAGAACTTTATCCTAGAAGGGAAGTAAGCCAACTATGATTTCAAAGGTCTCTCTAGCCACCCATGGACAATGGACTGTTAGAGTCAAGGCTAGAGATGGAGAGTATAGTTAGAAACTTTCTCATGCCTACAAAGGGATGAAGATAGTCTTGACGTGAGTGTTGGCAACAGAGGCACCTCTGCCTCAGAGATATTTGAGAGACTGAACTGACTTGCTAATTCATGGTTTGGGGATTCTTTTGAGAAACTAGATAGATACCGGAGCCATATATTGAGATGATTTGTAAGGAAGAAGGTGAACACTAATTTGGATTTCAAACTCTTGATTTCTGAAATTTGACTTGTCTGTGAGATGTCCAAATAGAGATGGCTAGGAAACATTAGGCTATGTGATTCTAGGTCAGCTCAGAAGACATGTTTTAGTGGTGGGAGAATAAGTACCCCAAGGAAGAAGCTGGCATTCAGAGATTTAGTAGAGGAGAAAAACGTAGTGAAGAAAACTGGGAAGGATGACTGGTGACGTCGCAGGTGAATCTGGAAAGAACCATATGGTGAAAACGGTCGGACTGCCGCAAGGCTGTTCAAAGGTCACAGAGAGGCAAAAGAATGCCAGAGTAAAATGATGACTAAGAATTCTCATTCCAGGACAGTTCATAGCTCATAGTCTGATGAAAAAGATAATTGATGAAGGAATAAAAGGCTATTGTAACATTTATTGAGCATTTATGTGACAGGGACTGAAATAAATGATGTGTACCAGTCTCATCAAAGCCCCTGGTTATCCTGATTTGCCAGATAAGGCTCACCGAAGTTTGCAGAGCCAGTAAGCATGTGTGTCAGGATCTAAAGACGGGCGTGGGCTCTCAAGCCTTGAGTTGGGGATGTAGACATATGGTTCACTCTGAGACACTCTCCTTGGCTCTTGCCTTCCTGACTTAGCCCACGGTCCTGCTCATGCAGTGTCCCTGCTCAGGACCTGGGACAGCTTTTCTCCCTGTGATGAGTATTCTCTGGGGTGATGCTTAGAGAGGCAGCCCCAGCTTTTAGGCTCTTACTGCACTGAGCTCCCTGCTCCACCTTCCCACTTCTCTCAGCTAAAAAGTTCTTTCACTACTGGGGCACTAAATCCTTGCCAAAACCCTTCTGCCGGTGTCCCAACAGTAAGCCCTGGCTCAGAGATGTTTAATCTTCATTTTAAGTCAGAAACCAATCATATTAGTCACTGGCACTTTGGGCGTAGGTTGGCATATCAGAGCCCCTGGAGCAACAAAGGGAGTAATCATTGCTGATAAAATGGAGAAAAATGGAAGAAAAAGCTACTTTAGCTTAAATGGTTTCCTATAAACCAGTTTTGAAGGTAAAATGTACTATCTTCTTGTCAGTGTCTACATTTTTATCACAAAATAAGTGAAATTATGTTTCCATCAGTGACTCTATTTCTCTGAGAGGGAGGTGACATTCATTTGGTTTCTGGAGAGGAATGACTGGGTCTAATGAAATGGGTAACTATATGGATGCATAAAGGACTTTTCCATGGAACAAGAAAGAACATTGCCAGATTTTCAGCAACCAGTATCCAGATGTACCACTTTGCTGAGCCAAGCCCTGCAGTAGTCTAAGGATGCCTGGTGCTAAATCACAACTCAGCACTCAAGGCTCCTGACCTGAGATTGCCAGACATTGGTATTTCCAGCTTCATTTCATCTCCATCTGTGTGACTAATGTCACGCCAGCCAAGCCCACAATAGTCAATGTTCTAACCTCTAAGTAGAAACCATCAAGGTCTACAGCCATGGAGGAAAAGAAGGAATTGCACTGAAGGGTTACAAGCTAGTTCTTCCTATGGGAGAGTCTAGGCCTCTTTTTGTCAGAACTGCTGAACTTAATGAAGCCTTTGGCTGCTTGGTGTCTAGCACCAGAATGTGTCTAGAAAAGCAAAGCTCAGATATGACAAGTGGGAGTAGAGTATAGATTAGAAGGTACACAGCAGTGTGTTTGGATGCAGTAGAAGTGGTACCCACTGGCCAGGTGCAATGGTTCATGCCTGTAATCTTAGCATTCTAGGAGGCCACAGTGGGGGGATTCTTTGAGCTCGGTAGTTCAAGACCAACCTAAGCAAGAGTGAGAGCCCAGTCTCTACCGAAAATAGAAAAACTGGAGCAGGAGGATAGCTTGAGCTCAAGAGTTGGAGATTGCTGTGCAGGGAGACTCTGTCCAAAAAAAAATACAAAGGCTTGTCTGTGGGTCACCTTATGGTACACAGCTGCAGGCTGTTTTCATGTCTTATCAAGGCTGATTCCTTTCAGTTTTCATACACTGTGTATGTGGAGCCTGGCAAGCTAACATTGAGAACCAAAGAAAAAGTACAAGGGAAAACATGATCTAGTCACATGAACCAACAATAGGACTTGAAGTTTTAAAAATATATACTAAGATGCACTATATACTATATATATATACTATATATAGTATACTATATACTATATATATATACTATACAATGCACTATACAGGACATCTCATATATCCTATTTCTTCTCTGCTCTTCCTCCTCACCTCTTCCAAGTAAGTCAAATTTATAATTTAAGAAGTGTTGATTATAATATGTGAGGTTATTTTTTTCTGCTCTTGAAATACTTCACTTAGTATAACAGTCTCCAGTTCCATTGAGGTTTTTACAAGATACTAGATCACCACTTTTTATGGTGAAACATAGAACACACCTATTTATGTCTTGATGGCCACTTGCGTTGATTCAATATCTTCACAATTGTGAATTGTACCACTATAAATGTTTGCGTGCAAATGTGTTTTTGTTAAACTGTCTTTTTTCCCCTTTGGGCAAATATCTAGCAGTGGGATCGTTGATTCAAATGGTAATGCTTTAATTTTTTGAGGTCTCTGCATACTACTTTCCATAAAGATTTACTGGTTTGCACCACCCCAACAGAGAACAAGTTAATTATGTGTCAACATATACTCTGCCTAACCACTGTGGGAAGTGCTGAGGATAGATAGGTCAACAACTAAAACATAATCCCTGGCCACAAGTTTACCAGAAAAGAGAGATACATTAGAAATCAATTCTAGGTTGGGCATGGTAGCTCACACCTGTAATCCTGACACTCTGGGAGGCCAAGGCAAGTGGATTGCTTGGGCTCAAGAGTTTGTCTCTACTAATAATAGAAAAACTAGCTGGGCATAGTAGTTCATGCCTGTAGTCCTATCTTCTGGGGAGGCCAAAGCAAAAAGATCTCTTGAGCCCAAGAGTTTGAGGTTGCTGTGAGCTATATGACACCACAGCACTCTACCTAGGGCGACAGAGTGAAACTGTCTTTAAGAAAAAAAAAAAAAGGAAAGGCAATTTTATCAACATACCCATAAATATATTGGTATGCATATCTTTATGTTAACGACTTTTTTATTTTAATGCCACTACAATGTCGTTATATCACCCAACAAAATAAAAAAGCATATACTAATACTATCTGGTATTTTGCCTAATTTTCACTGATTATCTCAAAAATGTATTATTAGAGTTAATTTGTTCAAACGAGGATCCATAGTTCACACATAGCATTTGTTTGGTTAGTCTTGATACTCTCACTCTTTTTCTCTCTGTTTCTTCCCTTTGTTTTAGAAAATTTATCTTCCAATTGAATACACCATTGGGGTGTCATCCAACATGTTCTTTTGCATTTTCTCTAATAGGTATTTAGATCTAGAAACTTAATTACATCTAAATATTTTGGCAACAAGAGGACAGAGGTAATAATGCAGCAACTTCCTTTTGAATCATATCAAACGTCTAAATTTTAGAGCTGATCAACGGATTTAGATGTCGTCAATCTGATCCACCAATGAAAAAGTGTCTTCTATGAATTGTCATCCAATGTTCATGGTGGCCATTCCATTAGGGGCTCTATTTTGATTAATCACTCCTTTCATGTTATAAGTCCATCACAGAATGAGGTAATTTACCCCTGAATTGGTTCTGCTAAATCAGAAAAAACTAAAATTCCAAAATGTTTAAAAGCACCAAATACGCTTTGTACAGTTATTCTATAAAGTCAATGTAGCAACCTTCAAACTACAGATTCCTCACCTCTTGTTTTAATATCTAAAAAGTTCACAAACTCCTACTTGATAGTACTTGCTCTTTTAATGCCTATTGATTATAAAAGTGTAAATATATTTCTAGTATGTTAATAATAGCAGTACTCTGTTCAAACGTGAGATGTACCAAAGTATCTGTCATAGGTATAAAATAAAAATGATATAGATTCCATCATCTGGAAAGCAACTGTCCGCTCCAGGGAGGAAGGGTACTAACTTGATGGACCAGCCCAGTCCTGGACCAGCCCTGCCCTGGTTACTCCAGTAACAACTAGTGTGGCAGGGTCAAGTGCAATCTGACTCAGCTCAAAGAAGAGAAGTTGAATGGAGGTACACAATAAAGAGGTGATCCCAAGAAAGGTGAGAAGAAACCTGTGGAAATTTACAGAGAACAAAGAGCAAGAATTACTGGCTAGAAATATTTGCCACCCACTGCACACTTGCCCATTTCAGAAGAGACTGCAAAAACCTCAAATTCCTAATCTAATTATTCTGGATGTAGGGATTGTTTCTGACTTGCATATTTTGAAACATAATGTTGATTCAGTCAACAGGGTGCCCTTACAGATCCCCTAAAATAAACTCTAGGTAGATTACCTTCCCTCCTACAGCCCACTGTGGCCTGCAGTCCAGCCACTGCTCACTGTGAGTAGATGGGGGTTTTTTTGTTCCTAATACTGCACCTATAGGTGCTGTCATCCTGGCCATCCCACAATATTAAGAGTACTCTCCATCATCCAGAAGGTAAACAAGCACATGCTCCCATGCAAGTGCACCTTTCACAATATAAGTTGGTCTCACCTCCCAAGACCAACCAGACTGTCCTACTGGTTGGTCTTACCTAAAGGTAAGAAACCCTACTGGGTCACACCCAAGAGCAAGGCAAAGAGAAATACAGTGAGGAGGGAGGAGAAAGGTCATGTTACCGCAGCACAAGAGGAGTAAAAAAGGGTGAACCATCTTGGCCTTCCACTTCTAATCACATGAAACCCTCCACTGGAAAATTACCTTCTCTCCCACTGGGGTAATAAAACAGATAGTGCAACTCCCTGGGTAGGCTGGTTGTTCACGGATGGGACACAAGGATAACTGGGCTTGTGACCAAAACCCTTGATGTTGGGAGCACACAAGCTTGGGAGCACTCAACCCAACCTTCTTTCCTCTGTTAAATATACTATTTGATATATCTTCCCTCAGCTGAAGGTGTTTTACTAAGAACTAACAAAGTGAAACTTTCAAAATTTTTGAAGGAATGAAGCAATTTTTTGCATGCAGAGATGGCCTTACAGAGACACGGAAATGATGGGCTGCAGCTTCAACCCATTGATCAAAACAATTTGCAAAATAACTTGTATGAGTCAGTCTCCCCGAGCTCAGAAGAGGGGGATAGGGAGCTGTAGGCTATTCCATTTCTCAAATTTCTGAGTTTTCTGCTGCCACAGCTCACTCCCAAGAATTACAGTAACTGGAGAACAATTTCTGCAAAAGAAAAGAAAGACTGCAGTCAAGCCCTCCTATTCAAGGGAAAAAAAGAGGACTTTAAACAAAGATCTACTTCAGATAGATGACAGCAAAAGTGTGATAGGAAAGAAGTCTAGGTCTTATTTTATTTTATTATTATTATTTTAGAAACAGATTCCCACTGTATCGCCCCAGAGTGCTGTGGCCTCACACAGCTCACAGCAACGTCCAACTACCGGGCTTAAGCAATTTTCCTGCCTCAGCTTCCTGAGTAGCTGGGACCACAGGCATCCACCAAAACGCCTGTCTATTTTTTGTTGCAGTTTGGCTGGAGCTGGGCTCGAACCTGCCATGCTCAGTATGTGGGGCTGGCACCCTACCCACTGAGCCACAGGCACTGCTCCCGGTCTTACTTTTTAAATAAATTTTTATTAATATGATTGTAGATTCATGGACAGTTCTAACTTAATACAAAGATGTCCCTTGTCAACCTTTTTTATTTTCCCCCAATAGTAAAATTTTGCAAACTATATTGTTCTACCACAACCAGAATATTGACATTTATACAATCTACCAATCCCCTTCAGACTGCCTAAATAGAAACCTTATTCCTATGGTTATGATATACAGGACTCCATTTACTAGAAGACTTTTGTGGTGATTTTTCTTGCTCATTTGATGCAGTGAAAAACCATCTTGGGAAACCCATGTTACAAGAAATCCCAGCAGCCTCTAGAAGCTGAGCAACTGTCAGCCTCCAACCAGTAAGAAGTGATGACTTTCAGGCTAACAACCACAAGAACATGAATTCTTCCAACTGGAGTGAGCTTGGATATGGATCTTTCCATAGTGAAATGTCTAGATGAAAATGCAGCCCAGTCAACAACTTCATCACAGCCTCCCTAGAAACTAAGCAGAGGATCCAGCTGAGCCATGTCCTGTCTGTAATCCACAAAAACTGAGATCACAAACATATTGTTTAATGCTGCTAAAATTAGTTACACCAGGTGACTCATACTTCCACAGCAACAGTAACTCAACAGATGACAGGCAGTCACTGGATTACAAATGAGACAGGTTCTTAGGTTTGTTCTTGAATTGAATCTATACAAGTTAGAACAGGTGCGTAAGTTAGAATAGGTAACTATCATCCCTTGTTCATAAGAGTGAGTTGTATGTACGTAGAATTTTTGTAATTCGGAACTGCCTGTAGTGGGCCCTACACTGGAATGTTTCTTCTTCAAATAAAGGTGAGGCTTCCTCAGGTGGCCTCCAGAACCAACCTGCTTTGAATCAAATCTTAGATGTCTTTTTTCATCCTGTCTTTTTTCAGATCCTTTTGTTCTTCTGAATTATTTTAGAATTTGAATAACAGTTTCCTGTCCACCAGGCTGCTATTTGACTTTCCTACCCTGAGGTTGCCCAGGCCCATAAATTTAGAGAGCAAAGAGTTTGCTCATTTTCTCTACTCTTTGAGGTAATGAGGAGCTGTTGGGAAAATTTCTATCTCAAATGCCTACTTAGTCTTCTAATTGACCACAGAATTCAATACCAAAAATACTGATATGTACATATGTACATGTGTACATACAAAAGTGCATATGTGTGTCTGCCCTCCCCCCACGCATGTGCACACACACCCCCATGCAAGCACCATAACACAAATCCAGGGACATTCTCCGTAATGTCCACAACTGTATCTCTAGAGCCTAGAACTTTGCCTAACTTGTACTGGAAGGAAGGAAGGAAAGAAGAAAGGAAGGGAGGGAAATGGTGGTATTCTGGGATTCTTTCATTTCTTTACACTTTCAAAGAAGTACCAAGTAGAAATATTCCAGAACTGTGACACAGTGATTCAGTCCGGGAAATTTATGAGGGTGAAACATATTCCAAAGGTCTATTCCATCCCTTTTTCAGGAATATCAGGCATATTAACTATATATTTGTCATAAAATACCCCTGGTGCCTTCAATCAGCAGCAATTTGCAGCCAATTGAAGACAGTACGCATATTTTTGGAAACCCTTACAGTGACACATCACTGTTAATCTATGAGACTCCTTCTTATGATAATCCACTTCCTGTCAAACAGTCCAGTCACACAATGGGATGGTCCACTGGGGAAGATTCTCATTAATGCACAGAAGCTGTAATGGACCATCTTAAATAGACAGCCCAGTATGGAACCATGTCAGAGAAGGAAGTTTCTATTTAACTTTCAATTTGTTTTCTGGCCAAAGACAGATCTGTGATGTGATTCTGCACATGGCTTTTGCAGTTCCAATTTCTCTAGCAGTAAAACCACCATTGTGGCACTATTTTCCTCCCTCCTCCCCTCTACCTTTGAGGATCTAATTCATTCATATCTATATGCAGATGTAACTGATGAGCTTCCTACATTATTTATTCTCCAGTAAATTAGGAGAACCATTATCAGATATACAGAATTGATGTTTTTATTGACATTCCACATGATGTTTTTATTGACACTCCACATTCAGAAAAAAAGGAGGAAAGAAAAACCTCTTATGTCTCTGGCTTTCTCTTTGGGAAGTGGGAACAGAATGAAAG
>NW_003852475.1:4705434-4706618 GCF_000181295.1 Otolemur garnettii | reverse complement strand
TAAAGACAAATAATCGATAAGCTAAGAATCAATCATATTATCTACAAATATTAGAGGCTTTACAAGATTTCCATCCTTAATCTGAGTCACTGCCTGCATTAGAAAATGATACTGTGACATATCTCTTCTTTCTTTCCATAATCAAACCTTCCATTAATTTAAACTGCTTCTCTCCCAATTACGGATTTGGAAGGACTGAGTAAACCAGAGAAAAGAATGGTTAGGGGCATCTTAAAGCTCTTACTTTAAGGCATGGAGACGGCTCTAGGCAGGGCCAAGGTTTACTCACTTTGCCTATGTGTTAAGCAGACCTATGCCTTAAACAGAAGTACATCTTGCTAGCCTGTCCCTACATAGAAGAGAATTGGACTTAAGCAAGCACAATGAAATTTAGGCTTAAGTTTTGGAGGAGATTAAATTAAAGAAAAAGTTACCAGTAACGATTGCCTTCTCGCAAACTTCAGTTAAAAAAAGAAAAGATTCACTTTAACCACAGGTATTGAGCTGTCAGACTAGAAATCTGAGATTTGGGATTAGTTTAGCTACCCATTAAGCCTAACACTCAGATAAAGCCATGGAAAACTTAGCAGTCACTGTTGGTTGCCTAGCCAGGGTCCATTCTTTCTTTCTCTTCCATAGGCAATCCCACCTTGGGGTTAAGTATTTCTATGGGCACTCTATTTGATTTGCTTCTCTCTGCACATTTCCTGACTACAGAAATGAGTTCTGATTAGCATCAACCAATCACAATAATCCTTCCTATCTTTCTTGCCAGTGATCGGTTTAAGTGCCCTGGTTTGAACCAATCAATATGGAGCACTCTCCTTGTGAACTGTTACTAGTTCATAGCTGGAGCCACCCACAACCTAATTAGCCCAGTCTGACTGTAGAAAGCAATATGTGGTCCATAATTGAGAGTGAGGTTTTTCTCTCACTCATACAAAATGAAGAAACCACTTATCCAAGCAGTTAGGAGCAGGGCTCTTAAAATGCTGAGGGCATCTCATTTCGGAACAAAGCCCATCCTTGCATAAGAACTACCAGAGAGAATACAAAGACTTACAGAGAAAAAAAATCTGTAACCCCAAAGATGAGGGTTAGGATTACTTTTGGTGGTGCCTTCCCTAATGCCTATCCTCTATTACAGGAAAATGTGGAAAAGTGAATTTCACCACACACACACA
>NW_003852475.1:4701596-4704396 GCF_000181295.1 Otolemur garnettii | reverse complement strand
TGGCAGTCTCCCAGCTTGCAGGCTGGGGGACAGAGTGCTGGCTGGAACAATCGTAAATTCTTTTGGCAGCCTTGTGTTTTCTCAGGACGGCCTTTAGTTGGGGCTGAGGTCACTCTAGGGACACAGTGTTGAGCTCTTAGGAACTATGTCAATGTTCACGTCCTATAGACTAAGATTGAGGTCTAGCTGGGAAGAGGGTGCAGAGGCGACTGGCTGGAGTTCCGTCAAGGAGGGAGTCTTCCTCAGAGGGCAGCTCCACCTGGCTGACAGAGATCATCGGCTGGAGAAGCAGTAGAATCAATGAGAGGGAGAAAATCAGGCTGATGATGTAGAGGTGGAATTGCCCCCCAATAGCTCACAAATCAGGAATATCCCATGGAGCAACACAGTACTAGAATGTGGTCCAGGCAGAGGAACCAGTTGATCATCACTCTACTTGGAGGCAGCACCTACCTGGATAACATTACTGAGCAGGAAAGCAGTAAGCATAAGAACTGACGGTTTCAGGACACTCCTCTGGCTGTGAAGCATTAATAGTCTCGAGCTTCACATGCTGTTTGGAGGGTCAGGTTGTGTGATGTGCCACTGTACCTTGGCATTGGCCAGGGTTTTGAGCACATAACCACCACTCCAAAGACCCTGGGATGAGCTAGGTCTGCCTCCTTTGCTTTGGAATCCCCCCCACACAACACTGTGCTTCATGAATTGTTCTAGAAGAACTGCTGGAGCTGCATTTAAAGAAAGCTTAGGGACTGATTTCCAGAGGCAGAAGGACTGAGTTGGAATTCCATCTTTCCCATGTGACCTTGTGCCCAGTACTTAACTTCCTTAAACCTCAGTCTGCTCAACTGTACAACAGAGATTGGAAAACCATCTAGCTCACAGGGTTTCAGGAAGAGTTAAATGATTATGCATGAAAGGCCCTTAACAAGGTTCCTGGAATGTACTAAACATTAAGGATAATAATGCTATCGTTTTGTTAAGCAGGGAAAAGAAGGAAGGTTAAAATGCTTTAACCCATAGCATTTAAAGGTCAATATCCTGAAACATTTCCTCTGGGTTAGATTTTCAGGTGAAATAAACAAACGTGAAGAACCTGCACCATAAATAGAACTTGACCCTGGGTCCCTTAGATTTATGTAACAACTGCACAGAGATTTCTAGGAAAAAAATTGTAGACTATTGAAAAATGCATGTATTGCTCCTGGGTGTCATCCATCAATGAGAGAGGCTTAACCCAAGATTTTTATTCTCTATGTTAGGGGAAGGCCAAAAGAATGGAAACAAACCAATTAACAGAAACATAATTGATTTCAGAAAATCATGAACATAGAGTATCATCCTTTCTCCCTTCAAGGAAAGCTTTATCAGCATCCAGTGTAGTTAGCAACACTGAGCTAAAACGTTTATTAATGAAAACATGCTCTTTTTTAAAGTCTCAGGAATGAATTCTAATCAAACCACTGTGTAAAATTTTGGCACTGCATTGTTTCTGCATTTATGAGCACAATCAATTGAGCCGCATGTCAAGACACCAGTAGGGGACCTCTCAGTCCAAGGAGGATTCTGGAAAAGGTCAGTGTAAGTGTCCAGCACAGGACCCTTTAATGTGCAAGAGCAAATGCAGCACACACAGTCCAACCACTGGTCAGACCCAACAGGGCACATCCCACAAGCCTCCATCCTCCCAAACTCCCTTCTTCCTGGACACAGATGGGCCCCATACATCCTCGCTTTGTCAGTCAGAAGTTTCAGTACTAGGTTTGACTTCTCTCAACTTCAATCTTTTCAGCTGTAAAATGGGGGAAATAATATTGACCACCCCTCCCCAGGATTAAAGATTAAGAGAAAATACACATACAGTTCTTTTATAATTTTATTTATTTAATAGAATCATAGCTGTGTACATTAATGCAGTCATGGGGAACATTGAAATATTTTCATCAAACTGGTTGAAATAGTCTTCTATTTCCTAGAATATATTTATATTATACATTTAGAAAGATTCACATGTACCCTTGTAAATGAACCATAGGTGTGGTCCCACCAAACAACCTCCCTCCACTCATCCACCCACATCCCCTCCTCTCCCTCTCCCATTTTCCCACTTCTTGGGCTATATTTTCATAGTAGGGCTGAGTACACTGGATACCTTTTCTTCCATTCTCAAGATACTTTGCAAAGAAATATGCTTTTGTAAACATGGAGGTAAAGTCTCCATCTTTCTTTAAGGCTGTATAATATTCCTTAATATATAATATATGTAAAAATGCATACACCACAATTTATTGATCCATTAGTGGGTCGATGGCCTCTTCGGTTTCTTCCAGGACATAGCCATTATGAATTGGGCTGCAATAAACAATCTAGTACAAATATCTTTGTTGTAGTGTAATTTTTGGTGTTCTGGATATACACCTAGTAGAGGAATTGTAGGATCAAATGACAGGTTTATTTTTAGTTCTCTAAATGTTCTTCAAACATCTTTCGACATGGGACGTATTAGTTTGCATTCCCACCAACAGTGTAGAAGTGTTTCCTTTTCTCCACATCCACACCAGCAGCATCTCTGGTTTTGGGATTTTGTAATGTGGGCTAATCTTACTGGAGTTAGATGATATCTCAAAGTAGTTTCGATTTGCATTTTCTCTGATTAAGGATGATGAGCATTTTTCATATATCTGTAGGCCATCTGCCTGTCTTCTTCAGAGAAGTTCCTCTTCAAGTCCCTTGCCCACCCTGAGATGGGATCACTTGTTCTTTTTTCTTTTTTAGTTTTAAATCAACTTTATTTCACTAT
>NW_003852475.1:4686953-4697937 GCF_000181295.1 Otolemur garnettii | reverse complement strand
AAAATTACAAAAATCATGCATCTTTGGCAAAAGCTGAAGGAATAGAAATATTATTATCCAGCTCAGATGGTTTCCAGTTTGAGCCTCTTATGGGGATGTCCTGCCAGTAATTCTGGGGAGAGTAGAAAGAGTTCTGGATGGATGAGTCAGGATCCTGGGATTCTAGGTCTGCATTCAAACAGCTAGATGACCTTGGAGAAGTCAATTATTCTTGGTGATCTCAGTTTATCTTCTGTAAGATTTAGTGTGTGGCACACATCATAATTACATGAAGATTTTTATGAACCCAAAACTAAAATTACAAGCTCTACAAAATATTTTAAAAGTTCCTGATTCCTTAATATCAGTAATAAGAAAATAGGAACAGTTGTCAAATTAAAGATTGAGGATTAACAAAAAGAAATAAGAAATTTCTCAAGTATCAAACACAGATAAAATAGCTCATAAAATGAACAATTTCACGTGATAAAAATATTAAGGGAGGTGAGAAAAAGATAAAAAAATATTGCTGCACCCATTTTTACAGATGAGGAAGTTGAGGCTTAAGGAGGTTAACTACAGTCACAAAGTTATATGGCTCCTCAAAGGCAAACTCAGATTCCACACTGCAAAACCTCTATACCACATGGCTGGCTCCAGAGTACAAGGATTCCTTAGTCAGGACAGTAGTGATTAGGGAGAAGTCAGTTTTTATAAAACAAATTATAATTTAAAGGCACAAATGGGATCTGCTCTTTAAAAGGACCCTTACATAAGGATTTTTATAAACCAAAACTAAAATTACAAATTCTATGAAATATAAAACTTCTTGATTTCTTAATGTCAGTAACAAGAAAATAGGAGCAGTTGTCAAATTAAAGATTGAGGGGGAACCAAAGGTTGTACTGGAGTGGAACAGAATTTGGAAGCAGAGGACACAGAGTTCAGCCCTAGTTGTGACACTGGCTACAGTCATGACTGCAGATTTGAAAAAAGAATTGCTGGACATCCCTGTTGAGGGCGGCACAGAGCATGAGAAAGCAGCCTCCAATCTGCAAAGCTAATTCTATTTGGGTTATTCTTAGCAAAGAAAGTCTAGGCCAGACACAGTGGGTCACACCTGCAATCCCAGCACTTTTTGAATCAAAGTGGGAGACTCCCTTGAAACTAGGAGTTTGAAACAAGCCTGGACAATATAGGGATACACTGTCTCTACAAAAAAAAAAAAAAAGGTAAAGTTAGCAGATTTGGTGGCAGTTTCTGTAGTCCCAGAAACTTAGGAGGCAGAAACAGGAGGATCACTCAACACCTGGAGTTGGAGGTTGCAGTGAGTTAAGATTGTTGCTGTCCAACCACATTCATTGACAATACATTGAGACAGCAAGTGTTGCAGCAGAGAAAGGGTTTAATTCCACAGAGCACGAAGTGGGGAGAGATAGGAGGAATTTCTAAAATTTCAAAAATTTGGGATAAAAAGTTTTTAAAGACAGTTTGGTGGCAAAAAGCTAAGAAATTGGGTCTGCTAATTGGCTAGATTTGGGGCAAAACCATAGAGGTGTAGAAAATGTCTTCACTGATGATGAGATTCTTGGGGGGGGGTCACAAGACTAGTTGAGTAAGTTTCTTTATATGAGCCACTGTTCTGGGTAGGTCAGCTGTTCCTCAGAATGCAAGGCCTGGTAGATACCCAAAAAACTAGCCTTCGGTATCACAAGAGTGGTGTTGTCTACCAAGAAAGTTGAGAATCACAAATTAGGTGACTCCAGAGTAGTAATTATAGAGAAGCAAACCAGAGGACAATAATTCTGAAGTAAATGAGGGACAGTGGCTGATTATTATCATTATTTTTAGCTAGGTCTGGATCTTCACAAAGTTTTAGGCCCTTACCCCAGTTCTCACTTTGCACCCTGTTATTGATTTGTAAAGGGCGGTTTCAATATTGCACACTGCACTGTAGCTCAAGCAAGACTCTTAAGAAAAGAGAAAAGAAAAGAGCTTCCAGGTTGCTGAGTACATGGAGGTGCTGGAGGGTGGCGTGCTCAAAGAAAGGCACAGAAGCTACCTCGTCACACTTTTCCTGTGTACCTCTTCTTCTGACCATTCACCTGTACTTTTTGTAATATCTAAGGTGCCTTACAGATCTACTGTACAAAATGGTGACTATAATTAATCACAACATATTGTATACTTGAAAATTGCCAAAAGAGTAGATTTTAAGTGCTTTCCCCACAAATATATTACTACATATACAAAAATTTAAATACAATAAAGTATCTTAAATACTCATATACTCTGATGTAATCCGAATTAGCATTCTTTCTTACTTCTTCCTAACTCCAACTCCCAAAACCAAGAATGAAAAGGGAATTCACTTCTGCCCCCTGATTTGGATTCCATCCTCAAAGATCCAGTATCTCCAAGAATTTATTTCAGGTATATCTCCAACAATCAGATTCTAAGGCCAAATAAGCACATTTAGTTTTTGCATCTCCTATACCCAGCACTGCTGTAGTATACACGAAGTCAGTGTTGCTGCTGAATGTGTAAATGAATCTCTGAATTTCATTCTTCTGCAGCCAGGAACAGAGTCAGTCAGAGTCAATTTATGGGGCCTGGGCCAAAATGTAAAATTGGGACCCTTTGTTTAAAAAAACAAGACAACCCCTTTATTCTGTAGTTTCTGCCTTGGCCCATCAGTGTTTAATATTTAATATCTACTACTTAATATTAATTAATAAATATTTACTATTTCATATCATTGTAAGTGAATACAAATTCAATATTTAAATTATTAAGAAGAATTTTATTGTTTATGTTGTATGACTTTTTTTTAAATGTGACTATCAGATTGAAACAATACATGTTGCATGCCCATGCGATCACCTCAGCCTGGGTACAGTCCAAACAAATCAAGGAATAAATGACAAAATTCAAGCATCTCTCATAGCATGAACTTTCTAAAACAGTAGAAAGCAGAGTCAAGAAAATCTACATGTGATAGGCAGAGGGCATTGCAGAATAGTTTTCTTCAATTTGCAGTAACACAGTGAAAACCTTTCAATTAACTGATAGCAAATTTATTCCCATGGAGATGAAGTCCTTCCATAGTAAGTAAAATTTTCAAGCAAGTGAGTTTCTACCTTCTTTGAGGAAAAAAGGGGGAAGAATATAGAAACACGTTATTGACATAAAGAATTATGAAAAATGGAGAAAATTGCTGGGGTTTATTTACTCATTTTCCATTCTACCTCTGTGCGTGCAAGAAGTTGGCAAGATATTGTATCATAATTACAGACTCCTCTAACAGCTTGACTATAAGTGATTTCTATTGTTCCAAACCTTTTGCAAGCCCCTGAGCTCTGAGATTGCATCACATACAGAAAAAGAGCAGAAGCTAATAACTTTGCATATTTATACTTCCATGATTCCTGCCATTACCTACGTAATTCTCTGTGGGTTCTAATTAGCTCAAGCAGGGCTGGGGCAATTTCAAATAAATATGGGGTTTGCTACCACCATGAAATTAGGCTAAATGCTAACCTAACAACTACAACTTACAACTGTTTCTCTCCACTTCCGAAAATATTGGCTAGCTTTTTGTTGTACTTAGATTTACCCAAGGAGAATAGCTTCCTAAATAATACCAACCTAGATGGTTTACATTTTGGTGTTTTCTTGAAATTAGAAAGGAAAGAAATCTTTTTTGAATGTAATTTTTGTTTGGCTTTAAAGCAATATCTGTGAAGATAATAGCCAATAACTTCCCTGCTCTCTTTCTTCTTTCATTTTATAATCTGTATTACCCAATAGCCTTACCTTGTAATCCTGTGCAAACTATAATAAATGGGTGCTTAGGAAAGGATTTTCCTGAAGGGTCATACTCTGGGAAAATGAGCTTAATTGCTCTAGGCAGAATCAGTGATTTAAAGTTTAGAAAAATAATTTTTTTTAAAGTAAAAGCAACTAAAACTTCTTTTAACATAAACAAGAGAGCTGTCAGAGTCTCTCCCTTTCCTCATCATCTCATTATTAATTCATCTGGCTTCAGAATCTCTGTTCTAATCAGGGAGCTGGTTCCTGCCACTGCACTTATAATTAGCCTGATGCTAACACCATCTCATGCAATCACTCTCCTCAAAGCAGGAGGGTGACTCCTAACAAACGGATTCCCTGAGATGGCAACTGGAATGCTGAGACCCAGTGTGCAGTGTTTAACGGTTAGGGCTCAAGGACTCAAGGCCTTCTTCTCCTTAGGCTATCTGTCCAGTCTTGATCTTGGGGAAGGTTAATAAAAACAGGGAAAAAGGAGACCCAAAGAAACATCCAGAGAGGATCTGAGGAGACAGCTAGACCAGAGGCTACGTCTGGCACCCAAGGACTGAATGCAGGCCTCAGATAGATTTTGCTTCCCACCTTCCCATAAATAAATAGTATTTCATTAGTGACTAACATTTACGTATTGGGAGAATTTACTTAAAACTCCAGGATGCCAGCTTCTTTTGAAAAATTGTGTGTTATGTAAATAGGCTGTATTCTGGTGTGTTAAAAATCACATTAATTTCTGAATGGAGGTGACCATCTTTCAAGAGAAAAAGAATCTTCATTGGATTCATCCCACCCTACCACGCTGGTTCATTCATTTATCTCCCTGGTTCCTACAGAAATGTGAGTTTTCCTCTCAATCCAAAATCCAATATTCTCAAAGTAGGCTCTTTCCCCAAGTTTCCCCAGGTGATGGTTAGCCTAGTCCAAAATACCAGAAAAGAAGGCAGCCAAAAAGAGAGAGTGAAAGAAGTAAAGCTGAAGCTTCTTCAAAGGATTTACATCCTGAAACTTAACTAACTGAAGGATTAGGCATCATCTTATTCTCATGCAAATTGTTTTTCTTGGGCATCCACCCTGTGCCTGGAAGAGTTTGAGGAGCAGGAGATAACAGCAGTAACAAGACAAGACCCCTGACCTCACCCAACTTCCTTTATCTGTGAGACAGGCAATGACCAACTAAAAAATAAATCTAAGTTGCATCTGGTAAAAAGTAAGTGCTGAGAGACTGAAGATACAAATGGACAGAGTCCAGACTATATATAAAAATAGAACCAGCCCAGGAAGCCATCTACTACCTATAGCAACCAGTCCAGGATGCCAAACAATGATAAGCAGGTAATGATCAGCCCCAAATGGGCAAAATTTGATCTACAAATTACAGCTTCTCTAATTTCCATCCCTGCTTCCAGCTTAGGACAAATTGGAAAAAGTTAAATATGCACCACTGCCAATCACATGGGATTCTGTGCTTCTAGTTGGCCACCTACAGCAACTCTGTGCCAAGAGCTTCCAACCAAGGCACAACTGAGCCTTCTTTTTTCCACTATCAAGTTTTTCCACTCCTCTGCTTGCCTTTGAGTCTCTGCCCAATGCAAGTGATGGGACCAGAATCTGTGGCCAATATTGTCAGTGTGATTATCCCCGAGCCCCTCACTATGTCTGTGCAAGCCAACCTGAACTCCAGCTCTTCTGCAGACCAGAGCATGCCCTATAAAGAAATGTTAGAAGTGACAGAAATGGAATTTAGAATACAGATGATAACAATGAAGAAAATGATAGAAACAATGAAGGAAACTGCTGAAAAAGTGGAAAATAATAAAAAGGATATCCAAAAACAGAATCAAATAAAAGATGAATGATATAAAGAATATAGAAAGGATATAGGAGAGTTAAAGGAACTGACGCAATTAATGAAATTGAAGATGCAATAGAAAGTATCAACAATAGATTAGAACACACAGAGGAAAGAATCTCAGAGGTAAAGCCCTTGAGATATCTCAGATAGTTAAAGAGGCAGAAAAGAAGAAAGAGAAAGCAGAAGGTTCACTGATAGAATTATGGAACTTTAAAAAGGGTTCAAAGATACGAGATCATAGGTATCCCAAAAGGGGAAGAAGAATGCCACAGGGGAATGGAAGCCATACTTCAGAACATAATAAATGAAAATTACCCAAAAACCACCAAAAATTCTGACACAGACTGTGACAGAGAAAAAAATAAATATCCAAAATTAAATCAGAGATAACAAAAGAATCATTCAGAAAATTAATGAAACAAGGAGTTGGTCTTTTGAAAAAGTAAATAAAAGGGATAAACCTTTGGCCAAACTAACGAGAAATTAAAAAGTTCAATCTTGAGTGACCTCAATCAGAAATGGTAAAGGGGAAATAACAACTGATGCCACAGAGATACAGAGATCATCTCTGAATATTACCAGAAACTCTGTGCCCTGAAATTTGACAATGTGAAGGAAATGGATGATTATTTGGAATCACATCCTCTCCCTAGACTTAGCCACGAAGACATAGAGCTCCTGAGCAGGCCAATTTCAAGCACTGAGATTAAAGAAACAATAAAAAAAATCTTCCAACCCCCAAATGCCCTGGTCCGGATGGCTTCACACCGAAATTCTGTCAAGGAAGAGTTTATTCCCTTGCTCCAGAAATCATTCCAAAAAACTGAGGAGGAAGGAATCTTCCCCCAACACGTTCTATGAAGCAAACATCACCCTGATACCGAAACCAGGAGAGACCCAACTAAAAAAGGAGAATCAGACCAATTTGACTAATGAATATAGATGTAAAATTCTCGACAGAATCCTAGCCAATAGATTACACCTTATCATTAAAAGAACCATACATCATGATCAAGTAGGTTTCATCCCTGGGATGGAAGGCTGGTTTAATATACGCAAGTCTATAAATATTATTCACTGTATCAACAGAAGTAAAACCAAAGACTATATGATCCTCTCAATAGATGCAGAAAAAGCATTCAATAAAATCCAGCATCCTGTTCTCATTAGAACGCTAAAGAGTATAGGCATACGTGGCACATTTCCGAAACTGATTGAAGCTATCTATGACAAACTCACAGCCAATGTTTTACTGAATGGAGTAAAACTGAAAGCTTTTCCTCTCCAAACTGGAACCAGACAAGGCTGTCCTCTGTTACCATTACTGTTCAACATAGTGCTGGAAGCTCTAGGCAATACAATTAGGCAAGACAAGGAAATAAAGGGCATTCAAATGGGAGCAGAGGAGGTCAGACTCTCCTTTTTCACTGATGACATGATCTCATACTTAGAGAACACCAAAGACTCAACCACAAGACTCTTGGAAGTCATCAAAAAATACAGTATTGTCTCCGCGTATAAAATCAGTGTCCACACGTCAGTTGCCTTTGTGTACACCAAAAACAGTCAAGATGAGAGGCTAATTAAGGACACAACTCCCTTCCCCATAGCTTCAAAGAAAATGGAATACCTAGGGATATACCTAACAAAGGAGGTGAAGGACCTCCTCCTTTATGGAAACTATGAAACCCTAAGAAAGGAAATAGCAGAGGATATTAACAAATGGAAGAATATACCATGCTCATGGCTGGGAAGAACCTACATTGTTAAAATGTCTATACTTCCCAAAGCAATCTACCTATTCAATGCCATCCCTATTAGAATACCAACATCGTACTTTCAAGATTTGGAAAAATGATTCTGCATTTTGTATGAAACCAACCAACCAAACAAACAAACAAACAACAACAACAAAAAACCGTATAGCTAAGGCAGTTCTTAGAAATAAAAAGAAAGCTGGGGACATCACCATACCAGATTTTAGGCTGTACTACAAGGCCATGGTGGTCAAAAATAGAGACAGACATAGACATAGACATTTGGAATCAAATAGAAAACTAGGAAATGAAACTAATAACTTACAAAACCACCTAATCTTCGATAAACCGAACAAGAACATACCTTGGGGAAAAGACTCCCTATTTAATAAATGGTGCAGGGAGAACTGGATGTCCACATGTAAAAGACTGAAATTGGACCCACAACTTTCCCCACTCACAAAACTTGATTCAAGATGGATAAAGGACTTACATTTAAGGCATGAAACAATAAAAATCCTCAAAGAAAGTATTAGGAAAAACACTAGAAGATATTGGCCTGGGGGAAAGACTTCAGGAAGAAGACTGCCGTGGCAATTGCAACAACCACAAAAACGAACAAATGCAACTTAATGGAACTAAAAAGCTTCTGTACAGCTAAGGAGACAACAACCAAAGCAAACAGACAAAGCCAACAGATATTTGCATATTTTGAATTAGACCCAAGCTTGATAACTAAGATCTATAGAGAACTCAAATTAATCCACATGAAAAAAGCCAACAAGGGGCAAGAGACATGAATAAGAAGAACCTCGTCTAAAGAAGACAGACGAATGGCTGACAGACATGAAAAAATGCTCATCATCCCTAATTATTAGAGAAGTGCAAATCGAAGCTACCCTGACATACCATCTAACCCCAGCGAGAATGGCCCACATCACAAAAATCTCAAAACTGCAGATGCTGGCATGGATGTGGAGAGAAGGGAATACTTTTACACTGCTGGGGTGGGGAGGGTGGGGGAACTGCAAACTAACACAACCTTTTTGGAAGGAAGTCTGGAGAACCCTCGAAGAACACAAGTTAGACCTCCCATTTGATCCTGCAATCCCATTACTGGGCATCTACCCAGAAGGAAGAAAATAATTTTATCATAAGGACACTTGCACTAGACTGTTTACTGCAGCTCAACTTACAGTCGCCAAAATGTGGAAACAGCCTAAATGCCCACCAACCCGGGAATGGATTAACAAGCTGTGGTATATGTGTACCACGGCATACTGTTTAGCTATTTTAAAAAACGGAGCCTCTACAGCCTTTGTATTAACATGAATGAAAGTGAAACACATTATTAGTAAAGCATCACAAGAATGGAGAAGCATGAATCCTAGGTACTCAATTTTGCTATGAGGACAGTTAATGACAATGACACGGTGGGAGCAGGGGAAGGGGAGAGCAGAGAGAGGAAGAAGGAGGGAGGGGTGAGGAAGGGAATAGCAGAGAGGGGGAAGGAGGGAGGGGAGTGGGGTCTCGGCGTGTGCCACACCTTTGGGGGGCAAGACACGATTGCAAAAGGAACTTTACCTAACAAATGCAGTCAGTGAAACCCGGTTTCTTGTACCCTCAATGAATCCCCAACAATAAAAATTTTTAAAAAGTTAATTTTACAATCATCATAGTATGATTGAGGCCAAAAAAAAAAAATCATAAATGGATCATCTGACTTTCCATATTCAACCCTTTGTACAAAATTTTAGAATGCATTATATATGAAAGAAGAGAACCTATACTTATGGCAAAAAAGACAAAAATACTGCAGGCTAAACTGATATAAATCTAATATTATGTATCTGAAAGAAGTTTACTTACACTATAAAGCAAAGCTGGAGTGAGAAAACCTAACCACAGGCTTCACCACAGAACAGAGACCATTTGAAAAAAAAATACAATGACTAAGACCCTGAAAATAAAACAATCTATGCAGAAGGTTATTTATGGCCAAGACATTTGTAAAAGCAAGTCTGGAAACCCAAATGTCTCTATTCAACAGTAGACTGGTTAATTAGCCTATGATGTAAAATGAAGAAGCAAGCACATTGACATTTAGCAGAATCAAGACCTCTGTGAATTAATGTGGAGTGGATTCTAGAAATATTGTTAAGTTAAAAAAAAACAAAGTACATGGGCGGTGCCTGTCGCTCAAGGGAGTAGGGTGCAGGCCCCATATGCTGGAGGTGGCGGGTTTAAACACAGCCCCAGCCGAAAACTGCAAAAAAAAAAGTGGTGGGGACCTGTGTATAAGAAAGACATGCATGCACACACACACTTGCTTGTTTTACTTTTTTTTTCATTATGGGGATTCATGCTATTTTTTACTTTTTTAAAATTTTTGTAGAGACAGGGTCTTGCTCTATTGCCCAGGCTGGAGCATAGTGGTGTGACCATAATTCATTGCCACCTGGAACTCCTCTGCTCAAGTAATTCTCTCACCTCAGTTTCCAGTGTAGCTCAGTGTACAGGCACATACCACCACACTCAGTTGTTCTTATTTTTTGTGAAGGCAGGGTCTTGCTATGTTGTCCAGGATGCCCTTGAACAACTCAGCTCAAGAGATCCTCCTACCTTGGCCTTCAAAATCCTAGGATTACAGTTGTGAGCCACTGTGCTCAGCCGATTAGCTTATTTCTCAAAGAAACAAATATTAACTAATACTTGCTCACAGAGGGTGGTGATTGTAAGATGGAGAAGATAGGAACTTCTCTAAAATATGATTTTGTCTATAATTTCTATTTTTGAAACATGTATGTATTTTTCATATTTAAAAATTAAATAAAATGATATGGAGTCCTGTTTCCTTGTGGAAGCAGCACTGGATGCCAGTAGATGAAAACCGTCTATCCATCATCCCCTACGTTGATTCTGGAGCAGCACCCTGGTGGAGTGGAAAATACTGTCTCAGTAGGTGAAACTGTGAGCACTGATCCTGGTACTGACTCTTCTGAGCATGTGTACAACCATTCAACCTTTCTCTTTTCTCAGGAGATAATGTTTACCACATAAGGGGAGGGAGCAAATAATTTGAAAATTGTTTTACAAAAATAAGTCCAAAAATCATACACAAACAGAAACAAATGTGCCTAATTGCATATTGTTCTCTGGTGGCAAGCATATGCACAACTACCCTCAAAGACCGAGGTCAAAGAAAGAGCTTGACAAATCCAGTTTCTCAGAAAGAAACATGTAATAAGGACTTATGAGCAGAAGCTGTGTCTCAAGTGGCAGAGGGATTAGAGATGGTGAATTCCCACACCTTTAACCCCTTAGACCCAAGGCTTATATACCATAGGAAGGTGGGGTGTAAGATAACTGAAGTGGACCCCTCAAGGAAAAGCAAGAATTACCTAAGGTCAGGATTTATGGTAAATACATTGTTAATACTGAAGTTACTTCCACCTCATAGCAGTTTAAGGTAGATGAATACTGCACTTGAAAGTAGAAATCTTAGAAGCATTCCTGAAGGTAGGGTTATCAAAAGTCAACAGGACCTATCAGGGTGGAGTTGTTTTAA
>NW_003852475.1:4672896-4685046 GCF_000181295.1 Otolemur garnettii | reverse complement strand
GGACGTTATTCTATAGCAACTAATAGCCTCTAAGTACAAATATCTCTGTTTTTTAAAGCATCTGAGGGTAAGTGCCTACTGTGCATTTTGTAAAAAAAAAAAAAAATTGATGTTTTCTTTTGCTATTGTGTTAGCCTAGGTGAGCTGAAAGGAAGAGAAGTGGCTGATCTACCATGGGCTTCACAAATATTTTTAATAATGCTTCTGCACTACATGATGATAAGGAACATGCAGGGGTACAAGTCCTCACCCCTCGAGTGTTCACCCTAGCATTGCACTCATAATCATTCTTTTTCTCATTTCACTGTGGGCAGAATGAGACTTTTTGATTATTGTTTTATTTTCCCCCAATCCCCTTCACTATGGCATCCAATATTTCTTGTAGCCCTCTGGGCACCTTGGACCAAACTTACCATCTGGGAAGAGAGAGATGTGCACAGCCACAATTAAGTAACAAGAAATGCGTCTGTGATGTTTTACTACCCTCATTTTTGGGCAATGATTTTCTTAGTCTCTTCCCCCAACTCCATGCTCCAAATGTGAGAGGTAGCTTTTCCCATAGTGGGAAAATCTTTGTCTTCGGAGCCACACAGACCTTGATTCTAATCTCAACTTAGCCACTTACTAATGTGTATGAATGGAGAGGATAACATAGTATCTCTTAGATGCAACTTCATCATTTAAAAGGCACATCATAATAGCACATCACAAGTTTGGTAGTATGTGGAAGATTCTAGTAAGTAGCAGACCCACTGAACTCTGGCTATGATTCCAATCAGTTACTCCATTAACATTTGTCTTCACGGACTTTACCTGTCAATGTCCCACCTTGTAAGATATTGCTATGGGACTTTCTTATTGCCTTTTTTTGTCACTGCTTAGATGAATTTCATGTCATCCTGAGCTCTACATATTTCCTTGTGTGCCTACTCTTCTTCATGCCCCAAAACAATTAAATAGCTTTAATAAAGATTTCTTCCCCTTCTGTCTCCTGTGTTAACTAGGCATCTATCTGTTCAGTACACATGACTAAGTGTGTGACTGTCCAGACCTGTGTAAGTAAAGCATCAGCCTGCCCAGAACTTACCACCTGGGAAGAGAGAGCTGTGCACAGCCACAACTAAGTAACAAAAAGTAAGGCTGAACCTTTTATAAGAGATTTTATTTTGTCAAATCAAATAGTCACAACCTAGTAAACCCAGTATGATCTGAATAAAGCCTGAAACCATGCTAAAGCAGAAAATGTCTCAATACCATCTTGTAGTTCCAAATCAATAAAAACAGAGGAGATGGTGAAGAATACAAATACTGGACAATTCCACTTATATGAGATGCCAAGAATAGGCAAATTTATAGACACCAAGCACTTGGAGAGAGGGAAAAATGAGAAGTTGTCATTTCATGGTTACAGAGTTTTGGTTTGGAGTGAGAACAGATAGGAGCTGATGGTTGCTCAATATTGCAAATGCAATTAATGCTATGGAACTGTATATTTAAAAATGGCTAAAAGCAGAAATTTCATGTTGTGCCATGTATATATTTTACCACAATAAAAATACACAAGGAGGTGAAATCAAAATACAGAATTAAAGACAGTAAAATGTCTTCTTTCCTACCACATTCCAGCCCCACCAGGTTACAGGTGGTTCGATTACACATGCCTTTCCAATAATTTAGCCAGTAAATACTCTGAAAGTTCACTGTGTTTCAGGCACCATGCTAGGTGCTGAAAGAATAAAACATCTCATGCCTAAGCTCAAAGGAGATACACAGTCTGAAAGGTCACTGTCTCACGAATCCAGCCCGAATACTACCTTCTTTAAGAATCTTCTGAGATCGCCATAATGCTCTCTTCTGCACCCCCACAGCTTTTGTCACCCCATTATCTGAGCCCTCATTACACTCTACCTTCATTTTACCCTTTGTATGTCAGTCGCTCCCCCACCTCACAGTAGCCCCCACACTGCCCCTAGCAAACTCCTAGAGTCCATCTTTTCAACCTTGCACCAAATGCTCCTGTAGTGCCCCTAGGCAGTAGGTCCTCAAGGTTGGTTGGCTTCAGCTGTCTGGAAATCAACATTTATAGTCCAAGTAGCAGGCCCCATTCAGCTATTAATCGCTTAATCCTTGCATTCTTCCTCACAGCACTGCCTTTATATGCTGTTTCTTAACCATTAGCAAAAAGAAAAAATCAACTATTTTTCCTTTGTACATTAGTCTCAACATCAGGATAACAGAGATGTGCTTAGCACAGGTCTTCTCTCTCTGGCTGATAAAAGGAACACACCCATCAGTGTACAATGCACAATGTTTTAATTCCAGATGAGAATAATCATTATCAAGAAATAAATATGGGCAAGGCTAAGAAAAGAGGGCATATTCAATTGCACAAACGGAAAGAATCAGCAGTGCTGTAGAGCTGATTTCTCCTTCAGTGAACTTTACCAAAACACTCAGACATGCAAAGACTTAGAACAACCTGAATATGATGAGTTTCTATTTGTATTTTAATGCACAAGCTCTTTGTGAGAACAAACACAGAGAGGTTTCAAACCTGTGATAACAACAGCTGCCATTTATTAGGTACTCGGTGCCATATACTATTAAAAGCTAATACCTATTAGCTTATTCAACCCCCACAACAATGTAGAGGACACCAGTGCCCAGAAAGGGTGAGTCCCTGTCCAAGAGCTACACAGCTAGAAAGTGGCTAAGTGAGGTTTGGCTTTCTGATTCCAAAGTTAACCTCTTGTTCAGTGCCATAAACCAACTGACTACTGCTCTCTAGTACCCCCTGATGTAGCCAGACACCTAGGGGTAATCTTAGATTCCTGTCTTTATTTACTCCATGTATGCAATTAATCCTCCAGCCTTGCTGGCAGTGCCTCCAACATACACCCTGAACCTGGCCTGTTTCTCTTCTGCACTGCTCAAGTTCTGATCCAAGCCACCATCATGAATGACCTGAACCCCGGCATGGCCTTCCAAATAATATCTCTGATTCTACTTTTGCTCCCAACTTCCTGTTTCTCCATGTGGGAATCAGAACCTATCATTCCTCTGACTAAAGCTTCCAAAGAGTCCTGCTTACTTCAGAATAAAATGCTAAATTTGACCATTGCCTATGAGGCCAAGCAGGCTCAGAACCCCTCTTTGACCTCATCTCTTAGTCTCCTGGCTTTCTACCCACCCCATGCTAACATTCCATTTCTGCCTACTAGTCTAGAATCCTCTTTGGGCAGAACTTATTTTCATCCTTTGGTTCCTCACAGAGAAGCCTTTCCCATCCTTTATAGCTAATGTGCAAAGCCTCCTCCTCTGCCATCCCTCCCAGTCATCCTCTGTCCTGTGTTGTATTTCACTTTTTTCATAGCACCCTTATGTTAGTCAGGGATCTCCAGAGAAGCAGAACTCACAGGAGACAAATATATGAGATTTGTTATGCAAATGGCCTTACACTATGATGGAGGCCAAGAAGCTTCATGATGTGCTATTTGCAAGCTGGAAATGACATTTAGTTCAAGTTCAAAGGCCTAAGAACCAGAGGCATTCTGGTCTGAGTGCCAGAGTCCAAAGGCCCAAGAACAAAGTGCTCTGAGGTCAAGAGAAGATGACCTTCCCAGCTCAAGGAGAGAGGGAGAATTTGTTTGTTCTGTTAAGGCCCTCAGTCATAGATGATGCCTACCCACATTGGTGAAGGCGTCACCAGCTTTCCAACACAAATGCCACTTTACTCAGCCTGCCAATGCAAATTCTCAGTCTCTTCTAGAAACATCCTCTCAACACTCCCAGAGATAATTAGCAGCTATTTGGGCATCCCTTAGTCCAGCCAAGTTGATATATAAAATTAGCCATCACATACTTTATCTAAAATTGTCTCAGTTATTTATTTAAATACTTATTGCTGTCTTCTTATCCCTCATCTCCATGCCCAGCTAGAATGTAAATTTCAAGGTGGATACTATATCTCCAGTGCATGGAGGAATGACTGGTACATACTGGATGCTTAGTGATTTCTGGCTCAATTCATGTCAGTGGCTCCCTCAGCATGTCCGTCCATCCTTCTTCACCTAACTCCTTTTTGTCCCTCAAAACCCAGCTTAGAGATTCCAAAAAGCCTTCCCAGGAAATCTTTCTTTTCTCTGTACCCTCTATTCCATCAGAACATTTATCAAACGCTACAGTGACTGTCTCTCCCACACTGAATCAATCATGACCTCCTCTTGTCTTTCACCTCTATATCCTCTATAATTCTTGCCTCTTAATTCTCTAACATGCCCTAGCTACAAAACAGCAACTCAGTATGTGTTCATTAATGAATAAACAAATGAACTATTGTTTTATTATTTTCTATAGAGTTAATAAATGTCAGTGTAAGGAAGATTCTCAGAGTAGTTTTGGAAGAAATTTCACTGAAAAAAACTTGGAAAAATGTATATATATGCCTAATGTTCTAAGCTTACATTAAGAGCAGCAGTCAGGATGGAGGTCTTCAGCTGGAGGGGAGGGATGTTATAATCATGGATTAGGATACATAGAAAATGATTAGTAAATCCTGGTGGATGATTGACAGGGTGAGATGAATGAGGCTTTCACAGACACAGATGTCCCCGATGGCCAGTTACCACATGTCCACAAAGCCATGGTGGAGCCCCATAAACCCTTTCCCAAAACAGAGCAAACTTTTCCAAGGAGGCTGGATAAGTAAAATCCCCTACATGTTCTGTCTTTTTTTCCTGCACAGCATGGGTAAACCAACACATTTTGAATCCTTGAACCCTCTCTACTTACACCATTTCTCTTAAGAACAGTCTTTGTTTGGCCATATTCGTCTAGCCATACCACGTTTTTCCAGTTTGGAAATTTTGGGGGGTTTAAGATGCTTTGGAGTATACACAATCTCAGCAATGTAAAGTTGGTTATTCTAGCTTATCTCAAAGAGCTCTCAGGATACTTTATTGTTCACCCCATGTCACCTACATTACCACAATTTGGAATTTTTTTTTTGTCATTTTTAAAATCCTGGTATTCTCCAGCAGAGAAAGATTATTTCCTCTTGCTGTCTAACCCTTACCCGGTCCTGCTTCTTTATTTGAATTGTTGAAAGAATTTTTTCCCCTTGATCAATTGTGATTTCATTGTTTGTACAATGGCGTGCAATAAATAATTCTTGTCTCTAGGACTGTATTGCTTCTCTCCCTAAATTGCATTCTCGGGAGGAACTAACTCATTTCTCTGGGTTGAGTCTATTTAGTCAATATGGGGGTGAAAGGGCTGAGATTTATAGAAGTTCCTACCTACAATTTAGTAGTAAATTCCTCTAACACAAGTTCTAGATGCTGTAAAGTGGGATTCTATTTTGCCGGTCTTTCTTACTGTAGATGTTGACAAAGCAAGTTATTTCTTTGCCAATATCAAGCCCCACTACATTTTACTTTTGTAAATTCAAAACATGGATTGCTGCTGGGGTGGGGAAGGGTGTTTTTGTTGGATTGTTTTTGCTCAACTTTCTGAGTTTTATATTTGCTTCCTGTTGAAAGAAAGCAATGAAAACATCGTCTTGTTATTGATGGCTTTTTATAGTTTTAGATCCTTTACAAAAATTACAACAAAAAAAATCCTAATCTCAGCCATCCAAGTTCTGCCACTTAGAATCACTCTTCATTATTTTGCCACCAAACATTATCTCTCACTCATCCTTGTCAAGACCCTCGTCTGTTCTGCAAGAGGAGTAGCAGAAAAGGGGGAATCATATCACCCTAATGCTTCTTTAGTGTCAGCACTGTAGAATCTTTCCATTAAGCTGGTAACAAGAGGGCAAAGCTGACAATGAGGTGCTTCTTGCTGGTGTGTCATTGTATGGAACTTCATTACAGAAAAGTCTAAAAGTTAAATCCTAATGTCATTCCAAAATTCTAGACTTTGCCGACATTATGACCCTGAAGCTCTGCAATGTGACTTTTTGGAAATAAGATTATTTCATAGACACAGGCTCCTTGACTTATGATGGGGTTACACCCTGATAAACCAATCATTAAGTTGAAATTATCACAAGTCAATAATGTATTTAATACCCCAACCTGATGAACGTTACAGTTTAGCCTAACCTACCATAAACATGCTCAAAACACTTATAATAAGCCTGTAGTTGGGCAAAATCATCTAACACAAAGCCTATTTTATAACAAAGCATTGAATATCTCAGGTAATGTGTTAAGTACTACACTGAAGTGCAGTTTCTACTGAATATATAATACTATTGCACCATAATGAAGTTAAAAAATTGTGAGTCAGGGCAGATCCTGTGGCTCAAAGGAGTAGGGCACTGGCCCCATATACCGAAGGTGGTGAGTTAAGCCTGGCCCCGGCCCAAAAAAAAAAAAAAAAAAAAAAACCTGCAAAAAAAAAAAATTGTGAGTCAAACTATCGTAAGTTAGAGAACATCTGTACTCAATAGTTCTTCTGGAGGGGCTAAGAGAAAAAAATTGTTATCAACCTGGATCACATTTGGAATATTCTAAACAACTTTCTAACTATTAAAAAAAAATTCTGACACCCCCAAGGTTATTAGAGTTATTTGATTCACACCAAAAGGTATCCTTCAAGGTTTTAGCTTTGTTTGTACAGAATAGTAATAATTCATTTTAACATCAGGAAAAGGGGGGGGAAATGACATCATTAATTTAATGTAATTCCAAGGTTCAATTTAATTCAGCAAACATTTACTGAGCACCTATTATGATCAGGTAGGAATAGACACAGCAATGCACAAGATAGTCCCTGCTCTCAGGGAGCTGGAAATCTATAGGGGGAAAAGAAATATATAACTAAGTACAACTTGGAGGCAGAATAATATACACAGAATGGTGTGGAAAACCATGGAAGGACATTCAACCAAGGAAAAGGTCTTGAAGGAGCAATAAAAATGAGAATAATCATTGAATTCCTAAGTGGCTTATAAACTCTAACCCAAAGAGAACACAGTAGTTTGTGCCTAGTCAAAATATTTTAAATGATTTTACAAGGCAAGAGGACAAAGATTATGATGAAAATATTGAATCAGTGTTTGAATCATCAAAGCACAAAAAGTATTGCTCACACACATACATACTTGGAAAATGTGAGCTTAGATGGTAATAGGTGCTTTTCTATACTTTTAAGCATAGGACGACAGAATTAATTGAATAAGCATTACAATTCACACATGTGTAATATATATTTAGATATAATCCTCAATCTTCCCACACAGGCAAGAATCCATAGCAAAATCTACTCATAGATGATTTTAGTTACATCTTCATTTCAAAATGTTTGCTTTTTAGGAAAGAAGGTAGTATGCACCAGTCATAATAAAATGTTTAGTTTGAATTCTGGCTTTTCTTATTATTTAATCTCACTTTGTAAGAAAAAAAATCAATAACCTTAGTTGAGCACCTACTATGTGCCAAACATAGCTATTATTATATTAAGTTTTTTTTTACTGCAACTCTCTAGGGAAGGTATTAATCCCATCCCTATAGTATACACATTTTACATATGAGGAAATGCAGATTTGGGGAGGTTAGGCAATTGCAAGGATTACACAGTTAGGTCTGATTTCTTCTAAACATGTATATCTTGTTTTCTCAAGGACATAACAGATTCTCCAGAGTCAAGTGTATGACTCTGTGTCTCTCAACAGTGCATCTCCAAAACAATGGTACAAGTCAGTGACAGCTACATTGGGTTTCCTCAATCTAGCTGGCAAGTAGAGGCTGAGTGCATGTTTATAGGTGCTTTATCTAGGCAAAAGAAAGTCCTAATATATTTTGTAGCCCTTTATCCTAGATTTTCCAGAATTGTTCTATGACCACCATAAATCAAGAAAATGATAATAAAAATGGAGTATCCAGTGAAAATGGCCTTTCCCACATTTTCATGGAAAGAACTTTGAAGATATACAAACATAGGCAAAGTATTGCCACAAAAAATGAGAGACCCATATTACAAAATTGGTCTGATCAAAGCAAAGAAAGGAGTTAAGAAAGTTGGAAGATCTTTTTTTTCTAATTTCAACATATTAAGAAAGTACAGTTTTAGGTTACAAGGATCACTTGTGTAATGCTATAGGTGTGCCCATCATCCAAATAGTGTCCGTTGTACCCATCAGGTAGGTTTTTGCCCTACCCACTCTTCCTCCCTACTCCCCCACTCCAGTGATTTCCAATGACTTTTACTTCCCTCACTGATGTGTGCACTCATCAGTTAGTTCTACTTTAAATAAACACAGTGTTTGTTTTTCAGCAGTGCTCTCAGGTGACAATTGGTTCAAACAGAGAAGGAATGAGAGACTCTCAATTCAGAAAAACTATCATAGAGAAACCCTAATAATACCAGGATTGGAAGGAGGGACTCTATACATCTGGTCCCCACGAAGATGATGTGATCTCCACCCAAGTGAACAGACTATGCAACCAAGTCTGAGCTCTCTGCAGGTAAATGCTAACTCTATCAAGATCCTTTTTTGAAGGTGAGCAAGCAGAAAGTAAAAAATGAGGTCTATGAAAAATTACTACAGAACAAGAGAAGGCCATGCTAAAAACTTGGAGAAAAGATAGGCACCTCTGAAAATGATTTACTATTGTTATGGTCTGGATGTCCCCTGGAATTCAAGTTTAAACTTAATGAAGTTTGATCAGCTCCCAGTAATATATTTTTGGTGTTGCTTCAATTGCCTGGGGGAATCCTCCTCATAAAATATTAGGCCAATTTCTTCAAGTGTTTTCCTGCACTCTCTCTGAGTATCTTTATAGTTTCATGTCTTAATTTAAATCTTTTATTCAGTGAGAATCAATTTTTGTTAATGGTGAAAGGTGTGGGTCCAGTTTCAGTCTTCTACAAGTCACCAGCCAATTCACCCAGCACCATTTGTTAATTCCAATAGGGAATCTTTCCCCAACTCCATGTTTTGATAGGCTTCTCAAAAATCAAATGATGATTAAGTAGCTGGGTTCATCCCTTGGTTCTCTATTCTGTTCTATACAGATAAGAAGAGTGAAGAAAAAGCACAGTAGAAGCCTCATCATTCAGCTTCTGAGCAATGTGAGAACAGAAATTCAAGAAAGAGGGGAAGGTCATCATCTTCTGACACTGAGGAAAGACTTAATGGGGAGATGCATTTTATAATGCAGAATGAAAAGTAATCAACAAAGGACTGCACAGTTTTCAGCACAAGAAATGAGAAAGGTGGGAGGAGAGAAAACATTTTCTACTGTGAGACATGCAAGAGAAAGGCTGGACTTCATCCTGGAGATTGCTTCAAGAAGTATCACACTCAAAAAAAAGATACACAAAAATAAACAAAAACACTTTAATTATTTTATATAATCTAAAATAGATAATAAAATCTATTAAATGAGCTCATATTTATGAACTCTCCTAATATTTTCTCCTTTGAAACTATAGGATAATTATAAGTAATCCACCAACCCCTTCTCCACATAAAATAAATCAGACCTGGGGAGTATGCAAGTGGCAGAAAAATTGGATTGGAAAGCATTTTAAATGAGGTTAAAATCTCACCTGTCCTGTACTAGAAACGCAGGGTGGAAGGGTGCTGCCTGGAAGGAAAATCTTTAGACTGGCCTCAAATTCTTTACAGAAAAATGATATGGAGTCACATGTTCTGAATTTTGAGGGTTATTTTGAGCCAAAAATTTTATAGCAAACTAAGAATTCTTACGTGTATGTAAACAAGAGAAAGACATTCTTAGGTACATAGGGTTTTATAAAGTAGAACCTCCACATAATTAAAAAACTGAAAGAGATATTTCAGCCAATTAATTGAATAAATCACTTCATCAAAATGTCAGGCTGAATGAGTATGTTTTTCCCACTAGTCCTAAAACAAGTTATAATGGCAGTAAGGAAAAGATGTATTCTTCAGAGATTTGGAGGTGAGATACTGGCAGACCAGTTTCCAATAGATTTCTGAAAGGTGGAAGATGTGGAACTGAACGAACTAGCAGAAATGCCACTGCTGGAGCATCCACCAAAGAAGACTGCACTGGAGTGAGAAGTCTTGGTTGTGGAAGAGTTCTCCCAGGTCAGAAGGAATCTAGAACAGAAGTGAAACTCAGGGTGGACACTGAAGCCATTGATTGAAGAACTGTGCATATGCATCTGTTCCCAGGCCAAAGCCACAGAAATATGTCTGAAGGAACCAAACAATCCAACAGGTGTAGGGCTAGGGCTAAGGGCTAGGGCTCTTAGTAGGCTGGCAGCCCAAGGGAGAGACCAGCAGAGGTCTGGGAAGCTGCCTGCCTTCAGGTCCTCATCCTAAAGCAAGGGCTTCTAATAGACAAGCCCTTCCCACATAAATGGGATGCATTCTCTGCTCATCCAGTTTTGTACTGCCAGGAAATCTACCTAATTGCCCACTAATCAATACAGTCTTTTCATCACACAAATAAATGTATAACCAGAAACAATCAGACATGTGAGAAAAAAGCAGAAAGACAAGCTAGTATAAAATTGAACCTAAAGGACCCATTAATTCAAGGAAAATTGTAAAAGGAATAAAAATATATAATTAGTGTCAGAAAGATTATAAGAACATACTTTAAAGAAAAGGAAATAATCCAAGAACAGAATTAATGGAATTAAAAAAAATCAATGCTGAAATAAAATATTCAGTATAATGACTGAAAGAAAACATTAAAAAATGATCACACTGAAGAGTGAAAAGTTTGAGGATGTGGAAGGCATAAATTAATCACATAACTGAAGAAATTTTTCCAAAACTTGAGTCATCACAACTCTCCTATGATATTTAAGAACATTAGATTTAAACAGGATCCAGAACTGGGTAGAAAACAGATACCTGTAACTGGATAGATTAAAATTAAAAAACTGACATTATCTTATAGCTATTTGGGATACTCAAAAACAATGAAACAACTCTTTCAAATTTGAAAAGGAAAAATGATTTTGAATGTAGGAGTCTATTCTGAGTCAAACTATCAATCAAGTTTAAGAGCAAAATAAAAGATATTTTCAAAAAATTCAACTCAAAAAGTTTGCCTTCTATAAATACCTCCTGAAAAAAATTACTGAAAGTAGACCACTAAGAAAAAGCAGAGAAAAATAATAATTAAAGAAAAAGTAAGATCTAGGATCCTAAAACCACTATAAGTAACTTAAAATACAATAAAAATAAATGTCAGGCTGACAACTGTGCAGCAGGCCAAGAAAAACATTAGGTACAAAGACAAAGTGGTTTGCTTTAAATAGCTGAATGAGCTTAGCAATGTGGTAAAGAAGACATATGTTTCTTCAGCCAACAAGAAAAAAAAAAGGAAGTCAATCATAAACTTCCAGTAAAGCATATTTATGTTCCTGGAAAGTTATATCACAAATAGGAAGTAAACAAAGAGACATGATTTGGGGAAAAAAAAAATTTGACCTTGAAATTTGGAGTACACACATTTTCCTTTGAATGGCCCAAGTTTAGTATGCTTTTCTAAGGAACTAATAATACTAACTTGGCCTACAGTAAATATTACAGTGCTGCTGAATCTTGATTTTTACTTTGTTAAAATGTAACATAATGTAAATGCTATAAACCTTATCAATAAAATGTATTGATTATGGTTGACCAACTGAGAGGTAGAGGAAGGAGATACAGTGGGAAATGCCAAGGCACTAAATTTCTCATCTTACAAAGTGGAAATTTAAAAATTTAATAAATAACAATGGGGAGAAAGAAGGATCAGATAAAAAGAGTAATGGAAGTGAATTATATCCTTCTCTCTTTTACAAACTGTCAATAAATACAATTTAAATTCAACAAATCAAGAAACTGAGGCCTAAGTTTATTATTTAGAATTATGCTTCCATGATGCTAGCAGAACTGGGTTTGGGGAATGCTGTGTCACTATTTTACTTTCCATATGCATCTGCTACAATAACAATAATACAACAGAAACTGTGAGTTTAACCTTGCCCTACATTAATGCAATCATTGGGTACAGTGTGGCATTTTCATATACAATTTGAAATATTTTCATCAAACTGGTTAACATAGCCTTTATGTCATTTTCTTAGTTATTGTGTTAAGACATTTATATTCTACTTTTAGAAAGATTCACTTGTACCCTTGAAAGATAAACC
>NW_003852475.1:4666449-4670204 GCF_000181295.1 Otolemur garnettii | reverse complement strand
TTCAAAAGCTTTGTCTTCAATGTCAGAGATCCTTTCTTCTGCCTGTTCCATTCTGTTATGGAGGGATTCTATCATATTTTTTAGATCTTTGAGGCCTGCAAACTCTTGCCTCAATGTTTCAAAATCTTTGGCAATTTTATCTTTGAAATTGTTGAATTCTTGAGATAGCTTTTGAATAATTTCTTGAGATCTCTTTTGAATAATTTCTTGAAATTCTAATTCCATCCTCTCCTGCAATCTGTTAATCTTATTTGCTATCCAGATTCTGAGCTCAAGTTCTGTCATCTCAGACATCTGTTTGTGAATAGGATCTTCAATTGCTTCTTCCCCATCCTTCCTTGGGGTACTTGATCTACTCTGGTTATTCTGGTTAAGAGAGTTTTTCTGCCGATTCTGCCCCATGGTGAATTTGCACCATTTGGAGGGCGTCCCAAAACCATTCAGCCCATGGCTTCCTCTGGTTGCCAGGAGAGATAGGGAGGGCCTGTCTGTCCAGAAAAGCCTCAGGGATGTGAGCCTTATTGTTCTAGCTACTGTGGCTGTTGCTCTTCACTGAGCCTTATTGTTCTAGCTGCTGCAGCTGTTGCTCCAGGTACCAAAACACCTATGTGGTTTCCTCTCAACTGACTATCCTTTTGCAATTCTTGGGCCACCAGGCCTGGGGTGCCAGGAATGTGTGGGTCGATCAGTCCTGGGGCACCCTGCTCGGGTGCTGGGGGTGGTGGCTGAGTGGTGGCAGCTGCGTAGGGGATGCATCAGTCAAACAGTCCTTGGTGTGCCCCACTTGGTTGCCCGGGGGTAACAGCAAAGCGGTGGCAGCTGCATGGGTGATGTGTGGGTCAAATAGTCCTGGGGTGCCCAGGGGGTGGCCCCCAAGTGGTGGCAGCCTAGGGGGACGTGCGGGCCAAACAGTCCTCTGCGTGCCTGGCTTGGGTGCCCAGAGTTGGTGGCATAGTGGCAGCAGCCACACAAAAAATGCACAGGTCAAACAGTCCTCGGGTACCCCGCTCGGGTGCCCAGGGGGTAGCTGCCAAGAAGCAGCAGCCGTGGGGGCATGTGCAGGTCAAACAGTCCTCAGGCCACCCCACTTGGGTGCCTGGGGGTGGCAGCCAAGATGTGGTAGCTGGGCAGGTTGAACAGTCCTCAGTGGACCCTGCTTGGGTGCCCAGGGGTGGCGGCCGAGTGGTGGCAGCAGTGCAAGTGATGGTCAGGTCAAACTGTCCTAGTGGTGCCCTGCTCAGCTGCCCTGGAGCAGCGGCCAAGCGGTGGCCGCTGTGAGGCAGATGTGTAAGTCAAAGGGTCCTCAGTGCACCCCACTCAGGTGCCGGGAGGTAGTGGCCAAGTGGCGGCAGCCTCGCGGGTCTAACAGTCCTTGGTGCTTGGGTGCCTGGGGCAGTGGCGGAGCAGTCGCAGCTGCACGGGGGACATGCAGGTCAAACAGTTCTAGGCATGCCCCACGAGGGTACCTAGGGCAGTGGTTGAGTGGCATCTGTGCAGGGAACACATGGCTCAAGCAGTTCTCTGGCTGCAGGCCTGAGACAAGGTGCTTGGTCCCACAGGGGTGGGGGGATGCTGTTCTTGGGCCTCCTCTCACTGTCTCTGCAGGCAAGGGGCGAATGGTGGACTGGAAATTCAAAATGGCAGCAAAACGTTAGTTCAATTTTTCTGCCTGGCTAGAGGGTGTTTGGAGTCCCAACAAGGTCCCTGTAGGGGAGTAGACCCCTCTTTCTGTAGCTCTCACATATGAGACAAAGAGAAAAAACACAACTTTCTTGGGGGAAGGGACGGACACCCTTCCTTTGGGATGTATTATGTACCTGTAGATTGCTTTCAAAGAGTTGCAGCTTGCCTCAGCAGAGTTGTCCTGCAGATATCACTCTTCTCTCTTGGCTGGGCTCCTAGTCTTCAATTTTGTTGGGTATTTTCTGTACTTTATCCTTCCCTCTGGATGAGAGCTTCTGTTGGAGGCTGGTACCTGTCAGCCATCTTGCTCCTCATGCCTCTTAACTCTGTCTCAATCAAGAGGCATTCTTTCTCTTCGCACCACCATCTCAACCCCATGAGGACTGTGTTTTTCCCAGTTTCTATCCTCAAAGACTTACAATAGTCCATGATCAGTGTCAAGTTATGACTGGGACAGAAAAAGCAACTGAACAGGATCTCTGTGGCCCTGACCAGTGTCACATTGACCCAGGTACTCATAACTGACAGGCTGACCACTGGCTGTTGGTGACAACAAGCAGTACATCTGAGTGATCTACACAGGATACTCTGGTAGTCTCTGCAAAGGGTCCATGCCCTCATCTACAACCTCCAGCCAGGTCAGATATTTTCCACTTTCTTCTCCCCTCCTTCCTTCAAAATCACCCCTCCTTCCCCAGTTCAGACTTACATAGTTTATGTAAACAAGAAAATTCATTTTTGCAAGCCTGCTGTCAAATCTCACATCTGACCATGAATCCCATACTCATCCATTTATATGGATGAATGAACAAAGTATGTAATATCAAAGTTTTTCTCCACAAAGTACTTATTAATTGCAAAGAGAAAATGGTAACTTCATGGTGCAGAAGTCTGATGTGTACTACCTCAACCTAGTGATCAAAGTAAACATCTTCAGAAATGGGACAAATTACAATTGTGCACCACCCAATGCTGCAAGAGAAGAATTCAATATGACATCCATGATATTTTTGCTGATGATGCAAAACCGGAGTCTAATCATGAGGGAATACCAGGGAAAAATGAATTGAGGAACACTACAAAATCACTGGCCTGTCATCTGCAAAGGTGTCAAGGTTATGCAAACCCAGAAAAGATAAAGAAACTGTTTCACACTGACAGATATTAAAGGAAGATGACAAATGCAATCAAAGAGTAATTCTTTTGCTGTGAAGGACATGAAAATTGTGGAAATTGACAGAATGTAAATGGTTTAGGAGTAGATGGTAGTAATGCATCAGCATTAATTTTCTCATTTTTTGCAGTCATAATAGGACATTCTACAAAATACCTGGCATGTAATCTTAAGTGTTCATCAGAATCAACTGGAGGACTTGTTAAGACACAGCTTCTGCCCCACATTTGAGTTTCTGATTCAGGAGGTCTGGGGTGGGACTGGAGAATGTATATCTCTGACAAGTTATCTGGGAATGCTGGTTCTGTTGGTTCAGAAACCCCACTTTAAGAGGCTCTGTTAGAGAATCTCCTTGCTTATTAGGGAAAAAAACACACTGCATTCAGGGACAATGGACATCAATACAGCAACTTATTCTCAAGGGGTTCAGGAAAATAAAAGATCTTTGTAATATATTTGGAGGTTTTCTTTAATTTTGAAATTGTTTCACTAAACAAATAACTTTATTGATTCCAAAGCCTTCAAATCAGAATTTAAGATAACTGGACGGTGAGGCAATTGTGGTTAATCAGTGCCCAGGATGCCCTTTATTTGCAGGTAGCATAAAGTAAATAAGATAAAAAGGTAGCCAATTAAGACACTTAAGAGAACCAAACATTTTTAAGTTCTTAAAAACATTCATTAACAGATATGCCAAAAGCAAACCACTCCATTTCCAAACACTAAAGTCAGTGTTCTTTATTAAGCATCACTTTGGGTTTTTAATGGCCATTTTTCTTCACTTCGCCAAATTTCTCCTTTTTTGTTGTACTGCTGCCTCTAGTTCTAAATTAAAAAGTTAAGAAACACATTATAATAAAACAGCTGATCCCCATCCTAAAAAAATCAGTTGATACTA
>NW_003852475.1:4653212-4662875 GCF_000181295.1 Otolemur garnettii | reverse complement strand
GGGGGAGGGACGGTGATTGGTGGGGTCACCTCTTTGGTTTATCTTACAAGGGTATAAGTGAATCTTTCTAAAAGCAGAGTATGAATGTCCTAACCAGTAAGTAAGAAAATGACATGAAGGTTATGTTAACCAGTTTGATGAGAGTATTTCAAAATATATATGAAAACAGCACACTGTACCCCATAGTTGCATTAATGTACATAGTTTACTATAAGAAATAAAGAAAAACAGCATTTCTACCTCATAGGAATATTATAAGGATTAAATGAATGTAACGGACTTACAATAAACCTTTCTGCTATTGTTATTTCATTTTGGCAAAATAAAATATTCTTTAGAGTTGAGAATTGTTATCTCAGTACTCACCACACTCCCCTTACCACTCAATATGTGAAACTAAAGGCCTCTGGGTAAAAAGTCAGAAAATTTGCTCAAAAACTAAGGATTTTCTTCCAAGAGAGGGTACAAAGATGCTGACCCATGTTTCTGTCAGGGTTTAGTATCCAGATCTCTTTGATGGTTCTAATGATTCCAACTTGGATTAAAGAGGCAGCAAATTGTGCATGTGGGAGCTCAATACTGTGAAAATAGATGCTGGAATTGGAATCCAGGTTCCACCATTTTCTATATTACATTAAGCAAATTATTTAGCCTCTGTGACCCTTAGTTTCCCCCTTTGTAAAACAGGGGACATAGTAATGTTATCTACTTCATAGGCCTGTTGGGAAGATAATGGAGACAATTTATATGAAGTAGTTGGCACAGTGTTTGATATATAATAAACACCTGATAAAATATGATTGCTATAACTATAATCAGTGGGCAGGAAAGGGCAAAAAAGGTCCTCTGGACAGTCATGAATGCTGTTAGACACATATTCTGTCACTCCAACCTCTGGGCATAAGATGTGGTCATGTGACTAGCTCTAGTCAATGACATAATGTTCCCTCTGTAGGACACTGTCTTAGATTCAGTGTCCAAGACCTGAGAATTAAATTGGCAAAAGATAGATTAACAGGAGTAATGGTTCGTTTTGCATGCACACAGGAGCTTCACAGAAAAGAAAAGAAAAATTGAAAAGTGTATATACCATTTTAACAAAGGGCAATACACTGTAGTAAAGTGACAAGACTCAGAAAAAGGGGGTTGGGCTACTAGGGGCTGCAAATTATGGGAAGGTAAATATACAGGAGAAATTAATGGAAGATAAGAGTTATTTATTTAATAAGATTTACTATGCAGACTTGGGTTGGTGAGTCTCCAGTGGTAAGAGTTAGTCTCTTTGTTAGAGAGTTATTCTCCTTTTCCTGGATCAAAGATGGGAGGGGAACAACTTCACAACAGGGAATTTATGCCCCACTTTTAGGCAGAAAGGGAGAAGGGATAGGGTTCCTCCTCTGTCTGCTATTTCTTAATTGCTTTCAGCTCAAAATAATCCTTATGCCAAAGTTGCTGTTTTGGGTTGGCATATTCTGATCCCCTTCACCTCTAAGCAAAAGCACTTAATTGACCATGCAAGACTCTAGAATTCTTTCCGTCTGGCACAGTGACTAGCAAGTTTCTAGATGGTAGCTGCTCAGTCAGCTTGGGCCCCTGAATACATCCAGTAAAAGCAGAACCATTCCTGTGACCCACAAAGGGGATGCAGCATTAACAAGAACAAGAAGGAAACCTATGCTATTTTCAGCCACAGAAATGTGGGAGTTGTTTGTTAACACAGCATAACCTACCCTATCCTGACTGATCACCATGCCACAGGTAAGTATGGGGGCTCACCTGGAAGGAGGAAGGAATTTCACTGGGCTAGGGCTAGAAGATGCTTTTTCTGATCACAGCGTGTGGCTGAGACTAGAAATCCTCTTATGCAGTAGACATTGCATGATAAATCAGCCCACAGCTTAGTGGCCTGAGTGCACAGACTACCACAGAAGACTGTCAGTGCTCTAAGGCAGATCTCCCACCTCCCCCAGCTCCTGCGCCCTGCCCCTCCCTCTCTATTGAACATCTACTCTGCAGTATGGAGGATTACACAAAATGTCAGGGATAAGTCAACTTGCTATGAAAGAAAAGAGAAGAGAAAAGCTTACTGTGCTTGATGCTTACAAAAACACAGATAAAGACCACCGGGAAGAACAGGTGGGGTGGGCAGAAAGCATGAGCCAGGTCCTGCATCCTTCCTGGGCATGGGAGGATCTGGTACTTCAATACGCTGCCCCCTTAGGCTATCTTCTTTCCTCATCTTCCCATCCTCCCACTGATGTTTCAATTGCTTATTTCACTCTGCTTCCCAAAGGGAACATATCTTAATGTTGGTGATGTCAACACATTATCCTAAAAACAATTACACAAAAGAGGCCACTAGAGAATGTACTGTCCACCCCCTTCAGCTTTCTCCTGGCCTCAAAGACATCTCAACCAATCTTAGCATCTAAGTGGGTGAGGCCAACAAGGGCCCTGATTTAATACCCCAGGATTCTAGAACCAGAAAGAGTGCTGAACTTCAGAAAATGCCAAGCAAGAAGCTGCATTACAATGATTCAATATTAACCAAGCTGACACCCTTCCACCCCAAGGAGAAAGATGGCTATTTTAGCATTTCCTCCTCTCCCTAGGTCCATGCACATGCAATTGCTTCAGGAAAAACAGACCAGGCACCTTTGGCATATTCTACTTCCAGATTGCCTTCCACCCCCTCAGATATGGCTTCCAATCAGGATGTGAGTGAATGGAGATGATCAACTCTTCCCTGGAGATAAAGAGTGTCCATTGGCAGAGAAATGGACAGGGTTAGGAAAAATCAGTTAAAGCCCACCACTTCAAGGTTAAAGGAGGAGACAAACAGACAGGATGCTATAAATACAGTATCCCTTTGGGCACTAAGAAATGGATGATGGCAAGCTTAGGGCTAAGTGAGACATGCGGTGGGTGCTCATCACTGTCAGGCCTGATGGATTGACAGACAGGCAAATATGAAATGCAAGCCTCAAAGCCAGGCTCTGCCCTGGGTGAAATCTAATTAAAACACACATCAAAGATCACATGACCCGGGCAAAAAATACAGAGCAACAGCCAGCCTGGGAGAGGACCAGACGTGATAAAGAAGGGCAGAGAGGTGCATTGGTCAGTATCCCTCCCAAGAGCTGCCTGCTGGCTGTAGGGTCTCAACAACTTAGCAGCCTCCCCAGTGCCATGGGGTCTCAAAGCCACTCTGTTTCACAGCTTGGGAGGGGACACAATTGGGAGGGGACACATATAGGACACAACTGTTTAATATAACAACAAAACCACCTCCATTCACCACGTGCATGCACTACACTAAGTGCTTTGTGAATATTCTCCCATTTCATCCTCCCAGTGGCTTGATGAATCAGGTACCATCAATCCCCCCTGCACAGATGTAGAAGCTGGAGGTTGGGGAAGCTGAGCCACACATCCAAGAGCAGCCCATTGTGGAAGCTGGGGTATGAACCCAGATCTCTTCAGCTGTAGAGCTCATGCCTCTATCCTCAATGCTGCAGTCCTGGCTCTTGCAGCATCACAAGCTGCCTCCACCCTCCCAGTCACCACCCCTTGAGGTGTCTGGGCAAGAGCAGCACATACAGGTTGCTCCTTTCCTCCCATACTCACTAGTCGTGAGGTCATGGTGACAGAGCCTTCTGGGCCCAGCCTCCACTACAGGACCCTCCTGAGGGCAGTGCTGCAAGCAGCTGCCAACCCACTGAGGGCTGCACAAGCTACATAGTGGACACCTTGGTCAGTAGAGTGTGAAGTAGAGGTGACAGCCAGCGCTGTTTTAGTGGGGATGAGAGTCTCTCAGTGAGCACAGGACATGGACACTGCTCACTCCCCTTGGGCTTGTGTGTCCCTCTCCCCCATTCCCACAGGTTCTGGCCTGGCTCATGAGCTCGTCATCTGTCCCAGACCATGCTGTGGCTGTGGAAGGCCTGGAGTGAATCTTAGTAGGCATCTCTCTAGCACAGTCCTTCAGGGCTGTCCCTGTGCCCCTAGGATGAAGACAATCCTCCTTAGCAAGAAACCTCATCCCACAATGGCCCTCTCCTGCCTTGGCCCCTGGAGAGGCCCTCACTGCTTACAGGGTCCAGCTCAAGGATGTGAACACACGCCAAACTTTCAATGTTGATGATTTCAAAGTTGAGAAGGCATGAAATGGTCAACTTCGCATTTATTCAGGTCTGCATTGTTTTGTTTACCATACATATTTATCATGGTTTTAAAAGTTATGATACAGTCAAAAAGCAAAACATCGTGTAAAGGTGGTGGAAAATGATATCTATTTCTAATACCTCCTCCCTCCCCACCTATAAGATACAACATCCAGAATTCTTTACTGTACTTTGCTCCCCAAGTTAGAATTTATGCTCCCTAAAGAAAGGAATTTTCTTTTGCATCAATGAATCTGTAGCACAATTGTCACATATGAATGCCATTTGTCAAAAAAAAAAAAAAGAATGAATAAACGAATCACAAAGTTTTCCTAGAATTCTGTTCACAATGTGACCCTCGCACCAAGGATAATTATGAACCTATATAAGGACCCTAACCAAGCCCAGCCTAGAATCCTGCAAAAGCAGAGTTGATAATGTAAAGAACAAAGATTCCATTGAAATATGATCCATGAAATTATGCAGGACACATGAGCCATTTCTGCAATAAATAAACAGCAGGAGAGGAAAAAATTCCCTCAAAAGAGACCAAAAAAAGTAACAAGCAAATACCTTGTATGGCTCTTTATTGGCTCTTAATAAACCAACTCTAAAGAGATATTTTCGAGACAATTAGGGAAATGTGAATAGTGATGGGGTATTGGAGGATGTTAAGGATCACCATTAATTTTGTTAGGTGTAATAATAGTATAGTGGCAATGTAAAAAGGCGATTCCATATTGGATATGGGTAAAAGAATGTCTGAAAATTGCTTTAAAATATCCCAGCATAAAAACACAAAACATACCTGAAAAAGCAGATGAGACATTAGCGAAATGTGTTGCTAATTGCTGAAGCTGGATGAGCAGTGTCTGGGGTCTTGATTCTGTTCTCTCTTTTTACATCTTTTGGAAGATTTCCATAGTAAAAAGTTTTAAAAATAAATTTAAATGGGCTCTTAATTTAAAATATATATGTGTATATATGTGTGTGTGTATGTGTGTGTACCCAACACACATAGACCATGAGCTCTCAGCATCAGACAGATGTATAACAGTCTGTTGGAAGGAGGGTAGGGCCTTAAAAGCTGTGTTCTAACAAGCACCCCTTCCCAGTCCCACCCATAGTTTTGATAAGAAGATACTACTAACAATGTCCATGTATCCAACTCGCCTACAACAGGCTCAGTGGACATCCAGTGTCCCATGTTTGTTACAACACTGCCCTTCCCCCACCCCCAGAAATGCACACAGTCACCCAACTCAGAGTAAGCCGTGCTACCACACATCTTCCTTCCTTGCTCTCTGCACCCACATCTGCTGAACTCAGGCTTGACTGCCAAGGCCTGGCTCAAGCAGGGTCCTCATTCTCTCATGACTATAGGTGGAGTCCTCCTCCACCTTTAAAACACTGACTGTAGCCAGAAAGCACACAGAGCTGTTTTCGAGCATACCTGCCTAGACAGCCACACCACGCTCATAAGTCATCAGCCAGACAACCTTTGAAAGGCAGGACCATGTCTCATTCACCTCCTTCTCCTCAATGTCTGACACAGAATAGATGTTTAGTAAGTGTGTATCCAATGAATGAATAAGCAAACAAAGGAATTAATAAATCAATAAGAGTAGCTGTGCTGGGCATCTCATAGACATATCTGTGCTTATTTAAATTCTGAGGCATGGTCATGATGAAGTGATAGTCTTAATTTGAAATAACTGGTGTGAAATCTGGTTAAAACATTGTGGAAAATGTGAACTATTACCTAGAAGAAAACATCAGAAAAAAGCATGTGTACACTAATTGTAACCATAAAAACATATTTGTATATCATCATTTTCAGAAATTGTGTGTATGCTAATAACTGTAAAAGCATATGTGTATATTATTTTTTAACGAGAATAAAATCCAAAAGGTAATATGCCAAAAAGAAAATAAAGTAGTGTGATTCTTGGAGGCTGTATTTCTACTTTCCAAATACCCTTTTTTTGTTTTTTGTTTGTTTGTTTCCAATTTATTTTTTTATTTTTTATTATTTCAGATTAATTTGAGGATACAAAGAATTAGGTTACAAAGTTTGCATTTTTTTTTTTGAGACTGAGCCTCAAGCTGTCCCCCTGGGTGGAGTGCTGTGGCATCACAGCTCACAGCAACCTCCAACTCCTGGGCTCAAGCGAGTCTCCTGCCTCAGCCTCCCAAGTAGCTGGGACCACAGGTGCCCGCCACAACGCCCAGCTATTTTTTGCTTACAGCCGTCATTGTTGTTTTTGGCAGGCTCGGGCTGGATTCGAACCTACCACCTTAGGTGTATGTGGCTGGCGCCTTAGCCACTTGAGCTACAGGTGTCGAGCCAATGTTTGCATTTATTAAGTAGAGTGCCTCTTATAATTGTGTCCCGCCCCCAAGAAGTGTGTCATACACCCTAACATTGTGCCCATTAAGTGGGAGCATACCCACCTTCCTCCCCTCTCCCTGCTCCCTTGTTCCCCCACCCCCACCTTAAATTGAATTTTTCTTTTATGTGGGCATGTAAATACTCTTTTTTTGTATTTGTTTGTTTTTCTTAATAAGGAAGAAAAAAGAGGAGGGGAAAGAGCATCTAGACTGCTTTGTTCTGGCTGTACATAACCTCCATGACTCTAATTCTAGCCCTCACACAGCCCCACCAAGGCCACCACCAACCCCAATAGGGAAGAGTCTCCAGTTCCTGTCCCTGGGGTGGGAGACAGGTGGGAGGAAAGAGTGGACACAAGGCTGTTTTCCACAGAGCACAGTTTCCCCCACACTGTTCAAGTTTAGCAAGACTTCCAACTCCTAAGACAGGGACGTCTTAATAAATGTGCAAGCCCTGCTCTCTCTACCCAGGCCTGTGTGCACCAGGTATTTAAGAGGACAAAGAGCTTAAATAGTCACTTTGTTTCAACTGTGCTGGAGCATTCTGGGCTTTCTATTCATCCTGCAAGGAGTGTGCTCAAGTATTAACAGATATCAATGTAATAAATTGTGCAGCAAGCACCATTATTTTCTCCTCAATCTATTTTACCTGCCACATTTCCCAGGGGCAAATTGGAAAATATGTAGTAATTATATGTTGATATAGTGTGGGAACAGGTTATATACAGACCCTTTACACTTGCTTCCTTATAAACTAGCTAAAATGTGCTCAGTGGGATCCTGCTGGCTCTTTAAGAAATCTCTTGAACTGAACTCTTATTTTGCTGTTTATGATTTTCTCATAAAAACTGTCCAGCTTTACAAGGATTCCTGGACCTCCCATGTACTGCAGCCCTGGTGTCCTCCTGCCTGTGCAAGATTTCAATCCATAGCAGCCTCCAGCTCCAATAAACCGGTGACTTCCACACAAAAACACAAAACAGCTTCACTGGGCTGGCTGCCTGCTCCCTGCACCACCTAATTAAGGAAGAGTTAGTCAGCATGAAAAGTACTTATTAGGAAAGGGTCATTGGACTGTATTTGTAGGCCTTCAGGAAAAAAAGTTACTTTTTTTTAAAGGAACATAGAAAGCTATGGGTTTCATGGTAGATTTTCTTCACAAACACTAATAACAATAGCACTCAGTGAAGAAGCCACAGGAGATGGTGAACGAGCACCTCTGGGCAATGGTCTTCACTTGATTGATTTCTCTAGAATGTTTAAGCAGAGGGAGGGAGAGGGAGCTGGCCTCGTGTCAAAGGCATTCATGGAGATGGGCAAGGAGGAAAGCCAGTGGAGACCCATGCACTTTGAGCCTTAGTGTAAAAAGAAACATGAGGAGGCCACATAGCTCACGTACCAAGGGGCCACAGTTGTCCTGTCACTCAGCAGTTCCTATGGGAATGACGACTCTAAATCCTGGGTGGGGACCAACTCTTCCCAGCATCCCTCAGCAGACAAGTTAGCCTTTGGCAGGGCTGCCTTCCTGTGCCCCTTCCAACTGGAAAATAAGAAGGTAGGATACAGTGAGACATCACTTCTGTCCCACCCAGCTGTGACTGTGGCCTGCATACAAGAAAAGCACTCACTAAAGTCAGCTGCTTTTTCTGTAGCCTAGTCTTGTCTGTCTACGTGGCTCTTTTGTCAAAAGATAGCCTCAGGTAGCTGAACCGAATGACAGTGCAAGGGAACTTTGGTGACTTCTGCCAGGTAGACCAGAAAAGGGCTCAAAAGGAAAGAAAACTCAGCTGTGGAGGTGAAGCTCCTCTGATTAAAAATTCAAGTGTAGAATTCCTCGTCGAACTTATTAAATACAAACTTTTCCACCACCACCTCTTGCTCTCCCCCCAAAGAAAAACCAACCAGTGTAACTGTAGCAATAAGTAATTAAGGAGGTGTACTCTCTCTAAAATGAAACCACCAATACTGTAACTTCCAGTTAAACCTAATTATTGCCTAATTTCTTTTACAATAGATGACCTAGTTTTTGGACAATATTCTCCAGAGAAGTGATTATGTGCTGGTATAAAAATCTGCCCTATCTTAGAGAAGCAGAAAGACCATTTTACCCATCTCATCTAATCCATCCAGAGATGAATATGTGCAAGAAGAATGGATAAGATACAGGCCCACTTTAGAAACACTCTCTGTTCTTACACAAAGGCTAAAACATGAAGCAGGCCACTGATTATGCCTCTAACAAAAAGCAATTCCACAGAGACCAAAGTGCTGTTTGTCAGACTTGCTGACTAACTTCCAGAAGGCAGCCCTGAACATCTTGTGTGAAGAACCAGCCTTGTCTCTCCCTGTCATCCCCTGCATGTGCAGACATTGCCATGGCCTACAAATTCCCAAGTTCCAGGACAAGTGAGGGCACCTGCACAGAGCAGACCCACACTTTGGGGCCTGCAAAGGTCTCTAATGCTTCAGAACATCCCCAACCTGGCAGGAGAGCAGGGAGGTGGATGCATGGATGCTTATGAGCCCTTTCTTCTTACCAAAGCTGGTCCAGCCTGAGTACCATGAATGGGGACATGGGAATGACAGTGAATGGTGAGATGCATCATAAATGGTGACAGAGGAGAACAGAAGCATCCTAGTCCCAGGCAAACAGGACATCCCTAAGGATGCCACCAAATGCCTCTCCATTCTTTATTTTCCATAACTAAGAAGCATAGAAAATATAACATTCTACACAAGGAGCTCAGTGTCTAGGAGAAAAAATACAGTAGAGCCTCCAGAGTTGGCCACATTTCTACATTGACCACCTTCTTAAGTTGACCCGATTTTCATAGACCAGACATATACCACATTTATGTGTCAGTACAGTAGGCCTAGTTCCTTATAATGACCACCTCCACATGTTGGTCAGTTTGTCATAGTCCCTTGGGTAGTCAAATTACAGAAGTTCTACTGTATTTGCAAACAGACAATTGCAAAAATATAATTAACCCTAGTACACATCCTGTACTCTTCTAGGGTGGAAGAGTACAGGATGTGATAAGGACTCAGGAGGTGTGAGAGGTGTCAGAAAAGGGGTGTTGGGGTGGCTTCCCAGAACCTGGGACCT
>NW_003852475.1:4651148-4652988 GCF_000181295.1 Otolemur garnettii | reverse complement strand
GAACTTTTTAGTCAGGCCAAGACAAGTTCAGGCATATGTTTAAAACTGATCCCATTGATGGGACATGATGTTTGGAAATTATAAAATATAAAAAATGAACTACTCAAACAAAATATAAAACAAAAATGAGGACTGAAGGGAAGAAAAGGTGCACTATTGATAATGGTGGCAGGGTGGGTGATGGGTATGTGGGAATTCATGATATGATTCACTGTACTTTCATGTAAGTTTAAGTTTTCCACAGTAGAAATATTTTTAGTAACATGAATTATAAAAAATACAATCTGAAGTTCTATTTAATTCATGTAATTTTTGTTTTAAGTTTAATATTGTAAAGTTAATAGCCAAAAATAAGTGGGAAAGTGTTTGAATCTTTTTCTCTAAACTTAAAAAAAAAGTCACTGTTTTGTAAGGTTGACAGTAAATTGGAAGGAAGAAGAGAGGAGACAGACACTATTTGGAGACCACAGCAGGTGACTCAGGTGAGGGGTGGCTGTGGCCTGTCCTGACATAGTGGCAGAGGGGATGAAGGGATGGATTCAAAATGTTTGGGAGGTAAAATAGCACTCAGTCACTCTCTCCATAAAGATTTAGGGCCATCCACTCTGCCAGGGACTGTGAGAGAAAGAAAAGACATCAGCACGGCTATCTGTGACAGTAATAAGATGAAATAAGCTAAATGGATAAAAACAGTTTGGAAAAGGAGTAAAGAAGTAAAAAGCCATAAGTAAACATTAGCTTAAAACATGCTGGAATGAAAACCAGTAAAATAAAAAAAAAAAAAAAAAGAAACCTGAAAACTAAATTTGATAAGTTGAACAGTGCACTTAAAATGTTAGGACCATAAAAGGTAGCTGAGATAAAATAAACACTAAGATGGCATCATAAAAGACAGATTAATACAATAAAAACTACAGGTAAAAAGGCAAAAATAAGTAATATTTGTTAATGGAACATATTAAAAAGATTGAACAGAGAAATAAAATCATTTAGGATGCATAAAATTTTCTAAAAGCCCATTCTAACCAAAGGTAATAGCAGAAATACAGGCTGCAATATGGGAGCCAGCCCAGAGGTGAGCTTTCCCCACCATCCTGTCAACCTCACCTCCCATCACCACCAGGAGGCACTTGCAATTGGCAGTAATTGGCAGTAATTGGCAGTTCCGAAATCTATCTACCACATTTTCCTTAAAGGATACTGCCAAGGCAGGGGGTAGGTGGGGGCGGGTGGGGGGTGGACTAGGGATTGTACCACACAATCCACAGAAAAGCCTCACAAAAATTGTCTTTGGACGTCTGTCCCTCTGCTCAAAGCTTCCCATTCATAGCCACGGACAAAAATCTCTCCTCTCATCCACCCTCCTGCTATATGTGTGTTACCCATTTCCATGCTCCAGTATCCCTGCCTCTGATGGAAGACCCATCTGCCCACACCCATCCTGGAGAGGAACAGCCTATCTTGAGCCTGTGAGTTCACATGCATCTTGGTGAAAGAACTCCCTGGAGCTGAATGCATGAAATTCTCCACTTTATTATACACATATGCATGCATGTGTGCTCACACACACACACACACACATGCACACCAGGCTTCCCTCAAGACTGGGTCTAAAGTGTCTCAGGGCCAGCTCTGGACCCAGCACATAGTGTTCAGTTAACATCAGGGAGCAGGTAAAGAAATGAAAGAGAATTAATCAGTAGCCTCCAAGCTGAGATACACAGAATTCAATTATCCCACAAAACTGAACCCTATAGTAAAGGGCCCCAGCTTCATACTACTAATTAGAAACCTCCGGGGCTCTTGTCTTTCATGGGGACACTTTAAACTCCTCCCAAAA
>NW_003852475.1:4640185-4651011 GCF_000181295.1 Otolemur garnettii | reverse complement strand
TTAATGGAGGAGGGGGATTGAGCCAAAATTTGGAAGATGGTTAGGTTGTGTAGATGGAAGGATTCCTGTGAAGAGAAGAGGATATGAGTTCACCTGCAGAAAGACAATTTCAGCCTCTACCTCAAAGGCTGCCCATTCCTGATAGAGGGCTGGCCAAAGAACCCTGTGGGGTGGAGCAAGTCCCCCAAACTCAAAGGGGAACCTTCACAGGAGCTGCTGGAATGCCGTGAGCCAGGGCAAGCTGCAGATCTTCAGCCAAATCACATCTTTCTCATGATGCAGAAATCCACCCCTGGGTTTTCAGCACACCCTCCAGCTCCCTGCTACGGCAGACAGCCACTGCATTTGCATTTTGGACAACTATAAGTGTGAGAAGCCATCACACTCTATTGCCTAAAAGAACATAGCAATTCCAGCTGCCTCTTCCATAAGGCGCTTCCCGTGAAGTTTAAATAGACAATGACAGTTTGCAGCATTATCCTCCCTAGCGAGAATTTGCCTAACCCCTTGTACGAGCTGGTTTTCAGTTCTCACAGCCATTTGGATTATGTGAATCATTACACATATTTATTATCACCAGGACAATTGCTGGGTTTTTATTTTTTCAATTCCAGGGAGGGTAGGAATTGTCTAAACTTTAGAGAAGCCTTAGAGGGGGCAGGGAAAGAGTGGTCTCATTCTGTTTAGGCTGCTATAACAGACTACCCTAGACTGAGTGCCTTATAGGCAACAAAAATTTGTTTCTCACAGTGCTGGAGGCTGAGGATTCCAAGATCAACACACCACCAGATTTAATGTCTGGTGAGGCCCCACGTCCTCACTTACAGTGACTTCTTTCTTTGTCCTCATGTGATGGACCAGAAAACATTCTGGGATCTCATTTAAATGGCAATAATCCCATTCATGATGGCTTTGCCCATATGACCTTTCACCTACCCAAATCTGTCCCCCCAAATACCATCACATTGGGGAGCAGGTTTCAATATATGAATTGGGGGGGCACAAGCATTTGGTCTACAGCAGGTGATTCATCATCCCCACAGCCTGCATTCATCTTAAATATGCTAGCTAGACTGAAAATTTCCTCGTCTGCTCCAGCCGAGATAATACTATACATGTCAGAGAGCAAAGTGAGCGTGGAACAGCCTCCAGGGCTGAATGTACAGGAAATGGTTGGGAGGCAGTTTTGTAACTCTTGAGCTCCTCAGCTGGCAGCCTTTATAAGTTTAGGGACTATAAATTTCAAGAGAGCAGGAAAAGGGGGAATGTGCAAAACAATTGCTTCAAAGAGAACTACAGAGATCCCAAACTACATAGGAAAATTAACAAACTCATATTGTATTTTCCATTTTACTTTATATTTTTTATATTTATATATCAACATGCAGAGAAATATTTTGTAAAATTTTGTTATGAATATTTTGTAAATAAAGGTACATTTAGCTATGTCATCTCATTTTCCCTATGTATGTTTTAAGACATACACCACTTTAACCCTGCCAGGTAGAGGGAGCAGGACTTGTCACCTTGAGCCAAGAGAGGCAGTTTCTGTTGATCCATACAAAGAGCATGAAGAATGTGGCCATGGTTAGGGGATGCACTGTGCCTTGCACAGAAAACTGGGCAGCACATGGCAGCAGGAAGAAGCACACAGCTGGGACTGGCCCAGACCTCCAGGGGTTACTGGGACAGGATGGGGACCACAAGGGAAAGCCAGCCTGCATCCCTTCTAAATCCTGCCCAGGAGAGTGTGGAGGGTGTGGAAGATGTCAGAGAGCAGAGGTGACGGCAGCAAGGAAGAAGGACTTGCTTAGCCTGCGTCAAGGGAGCATCAGAGGGGCTCCTAGATAGCGGGATTCCCTGCAAGCTCACTAGAGCATCCAACAGAAAGAGTCAGCTGGAAATATCTGCCAGGCTTGGGAACATGGTGCAGATGGCAGTTCACGGATGAGCTTTCCTGTCCCTCCTATCCCTCCTGCCCTTCCTCCCTCTGCACCCTTCTCCTCTTCTATAGATTGGGAACAGCAGTTACAGAGTACAGACAGAAAAGCATGAAGAACATGCCTCTGCTCTATCAAGGGGTCCGCCACAGTGGGGCAGCAGCTGCAAAAGGCACACAGTTTTGTGTTCACTTTGTTCAGAGATCTGATCACTGGTGGGTTCTGAATATTCCAATTTCTGAACTATGTTTGCAACTAACATAACCCTTGAATTGTCTGCTACCTAAAAGTGACTACAAAAACCATGGGCCTGCCCCAATTTGTATCATAGATAAAGGAAACCCACTCCCCCACCCCCACCATGAAAGTTAAAGAGCTGATGAGAAATAAATATAATCCCCAAAGTCAAATTTGTTTGGCATGCAATAAAATCCAGGGAGCACTATTGATAGCAACATAGTCCAAAAGTAATTCTTTAAAGTTGTTCTTCAGGTTATAAACCTTTTGAGTCATAAATTTCATGTCTAGAAATCATCCTAAGATAACAATCCACACTGTACGTCAATATTTAGCAAGAAGGGTATTAAATGCACCACTGTCAATGTGGCAGATACTGACGTTCAATCCACCCAACACCAGTTTCAGGCCTCTTGCTCTTGCCTACTGTGCAGTAAAGGTTTATTAGCTAAACATTCATTTTCACAGCCTCCCTTGCAGCTAAAACTGGTCCTGTGACACATTTCTGACCAATGAAAGAAAGACAAAAGGCTATAGGTACAGCATTTCTGCTTTCTGTTTCCCACAGTAGATGCAGCTGAAATGGCTAAAACTGCAGCCACCAGCTTCTGCTCTCGAGCAGAAGGGCCAAGGGAACTACAGGGAATTCAGTGCTGATGTTGTGAGACACAAAATCTGCCAACTGTTCCTCTCTTCAGATATTTTGTTAGATAAGAAAAATTAATTTCTATTTGTTAAGACAAGGTAGTTAGGTTTTCTGTCACAAATCCCAGGGCAGCCCTAACCTATAGGACAAGCACATAGAGACACACACACATAGCCAAAAAACAGCAGGGCCAGAGGATGCACATGGTGGGAGGATTGTATGTCATTTTTGTTTTCTTATTTTTTTCTTCTTAGTATTTTGTAAATTTTTTACAATGTGCATTTTTGTAGTCAGGGAAAAAAAAGTATAAAAACTACTTTTTGACAATGAGGCCCTGCCTATGCCCACTGAAATGTAGACATGGTTCGTGATCCTTAGAGTGCTTTGTCCTGTGTTCTGTGTTCTTTGTTCAGTGGCTGGTTCAGCATACACCTACTCTAAACCCTGACTTTGACAATGGAACCCAGCTGAGATCTGTATAATTTGTATTAAGAAAAGCTAAGCAGGAAGCGATAAGGGCCAGGTTCATCAGAGAGAAAGGGACACATGCTGTCATATCTTGGGTGAAATCTTTAAGGCTTCGAGATTAATAAAAGTTATGGGAGAAAGGAGAGACAAACTGAGGATGGCTGAGTCTCTGGGCTGTGGTGGCTCAGGGGACAGAACCAAGAGAGTTGTGTAGGGCAGAGCTCACGAATTCAGTTTGAGACATGTTATGTTTCAGGTGGGTGGTGGGATTACCCAGGGGAGAAACCCAACAGACTAATGATGGTCATTCACCCACTGAGCCCTTGTTGAACACTTAATACATGTGCAGAATTACACTAACCCCTAGGCCACATGCAAATACAAACAAGAACAGTGTGAGCATTGGGAGCATTCAGGAGCTTGCGGACAGAGAGGAAAAATGTAAACATCAACTGCACAGCAAAACATTAAGAAAAGCTATAACTTACAGTAAGGAAGAAGAGTTAATTCTCACTAGACATCAAAGATTTCGCAAAGACGGTGGAGCTTGAATTGGAAACTGGAGAATAATACAGTATTTCAAGAGACAAAGAAAGCAGGGAGGAGATTTTCAGGTTGAAGAAACCACATGAGCCAAGGCATGAAGATGAGACAGTGTTTGCTGCTCCAGCTGACAGCACAGCACGTGCATGGGTGTGACGGGAGGTGGGGCAGCGTCCAGATAAGGTCCCAACAGGGGTAAGACTTGGCTTTAACATAGTTGAGGGAGAAAACACTCTGGTGGTGAAGACCAAACTGAAGAGACAAGATATCAGAGGTGGAAAAAACAGTTGTGAATCCACTGTAACCATCCAGGAGTCCTGGGGAACCGTAAGGAGAGATTGGGCAGACAGATAATAAGAGAACTTTGCTACCACCTTGGGGTAGAGGAGGCATTTTTGAGTGAGAAAGAAAGAAAAATAGAAAATACTTGAGGTTTCTAGCCCAGGTTCCTGAGAAGATGAAACATTTCCCACTAATAAAATCTTAATCCTGTCTTGCGTCTGCTTCTGGAAGTCCTGGAATAAAACAGGTTTTTCTGAAGGAAGGGACCATTTATTAACCCAGCTCTTCATAACTAACAGATGTTCAGAAATGAATAAATACAGAAATGAGGGAACCAATCCATGAACATAGAGCAAAGTTCCAGTGAAAAGGTTTTAAGGCAATAAAAAGAGAAATGGACAGAAATCACAAAAGAAAAACTTTTTTCCCTGATCTTGCCTCTGGTCAGCCCAACTGCTTCCCTGATTTATCTAAATCTTTCCTTTTTCAACCAGCTGCTCTAGCAAAACACTGACACGGGCTTTGAGACCCCACTTACTGCTTCACCAGTACTCTCCATTACTCAGAGGAAAAGCTCTTTACTACAAATCAGTGTCCCCATTGACCCTGAAAGAAACCCCTATTGTCAGATTGGTAGACGGATGATTCTTCCTACTTGACAGTCAGACCAAGTCCACACACCACAACTTGGTCCAGGCATCTGCTATGTTCAAGCCTCCAGAGGTCCGTGGGACTTCTTTCCCTGTACTTGGCCAACAATTTCAGCATCTTTGTCTTATTTCAAAAGCCAGATTGAATCTTCCCCAGCAAGGACTTTCAGATTTGGCAGATTTACCTACGCACATCAAGGTCCAGGAACTCATTATAACACAGAAATTCATTTGTTCAGTAAAACCACAAAAGCATAAATGAAAAAAGAAGCCAGTGAGCCACATAGCAACAAAATATATAAAACAGCAGGAACCATACACTCTAATTCCATTAGGAAAATAGGACGTGATTAGAGGGGGAAAAAAACAAACAGCTTTATATGCACTCATGTGGAATGGTGGCAGTTCTTCCCTAAGCTGTTGTTTATGAAAATAAATTCACTTATTTCCAGCAAGCTAGGTAAAAATATAGCTATAAGTCCTGAGCCTGTTTAGACTATTACATTTATTAAATCCCGGTCGTCAGTTCAATTGTCATGTGGCCTGGAAAGTTTCACTGAGAAAAAACTACTCAATCCACAACCCCAGACCACTCTGCCGAGATAGGCCAGCTTTCCTACCAAGCCTGCATTGGCCATGGGCATCGTGGTGGACAAGCAACCCTTTCCCATTTTGGAAAATCAATACATAGACCTTTATGTTTGGAATATGGTTAGCATGTGTTAAAACCACTTCTTTTATGTATGCCATGTTATGCCTGAATTATGTCCCTCCCGAAATCTAAATGTTGAAGTTCTGACCCCTTGGTACCTCAGAAAATAACTATATTTAGAGATAGGGTCTTTAAAGACATAATTAAGTCCAAATGGGGTCTTAATCCAACATGATTGGTGTCCTCAGAGGAAGAGACAATTTGGAGACAGAAGTTAACAAATGGAAGTCCAGGTGCGGAGGGAGAAGATGGCCATCTGCAAGCTGAGAGGGGGGCCTCAGAGGAAACTCACCTGCCAGCACCTTGACCTTGGACTTCTGTTCTCCAGGATTATGAGACAGTACATTGCTGTGTTTTAAGCCACCCAGTCTGTATTGCGATTTCAGCCATAGCCAGCAAACACAAGCCACATTTCCTTTATTTGGCTACTCTAATAGAATGTAAGCTCAAGAAGAGCAGGGATTTTTGTAGGTTTGGACTACTGCTCTATTCCTCACATATAAAACAATGTCTGGTATAGAACTGGCACTTGTGGTGGTTAATTTTAGGTGTCAACTTGACTGCATTAAGGGATACCTAGATAACTGGTAAACCATTATTCTGGGAATGTCAATGAGGAGACAGGCCTGGAGTCAGTGTACTGAGTGGAGAAGATTCACCCTCAGTGTGGGTGGGCACCATCCAGTTGGCTGGGGGTCTGGATAGAACCAAAGGACAGAGGAAAGGCAAATTCATCCTCTCTGTCTCTAGGAGCTGAAACATCTTTCTTCTTTTGCCCTTGGACAGCAGAACTTCAGGTTTCTCAGCCTTTGTATCCCAGGACTTCCAGCAGCAGCATCCCCCACCAAGATCTCAGGCCTTTAGCCTTGTACTAAGAGATAAACTGTTGGCTTCCCTGGTTCTGAGGCTTTTGGACTTGAGTTAACCCACTGCATCAGCTTTGCTGAATCTCTAGCTTGCAGTATTTATCATAGGACTTCTGCACCTCTATAGTCACATGAGCCAATTTCCCTAATAAATTCCCTCTCACATACCTATACATGTTTATATATCCCACTGGTTCTGTCTCTCTAGAAAACCCTGACTAATACAGTACTCAATAAATATTTGTTAGAAAAAAAAAATGGATACTGAGAAACTCAAAGCTTTCCCATTAAGATCAGAAACAAGGCAAGGATGTCCCCCCCATCTCTGTTTTTCAATGTCATTCTGGAATTCTAGTAATGCAATACAATTAAGAAAAGGGGGGAGTATACAGAATGAGAAAATATAAACAAAATTGTCTTTGTGTGCACATGACATAATTGTCAATGTAGAAAATCTGAAAATATTGGCAAAAATATCTCCCGGAATTAGTAAGCAATTATAGCAAGATTGCAGGATACAAAATTAATATACAAAAGCCCATAACTTTCCTATATACCAATAATAAACACATGGAATTCAAAATTAAAAACACAACATCACTTACATTATCCCACAAAAATATGAAATACTTAGGCATAAATCCAACACAATATGTATAGGTCTCTGTGAGGGTTACTACAAATCTGAAGTGAGAAATAAAAGAACTAAGTAAATCCAGATAACTATTTCATGTTCATGGTAGTAAGTCTCAATATTGTCAAGAAGTCACTTCTTCCCAGCTTGATCTATAGATTCAATACAGTCTCACTCAAAATTCCAGCAGGTCATTTGTGGATATCAACACACTGATTGTAAAGTTATATCAAAAGGGCAAAGATTCACAATAGCCAAAAAGATATGTCTGACAAAGAGCAAAGTTAGAGGAATGGCACTACTTGACTTCAAGAATTACAGTACAAAGTAAACTAAGTCAAGTGAAGTAAATGTGATTACTGAAACCACAGCAATCAAAACACTGTATATTGGCAAAAAATAAAAATAAACAAATAGGTCAATGGAACAGAGAATAGAGAGCCTAGAAACAGACCTATGTAAAGTTAGTTACTTGTTTTATATGAAACAAGTCAGAACAAAGAAGCAAAGAGACAATATAATAGAGAAAAGGGCTTTCCTTTTTTTCTTTTTTCTTTCCTTTTCTTTTTGAGATGGGGTCTCATTCTATCACCTGGGCTAGAGTACAGTGGCATCATTATAGCTCCCTGCAACCTCAAACTCCTGGGCTCAAGCCTCCCAAGTAGCTGGGACTATCGGTGTACACCACCTTTCACAGCTAATTTTTCTAATTTTTGTAGAGATAGAGTCTTGCCATGTTGCTCATCCTGCTCTCAAACTCCTGGCCTCAAGCAATCCTCCCTCCTTGGCCTCTCAAAGTGCTGGGACTACAGGTATGAGCCACACTGCCAACCAACATAGTCTTTTCAAGAAATGGTTCTAGAAAGACTAGATACTCATATTTACAAAAAATAAAAAATAATCTAGGATGGTGCCTGTGGCTCAAGGAGTAAGGCATTGGCCCCATATACCGGAGGTGGCAGGTTCAAACCCAGCCCTGGCCAAAAACTACATACAAAAAAAAAAAAAAAAAAATCTAGTTGCAGACCTTATATCCTTCATAAAGATTAACTGATTAACTTGAATTAAAGATCTAAATGTAAAATGTAAAGCCATAAAACTCCCAGAAGATTATACATAGTAAATCTAGATGACTTAGGGTTTGGCAAAGACTTTTTAGATACAACATCAAAAGCACATTCCATGAAGAAAAAATTAATAAACTGGGTATTGACCTTCTGACTTTTTTTTTCCTGGAGACAAGGTCTCACTTTCTCATCTTCTGTACAGTGCTGTGGTGTCATAGCTCATAGCAACCTCAAATTCTTTGGCTTAAGTGTTGCTCTTGCCTCACCCTCCCAAGTAGCTGGGACTACAGATGCCCCCCTCAGTGCCCAGCTGGCTATTTTTAGAGACAGGGTCTCACTCATACTCAGGCTGGTCTCAAACTCCTGAATGCAAGCAATCCACCCACCTCAGCCCCCAAGAGTGCTAGGATTACAGATGTGAGCCACTGTGCCTGGCCTTTGACCTTTGACTTAAACCTTCTAGAGACAAGGGAAGAAATAACAGGTCTCATTGCCATAAATAATTCAAGGATATCCCCATTTACAGTTATACCTCAGTGTATAGAAGTACTGGGAACTGGCAAAAAGACCTCTGGATTACAGGTGGGGAGTCCTGGGCCATTTATTTGTGTGACCTGGAGAAAGATTGTTTAACCTTCTGGGCCTTGATTTCTCACTTGTAAAATTAGAATAATATCTCCCCTACATCTTTCACAGAATTATAATGAGAAAAAGAAGGAGAAAGATTAGCAACTGCTTATAAAAGCATAATGTCCTAAGTACATTTAAATTAAAGAAATTAACAATAATTTTAATTAAACCAGAGAACAGTGTCTATATTCAAGCATAGGAACAAAAAGACTAGAAGAAATTATTCCAAAATGGTCAATTATCTCTGTTAGCTAATGGTGGTTATCTCTGGATGGTAAGATATTGGTTATTTTCATTTCTACTGTTTTTTAGAGACAAGGTTTTACTCTGGCACCCAGGCTGGAGTGTAATGGTACAATCCTAGCTCACAGCAACCTCAAACTCCTGGGTCAGGGGATCTTCTTTTCTTTGTCTCCCAAGTAACTAGGTCTATGGAGAAGCACCACTGGCTAATTTTTTAATTTTTTGTGGAGATGGGTTCTTACTATATTCTCCAGGTTGGTCTTGAACTCCACCTACCTCAGCCTCCCACGGCGCTGGGACTGACAACCAGTGTGTGCACCGTGCTCAGCCCTCTCAATTTCTTCATTCTATACTATTCACATTTTCTACAATAAACATACTTAGTGTGATAAGCAGAAAAATAATAGACTTAAAAGAACGCGTGGTTCAGCAAGATGCCACTTTCTTCCTTGACTACCCTGGGTGCCTTCTGGACGTTTTATTGCCCTAAGTGTTGCACTCAGAGGCTGGGCAAAGGACATAAAAGAAGGTCAGTTTCCAATCAATCAATTTCTGCTGCATGTTAGCACTCCTTTAAAAGGATTCGACAGAAAGAGATGGCTGAGACCTGGCAGCTGGAAAGAGGCTTAGGCGGCATGTTTGCGTGTCAACTGTTCAGGCTGCCCTGGCTCCTGCCACTGCACTTTCACTCTGCCATGCTGTTCCATCTCATTTGGGAACTGCATATGTTATAGGGAAAATTACCTAAAATAAAAAAATGTCCACAGATCCTCAAGTAAAGAGGTATGATGTAGAATTCGTGCATGTATGTGATGTTTAAAGTGGTATTGCACTCCCAGACCCAATGTACTAGCAGTGGGCCAGCAGACTGTAATGGTAACAAAAACATACTTTTATCACTAAACTACATATTTCTTGAGTCTTTACCATGTGCTAAACAGAATATAACAGTGGCAAAGACAGTCCCAGTCCCCCAACACCTAACACTGTGTCTAAACATATAGGAGGCTCCCAGTCAACAATTGCACCTTGTGTCTGTATGACTATCCCCACAGCTGCAGGCAGGACTGCTGCTAAAGTGATTCAGAATCCCCAGCTTCCCTGAGGAGAATGGGCAGGTAATCCAGAGTGAACCAACCATATACCTGTTTCGCCAACTCCACCACCCTCAAAATATCTCTTCAAATTAAAATCAAACTAAAATCAAAACTCAAGGGGAAGAAGAAATGTATCAATAGTGGAGCTGAACATCAAAGACAGACAGAATAATAGATAATTCTAAGGAATCACTATTCATTTTAGGGGGAGATATTATTTTGCTTTTGTAAAAGTTCCTCCATAAGAAATGGAGGCATTTAAGGATGAATAACATGGAATCTGGTATTGTTTTTTAAAAAACTTGGATTTGATCAGAGGGTTTGAGCAGTGAGAAAATTGGGTATTCAGAGCACAAGAGCTACAAGATCAGTGAGACTGCCCGTAGAAGTCGAGTGACAGAGACATGCAGGCACACCAGTGGGTCCCATACTTGTCCATGCACTGGAACCAGCCAGCAGCAGGGAGGTTCAAAATTTCTTATGCCTACCTTCCAGCCCCCCCCCCCCACTGTAATTTAAATTGTCTGGGAGTGCACCTCAGTTTTGAAATTGTTAAAAGATCTCCCAAGTGGTTCTAATATGCAGGAAATACCAGGTTACCCTAGTCTCTGCACTTCTGAGGATATTTAGTAACTTGCAGAAGAAAAACATATTTTAGTGTAATGGGGACAAAAGGGTTGTGTTAGGTATAAGAGGAAGTCAAGGATGTGGTCTGAGGATGGAGGACTCCTTGGTCTGCCTCTGAGTCCTCTGGTTCCAGCCTCATCTGCCAACAGCTGCCTCCCCATCTCTTGGTTCCTGACATTAGATG
>NW_003852475.1:4623763-4639785 GCF_000181295.1 Otolemur garnettii | reverse complement strand
AAGAGGAACTGCATATGTGGGATTCCAAGTGCAATCTCTCCATTTTTACACAATGGTAAATAATCCTGTTTATGGTGGCAAATACTGCACAATCCAAGCCACAAGTTTGTTTGGGCTGGACCTCCTGAACTCCATTCTGCTCCCTCAACTTGACCTATCATTCTCTCTCCACTGTGTCCTGAACACCCACGCTCTCTAGTTCTCGCTGCCTTTGCCCTGCTGCCCCCACAGCACCCCAGGCAAACCTCTCTCTCCTACTGAACTGAGAACATCCTTGGACATATCTGACTGTGGGGGACAGTGTTTTCTTGTCTTGCCATCTTCAGAACCTTCCGGGGCCTATCATATAGGCCTTGAATGTATGTGTATTGACCAAATAAGTGAATTGTCAGGAGCCAAATGACGCCAGATGGCCGCCCATCCCCACCCCCGAGAGTATGCTAACTTTTATCAGATAAGGAGCTGCTTTTCCCTTATCAGACAAGGAGCTGTTCTTCCCAGAGAAGCCATAAAATGTTTCAGACACATCGTTTACATTCCCAGCAGGAGATTGATGCAAGCTTTAATTCCCACATTCCTCTGCCCCACCTCTTGTCTTCTCTGAGCGCTATAAAAACTGACCTATTACCTCCATTAAACAGACCTTGACAAGAAATCTGCTTGGTCTCGCTTCCTCTTTCTCACCTATTCTTTTTCAGGCTGGGTCCCCCTCACCCCACGAATAACCGTGTCCCGCAGGACGGGACAGTGAATGAATCTGTACTTCATTTACTTCTCACCCTAACCACATGATCCTTATCCCCATCAGGCAGAAGAGGGAACTGAGCCTTAGCAGGATGACAGACTTGTCCCAAATCCCACAGCACATCCTGCAGGAGGCTGAGCTGGAATCCCAGCCCGCATCAGTCTAACCTTGAGCCCATGCTCACTGGGCTGCCTCTTCCCATGTCATTTTTCTCCTTCCAGTCTTTGGGAGCCCTGAAACATTTTCTAACTACTCAAAGCCATAGGCCTAGCTTGAGAAACAAGCAGCATGTTAAAATCATATAAAAAGTCCTCCTTTGGGGGCAGTGCCTGTGGCAGTGGAGGTGGTGGGTTCAAACTCAGTCCTGGCCAAAAAAAAAAAAAAGACTGCAACAAAAGTCCTCCTTTATTTGTCTTCCCAGTGTGTCACCAAACCACTCCCTGAGCTTTTTACTGTTATGCACAGTGTCCCCTTGCTGGGTGGAGGCCTGAAGTGGGTCAGCAAATCTATATATTTTTTAATGTCCATTAAACATCCAACCTGCTGGTGCACGTTAACTGGAGTCATCTCCTTTCCACCCCCAGTCGCTTAGGAGTTTTCAAACAACACAAACACATCTTCTATTCTGCCTCTGACCTTTTAGTTATTTGAAAGCACCAAAATACTGCACTCCCTCAGAAAGGAAAAACCAGAACAGCTTGTTAGGATTATTTCTCAACCCCCTTGGGCACGGTGGAGCTCCTACTACCCTCTGAAAGACGCCCTTCCCCTAAGAACTAACGCACCCCGGCTCCCAGAAAACTAACCTGACTTCAGCCCTAGCCCAGGCACCAGCGTGAACCCCGTGCCCTCCTCCAGAAACCCCACAAACAGTGCAAAAGCGCAAGGGCCCTCATGCCCCTCCTGCTAAGTGCCTCGCCCTTGGCCGCCCAAATCCAAATGAGAGCTGCCCACGCCCTTGGCCACCCAAATCGAAAGGGCCCTCATGACCCTCCTACTAACTGCCTCGCCCTTGGCCGCCCAAATCCAAATAAGAGCTGCTCACGCTGTTGGCCGCCCAAATCCAAATGGCTGGCGTGCCACCTTGTGGACACTATGGGTAAGACATCTGGTGAGTAGGCTCCAAACGCCCTGGGCTCACAAGTAACTGCTGTCTACCAGGGACAAAGGACAGCTGGAGATGTGAACGCGGAAAAACAGCATTCATTTGGCAAAATTAAAGAGAATCCACGAGGATGTGGGGGGCATTTTTGTCCGTGTAACTAAGGCTTTAGATCAGGGATGGTGCAAGTTTTAAACACACTAAGTCCAAACCGCAGACGCATCTATAAAGATAATGTGGCCCAGTGGTTCTTAAACTTTGAAGCGTGTCCCAGTCTCACAGACAGATTTTTAAAATGTAAAGCTTCCCTGCTTTCCAATTTACTTACTCAGAATCTAGATTGTGAATCTTTTTAAAATTAATTTTTTTATTGTGGTAAAAAAAAAATCCATATAACATAAAATTTGCCATCTTACCCATTTTCAAGCGTACCGTTCAGTAGTGTTAGGTAGATTCACATCATCATGAAGCAAACTTCCAGAACTTTTCCATCTTGCAAAACTGAAACTCGGTATTTTTTAAACAACCCCCCCCTTCCCTGATAACCACTATTCTACTTTCTGTTTCTAGGAATCTGACTACGCTAGATACCACACATAATCATACAATGTTGTCTTTGTGTGACTGGCTATATTTTTCACTTAGCATAACGTCCTTAAGGATCATCCATGATGTAGTATGTGATAAGATCCCCTTCCATTTTATAGCTAATAGTCCACTGTATGTATATAGCATATGTCATTTGTCTGTTCATCTGTCATGGACATTTGGGTTGCTTACATATCTGAGCTTTTGTGAGCAATATTACTATGAACTTAGATATCTAAATATCTCTTTGAGATCCTACTCCAATTCTTCTGTACATATATTCAAAAGTGGGATTGCAGGATCATATGGCAATTCTATTTGTTGTCTTGAGTTTTTTCACAGGCCCCAAGGTGATTCTGATAAACTGCAGAGCTACTAATGTGGTTCCTCCTTTCCTCACTCAGGTGAGGAAAACAGGACTAAAGGGAGGCATGTGAAGATGCCACAGATGAGGTTTTACTCCATTCTCATCTATCTAAAGAATAAACTTTGATTTCTATGTAGTTCCAATTTCTCACCCTGCTAATAGCCCAGAGGAGATAGATAGTAAATGAGCAATCCAAATAATTTCAGTGATTAGTGCTCTAACAAAAGCAAGCCAGATTGTATGACAGAGTGACTTGGAGTGGGGATCCTATAACAAAGACCTTGGTACTGACTGTGTTCCAGGCATTGTTCTACAAGCTTTGCATATGTTGATGTTTACAACCTGTACAACAGCCATATGATGTAAGGATGTCGTGATCCCCATTTATAGATGAGCAGAAGGTGACAGAGTAGTTAAGTGCTTGTAAACATCACACAGCCCAAGCGTGATAGCACCAAGAATGGAAGCCAGGCACTGATGCCTGCTTAGGGCAGACAACTTCACAGCTGGGACCTGAATGGCAAGGAACAGCCAGCTAAGCACAGTTCTGGGGCAGAGGATTCCCTGGAAGCATATGTGAAAGGCCAGGGAACAAGCTTTCAGAAACTGAACAAGAGCAGAGAACTGAAGCAACAGGGAAAGTCAGAGGGAAAGAGGAGAGAGCACAGGAAGGCAAGGCCAGATCTTGAAAGTTCGCACTGGCCAGAATGAAGAGCTCTGGGAAGCTGTGGAGACTTGTAAGGAGAACAACGTCAGCTTTTGCTGGCCTTCCTCAGTGATATATATTAAATGTGGCTGCAACAAGAAATTGAAGTCTGGTGGGGACCCTAAGGATGCAGGTCCCCGTGTTTCTGCTCTCTGTATGTAGTATGTGTATGTTTCACTAATATTCCAGACAAACTTAGACTTTCTGAGGCTGGAGAGTCACATCTATTTCTCTACTCACTATTCACCAGCCTCTCCACTCTGAGGCCAGCTCTCCTCACTAGCCATCACTTAACTGATGACCTACAGCCACCTTGGCCACAGATCCCGTCATTTGCTTAGACCTCACTGCATGATTATCATAGCCTCTGGCCCTGGGAACAGCATTTGATCTTTCTAGAGTTCTGATTTCCCACCACAGAAGGACAAAGTTACCTGCCCCCATTCAGGCAGATCTGTGAAGACCTGTAATTATTGCAGGTGGGTTCATGATTGTGAATTAGAAACAGAAGCTCCAGTTAAGGGACGAAGAAGAGACAATCTGGGAAATAAATGTGTTGGTATTTTTTCCCATGAAATATCAGTTACATCTACATAAACCAGGGAAGATTAAAAGAGCTCTCCTACATGAAGCATTTGCCCTCCTCAAAGGCACTGCTATTATCATAAGCCTGTGTTTCCCTAGGAGGGAGGATCTGTAAGGAGCCACTCATCCCTGAAGCCTTCATGGTGTAACAGTCTTTGCCTTTTATCTTGACCAATTCACCTCATCACAGAAACTACCAAATCCTCTGCTACACTAAACATTTTTTAATTGGGGGGAGGAGGAGACTCAGTACAGAGTCACTTCCCAATAGCACTGATTTCCTTGTAGGGAATCTTCTCTCCCCCTACCAAATGCTGTCCTTCTAGGACAATAAATCCAGGTGCTGGTCGTCCCCTGGTGGAAGCTGGAGGGGTCCCAGGAGGCTCCTTCTGCTCTGCCCTTCCTCTCATCAACTTGGCACAGGCCAGTTGTGTGACTTCAGCTCAGAGTAGTCTTAGGACCTTGATGTAGCCAATGCAATATTTCACTCTCCTGAAGTATTGAATCTTGACAGGGTGACACAAGACTGGCAAGAAATTAGGATCCATTAATAATTTCCTGGGACCCTGGAGAGATCAATGAGCAGAGCCTGCCACTTAAGATTTTTTGGAGCCATCTGTCGCCTGCTTGCTCCAGGCCTAGTCCTTCAGTTGTCACTTCAACCTTGTAACCCCACAACCTTCTTAAGGGAAAATTATCCTTGTTTTTCCAAAGGTCTTTAAAGTTTCTGATACTTGCAACTCAGGAATATAGCGAACACTCCAAAAGCGTCCAGTATCTGTTAAGAGTTCACATTCATCTTCTACCCAAAAATACACTGAGGAAAAAAAAAAAAGACAGAAGTTTTTCTCTCACACTGAAGAAGTGCACAAGTGGTGAGTCAAGGGCAGGTGTGCACTCCAGGGTGGCCTAGGCTCCTTCTAGCTCTCTGCCCCACCATCCTCCCCCTACACTTTCATCTGTGCAGCCTCCTGTGATCACAAGATTGGTACTGGGACTCTAGTCATCTGAGATATGTTCCAGCAAGAAAGAGGGATAGGGAAAAAGGAAGGGTCTCCTGCCAGCCAGGTGAGTCCCTCAAAAGATCTCTCCTGAACAAGGTTTCTACTCACGCCTTATTGCCTAATCCAACTTCAGGGAGAGCTAGCAAATGTAGGGTTTGGGGGAAAAGTTGGGCATCTTGGAAATGCCAAGAAAAAACGATTTTAAGTGTTCTCACCACACACAAAAAAGATATGTGTAAGGTAATGTAAGGTAATGCATACATAGTAACGCATTAATTAGCTTGTATAGTATTCCATGATGCATTCCATAATGCATATATATGTCACATACAGTAAGTATATACAATTTTTAGCTGTCAATTTGAAATAAGTAAATAAAAATGTTTAAAAATTGGAAATTGAAAGATTAAAAAATAAATGAAAGTTGGTCAAATTGTCATATTCAAATATATAATGATCCTTAACAAAAAAAAATGGATATTGAGCAGGCAGCTAGCAGTCTCTTGCACACACTAGTTTCTAGTCAATTACTAAGAAAGATACTCTGAGGAACCTCCCCCATCTTTCCTCTTGTCTTCTTCTCAACTTTTCTTGGTCAAGCCTATCTCAGAGGATTCTAGTCTAGGCTCCGGTTATGAGGCAAATGGCAGGAAATGTTCTGTTCCCATAGGTCTGACTTGGAATCACAGTTCCACTAGATCTTTGCTGCATAACTTCGAAGAAAACACTTAATTTTTCAGAACCTTAGTTGCCCAAAGTATAAAACCTGCCCCAATCAAGGAGGACTGACCCAGGTAACAACCTGCAGCCCTGTCCAAGTCGAAGAGGATATGAAATTAGCATTTCCAACAGTTGGAGTGTCCAGCCGCTATGCAAGGAGTAGGAAAGTGACAGAGAAGAGATATACTGGTCATGATGGGAGTAGAACTTTCAAAATTCTTCTTGGCCTATATACCCCAGGAAGAGTTTGAATTGAGTCTTAAGCTCAGACAGGAATGTGTCTCCCTGGATTTCCTTAGAAAGCCTGGAGTAAAAAAAAAAAAGGAAAGCCTAGAGTAAAGTCACCTGAGGCAGCTGGGTAGCTGAGGGGGCAAATTCCAACTTTATAACCAAAATACATCTGAAGAGGTCCTGTTGAAAGAAAATTACCCATGTCTGTTGTGTTTCTCCATGTACTGCAAGCAGAGGCACTGGCTGCTGTATTGGAGACTGTCTTCCCCAGGATGTGTCTATGGAGAACAGGTTGGATAGAGATAGCGCCTCCTTCCAGGGCAAAGGGAAGGAGGCCACATGATGAGAATGGTGTCTGCCTCTGGAGCTAACCACAGGGGCCATGCTTACTGCCTGTTAGAAAATATTTGTGCTACCCTTCCTGTACAACAACCCACAGCATGTACAAAGTGTCACCTTACTCTTCACATTGCCCTGTGGGAATGGCATTCAGGGAATTGGTACAAATGCTGATACTCTGGCTACTGCTATGGTGAAGAGTAACAAAATCATCTGTCTCTGACCCAGGAATCCCCCAGATCACTGTGGCAGGTTAACTAGTTGGTTCGCATGTAGGGTAAAATGTAGTCTTAATGCTCATTTCTTCCTCATTCCCACCCTCCACCCCTGACCTACCCCCAATGTAAACACTAGGTCCTTACCACCTAATCATCTCTCAGAAAACAGATTTTTTAACATTTGCAATTAATTCAGAGAAGTCTCAGAATAATTCTCTGTGTGTTTTTAGAAACCCTTCAGTTACAGAAGTAATTCCTTCAAGTACTCAGCCCTTTGCTGTGTCGAAACCTTGGCAAACTGTGGTCCAAGAACATTTGTCCGTATCAATGGACATTTCTTGTGAGATTTACCCACATATGGCACACAAAAAGAGATTGTGTATCAAACCCAGGAGTTCCCAGGAAAGGTCCAAGAGCCACAGAAGGTGTTATCTCCAACTTTCATCCTCCTATATTATTTAACTTCACTGTTGATGGTTGTTTTTTTTTAAGAACTGGAAAGTTAAAGGAATGTGACTACAAATAATACGCTAAGCTGACAATGGGTGAAACAGTCCATGCTGTTTGGCTTTTCAATATTAAAAACCTTTGGTCACCTAGATACACACAAAGAATGATCAGATAAGAAATAATCTTCTCTTGTTCCTGCCCAGTAATCTGTTGTCATCTGCCAGGGCTACAGCAGAAATCAAACACTGAAAAGTAATTTAAAAAAGATAGCCATCACCTCTGCTGATTCCATTCATTTCCAGCCCATCTGCACCCCAGCTACATTGGAAATTCAGTCCTCAGAGAGCACGAGTGTGCCCATTTCAGCTGCCAAACCCCTGCATGTCCCTTCCCTCCCTTATCAGAAGAGTTCAGAGCAAAAGCCATCTTTCTCAAATTCCATCCTCTTCCGATAAATAATAAAAGACTATTTCTATGAGCATATCCACATTGCCAAACAGCTTTCCATTTTTCCTTAGAGGAGGACATAGAAGAACAGCCAGATGTCAGAGCCAAAAGGGACCTTGGCAATGGTCTTGCTCAAACCCTCATTTTCATATGCAAAAGATGAGGCTCAGAGGGGCTGTGATTCATCTGGAGCACACAGCAGCAGCTGTCTCCCCAGCCACAGATCCTCCTACAATTGCCTCACTATGCTAACTTCCCACCTGCCTTAGGGCCTTTGCACTTGCTGTTTTCCCCTGCTTGGAATGCTCTTCCCAGCCCCATCTGCATGACATGTTCCTTCACCTCCTCCAAATCTCGACTTAAATCTCATGGGGAGCCCTCCTCTACATATCCCATTTTTAAATTGTCCTCACCTACATTTGCATCTCCTTCTCTGCTCCCTGAGGGAAACCCTCCAGGGCATCCACCCCAGGGGTAGTCTTAAGATAATCAGATGCACACCGAGCTGCTCAGCTTGCCTCTCCCCAGGTCCCACACAGATTGCTTGTCTTTCTTGGTATTAAACACCACATGTTAAAGGTAAACTGCAGGGTTTGCCAACTTGTTCTTTGTAAAGACAAAGTATTTGGGCAAAATGCTCAGAACCTGGACTTTATGTCCTCTCCTTGTCTATCTCAGACTCACATCAAAGAAAGCAAAGCAGCAGAGGCCCGAACAAAGCAAAACACGAGGCCCAGGCCTATTTCATACAGGCCACAGCTCTTCCTCCTTAGTTCTGTTTCTCTCTTTGGTAGAGTTAGAACCAAAGTGAGAGAGTTGTCACAGAGACACACTTGAATTAGAAAGTGAACTCACAGGGTTTCCAGCAGTAAGCAAGTAACCACCTAATGGGCTTGACCATGGTGAACATTTTCCAAAAATTAAAAGCTTTAACTCCACAGTTTCATATAAATATTTAAAAAGCTTTTGAATTTGATAAAAATACTGTATTGGCAAAGATGTAATGACCAATCTAATCATTTCTAATCATTTAGAAACATATCATGCTCAAGATGATGTCTTTAGGTGAAAAAAATAAGTATCACTAATAATCATTTGATAAGGATAAATACTTTTTAGCATAATTCCAAAAATCAAGAGAGTGAATGAGTCTAACAATTGGTTAACAAGACTTTTGCAATTTGGATTATTTCCAGTTCACTGTTTTCAATAAAATTGAAGGAGGACCAGTGTTGTTAAGTGATATATCACTATTAAAATTATTGAAATAATTTGTGTAATATAGCCCTATGTGATTGTTGGCATAGAACCATGAAAGAATTAAAATTAATACAATAAACCTCCTTCCATTACTATATATTTTATTATATATGTGAATTTTTCACTTATATCTATAAAAAATAGAAATAGAATTGATGCTGTCTCTTTTAAACAGTAACATTCATCCATGAATACAAGAACTATTTGTTAAATCCACAATCATATCATTTAGTGGGTACTGGAATATCAAGTTCCAAAACTTGGTTTACATTTTATGACTAACATCAAAATTGCAAAGTTATTATGGTGTTATGATCAGTGATATACTAATAGCATGTTTGTGTACTAATTACAACAATAACCCAGTCAAAAAGAATTTTTTAATACTTAGAGTTTTGTGATAACCAATGCATTTTTTTGTATTAGAAGAACATGCTAGAATGATCAATAGAAAACTTTCAAACATAAAGAATTATTACACATTAGGATAAGATTTTATGGAGTAAGTAGAATATGTAAATTCAAGATAATAAAGATATAAAATGTTTCAATGCTGAAGAGCTTGTTTCTGTGTTATTTGCAGATCACAATGCATACCAAAGCCTTATGGCATTTAGAGTCCACTGGAGATATTTGTAAAGAATAATGTAAGAGATTTATTTTTTAATGTCAATATTTAGAATGTATCAGAAGTTACATGCTTTGCATTATATTCATTTTCTGGGATGTGATAATGAGATTTATTATCTTATGATAGGAGATAATGCCCTTATTCATAGAAGCATGCTAAAGTATTAGGAATGAAAGTCCAAATGTCTTCAACTAACTCAAATAGTTCACATACAAAAAACTCCACAAACATAGAGCAATGATGCACAATGTTAATTGCTGACTGTAGGTAAAGGGCATAGGAGCAGTCATTACCCTTCTTCTGTTCTTTCAACTTTTCTGTAGACTGGAAATTTGCACTACACAAGTTGAAGGGAGAGAAATTATATCCTTTGCAACCTTCTAAACTTATGATCAAAAACTATGTGTCAACCTTAAAATATGCAAGATAATTTATAGTTTTTCAACATATTTTGGGAACATTCAAGCAAATCATTTGAAGATTACTAAGCTAATCAGGCTAGATCCTGCTTCCCAAACTTGTGTCACTTGTGTACTAGACATCATGATTTTCTTCCATATTCATATATTGATTGGACTAATACTAATTTATTGTTTTTATTTCAATCAATTCATTTTTTTCTTAAAAGTTAATTTTCAAAGAAATATTTTATCGTTAGCATGAATAGAAAATCAGCATTACTTGTCACAAAGAGAAGATAGATGATGATCAATAAATTGAAAATGAGATGATGTTTTAAATTCTGGTTAGATTCTGTTACTTACACAATAAATCTAAGCCTAAAATCTACTGTCTTATTCTTGAAAAGGGCAAGGTTTTGCACAGACCCTCAGAAGCAACCACTGGCTCCTGGGCTAGGCATGTGCAGCACAGTATCACTTCTGTGCCACGCGGCCAAGCCAGGCAAACCTATCCACATCTGGACACGAGTCTGTTCCACCATTTTCAGGAATCTCATCCAAATAAGATAGAACTATATCTCCACCACCTTCATAATCATAGCAGTACCATCAATTATTATTACCATAATAACTATACTTGAAAATTTTAACATTATATATAATTTATTCTTTGTAAGAAAACACTTATAAATATGATTGTTAAATTCTTATAATTGAAAAAATTAAGGATCAGAGAGGTTAAGTTACTTGCCCCAGGTCACACAGCTAATAAGTGGGAAGTCCAGAATTCAAGCCACATTTGCTCGAGCTGCTGGAACACTTCTGCTCACCACAGGGCTTGCAAAATAGGAGCATCTTGCTCGAAGTCATCCAAGATCCCATGATGCTAATAACGTAGGACAAAGTGTTCATCTCACTTTGAATGGTGGCACACTTGTGGCTCAAAGGAGTAAGGTTGTGGCCCCATAAGCCAGAGGAGGTGGGTTCAAACCCAGCCCTGGCCAAAAGCCACAAAACAAACAGACAAACAAACAAAAGGTGTCAACAGGACCACTTTCCCTCAGAAGCCTATAGGGAAGGTCTCTCATGCCTCTACTAGCTTCTCTTGGTTGCCAGCTATCCTTAACACCCAGGTTTGTTGAGCCAACCTTGGTTTGAGAAATCCTTGGCTTGGTGGTGCATCTCTCAAATCTCTGCCTCTGCTGTCACACGGCATCTTCTTCCTGTGTGTCTCTATCTTTGGTCTTTCCCTCTTTTCTCATAAAGACACTAGTCCTATTGGGTTGAAGGCCCTCTCTACTCTACTGTGATCCCATCTTAACTAATTTTATCTATAACAACCCTTTTTTCCAAATAAGGGTTGAAGTACTGGTGGTTAGTTCAACAGATCTTTCTGTGGGACACAATTCAACCCGCGCAGCATGCATAAACATGCCAAAGAAAACCAGAGCAGGAAGGCAGCTTCACCCCTATTCCAAAACCTCCATCCTTGGCTCCATGACCTTCTGATGCATACAGCAAGTGAAAGTACCATGCCAATCCTTATATTAATCTTCAAATGTTTTAAAGGTGATGCAGAAGAATGGGAAGCCTGTAAAGAAGCAAACAGAGAAAGAGAGAGAAAAAAGGCCTTAAGAGTGTGACCTCACTCAGTTAAGGGAGGTGGACACTTCAAGAAGGGAAGGTCAGCCATAGCCAATGAGTCACTGTGATGATATCTGGGAGGTATGCCATGGACTTAACAGCTGCAAGGTCACTGTGGCCCTTCACTTCTTTCATTTTGTACTAACATTTTCTTCCCCAACCTTGATGCATCCTGTAGAGATCTTTGTCCTAGAGAATCCCAAAGGTTTCTTCATCTAAAAAAATGTAATGACTACTTGAACATGCCTTCTTCAGAGATCACTTCCAAAATGACTAAGAAATCAGATGCTGTGAATTGGTATTACACTGAACCATATAAGAATTCTGAGGGGGGAGGGGCAAGATGGCCGACAGGCACCAGCCTCCAGCAGAAGCTCCCATCCAGAGGGAAGGATAATGTCCAGAAAATACCCAATAAAGTTGAAGATTGGGAGCCCAGCCAAGAGAGAAGAGTGATATCTGCAGGACACCTCTGCGGAGGCAAGTTGAGACTCCAAGAAAGCAATTTACAGGTATATAATATATCCCAAAGGAAAAGTGTCCATCCCCTCGCCCAAGAAAGTTGTGGTTTTCTCTTTGACTGCTCCTGTAAGTTTTCTACAGGTGAGCAGTGAACTGAGGACATATTATCTCACCCCATGTGTGAGAACCATAGGAAGGGGAGTCTACTCTCCTAGAGGGACCCTGCTGAGATTCTAAACACTCTCCGCCCGGCAGAAAAACTGAACAAATGTTTTCACTGCCATTTTGAATTCCCAGTCCACTCTTCCCCCCTTGCCTACAGAGACAGTGAGGGGGAGCACAAGAGCAGAGCCCAGTCATGATACGGCAGCCAGAGACTTGCTAGACCCATGTGCATTCCACAGGCAGTGGTGGAGGAGTCCCCCATTCCAGGCAACCATGCAGGAGGCCCCAGGACTGCTTGCTAGAGCCACACGCACCCTGTGGGCAGAGGCAGAGGAGTCCACTGCTCCAGGCAGACTCATAACTGCTTGCTAGAGATGCACACACCCCGCGGGGGATGGCCAAGGAGTCCCCCACTTCGGGCAGGCTGAGAACTGCTTGCTAGAGCCATGCATGCCCTGTGGGCAGCAGTGGAGGAGTCCCCCACTCTGGGTGGCCCAGATCTCTTTCTAGTGCTATGCACGGGCAGCAGCGGAGGAGTCCTCTGCCCTGGGTGGGCGCAGAACTGCTTGCTAGAGCCATGCACACCCTGCGGGGGCCAGTGAAGAAGTCCCCAGCTCTGAGCAGACCCAGAATTGCTTGCTAGAGCCATGTGCATCCCAGGGGTGGCAGCAGAGGAGTCCACTGCTCCAGGCAGGCCCAACTGCTTGCTAGAAACATGCACGTCCCACAGGCGGTGGCAGAGGAGTCCCCCACTCCAGGCAGGCCCAGATCTGCTTGCTAGAGCTGCGCACATCCTGTGGGCAGCCAGCAGAGGAGTCCCCAGCTCTGGGCGAGCCCAGAACTGCTTGCTAGAGCCATGTGCACCCTGCAGGGGCTGGTGAAGGAGTCTCCCGCCCCGGGCATGCCCAGAACTGGTTGCTAGAGCCGCGTGCATCCTGCGGGCAGTGGCATAAGAGTCCCCAGCTCCAGGCAGACCCAGAACTGCTTGCTAGAGCAGCACATAACCCACAGGCAGCAGCAGAGGAGTCCCTTGCTCCAGGCAGACCCAGAACTGTTTGCTAGAACCATGTGTGTCCCACAGGCAGCAGTGGAGGAGTACTCTGCTCTAGCCTCCCACACTGGGAGGGCCCAGATCTGCTTGCTAGTGCTGCGTGCATCCTGTGGGTGGCAGCGGAGGAGTCCTCCACTCCAGGTGGGCCCAGAACTGCTTGCTAGAGCCACACGCATCACGCAGGCAGTGGCAGAGGAGCTCCCCGCTCCAGACACCAGTGCCAGCAGAGCCCAGAACTGCTTGCTAGAGCTGCACATCTCCCATGATGGCAGTGGGGGAGTTCCCCGCTCCAGGCACCTGTGCCAGGTGGGCCCAGAACTGCCAGAGCTGTACATTCCCAGCATCCTCGGCCAGCCACCCAAGAACTATGAGAGGATGGTCAGCTGAGAGGAAACCACACTAGAACAGCGGTACTCTGAGGCAAAGAGCAGCAGCCACACCAGTGGGAACAATAAGGCCCACACTGCTAAGGCTATTCCAGACAGATACACTCTGCCTCTCTGGGCAACCAGAGGAAGCCGTCATCTTCTCCAGTGGAGACCACTGACTGAAAGGTTCTGGTACGGTACCCACACTGTGTAAATTCAGCATAAGGTGGAATCGGCGGAAAAACTCTGGTAATTTGAATAACCAGAGTACATCAACTCCTTCAAGGAAGGATGGGGCAGATGCAATTGAAGAACGCATCCATAAACAGGTGGCTGAGATGTCAGAAATCAAGTTCAGAATTTGGATAGTAAATAAGATTAACAGAACAGAAGAGAGGAGGGAATTAGAATTTCAAGAAATGATTCAAGAGATGTCCCAAGAAATTATTCAAAAGATGTCTCAAGAATTCAATGATTTCAAAGATAAAATGGCCAAAGATTTTGAAACACTGAGACAAGAGGTTGCAGCCCTCAAAGATCTGAAATATATGGTAGAATCCCTCGGTGACAGAACGGAGCAGGCAAAAGAAAGGATCTCTGACACTGAAGATAAAGTTTCTGAACATGCCCAAGGGCACAAGGATGAAGAGAAATGGAGAGCAAAAACACATCACTCTCTCAGAGCGCTCTAGGATAATTTGAAGAAATCTAACATTCATCTTATAGGAATCCCTGAAAGTGACGAAGTTGCTTCACAAAGCACAGAGGCTCTACTTCATGAAATTATGAAAGAGAACTTTCCAGACATGCCAAGAGAGTCTGAAATTCAGATAGCAGATAGTTTCAGAACCCCAGCATGACTAACCCGAACAAGACATCCCCCAGGCACATCATAATTAACTTCACTAAAGTTAATATGAAAGAGAAAATTCTGAAAGCAGTTAGATGTAAGAAAACCATAACCTACAAGGGGAAGAATATTAGAATGACTGCAGATCTCTTTGCTGAAACCTTTCCGGCTAGAAGAGGATGGTCATTGACTTTTAACCTCCTAAAAAAAATAACTTTCAATCCAGGATCCTGTATCCAGCTAAACTGAGTTCCATTTATGATGGCGAAATTAAATACTTTAATGACATTCACATGTTGAAGAAATTTGCTATAACTAAACCAGCCCTCCAGGAAATTCTCACACCTATCCTCCATAAAGACCAGCACAATCCTCCATGACATAAGTAAACTCACACAGAAATTTTGATCAAATTCCAACTTCACAGTGGCAAAAGGATTAAAAATGTCCACTGGACTTTCAAAAAACTCGATACCCAAAATTATAACAGGTTTATCAATATTCTCAATTAATGTGAATGGCTTAAATTGTCCTCTAACGAGGCACAGGCTGGCTGACTAGATACAAAAACTCAGGCCAGATATCTGTTGTAGACAAGAATCTCACTTTACTCTGAAAGATAGGCATAGACTCAGGGTGAAGGGATGGTCATCTCTATTCCAGGCAAATGGAAAGCAGAAAAAAGCAGGTGTTGCAATTTTATTCGCAGATACAATAGGGGTTAAACAAACAAAAGTAATGAAGGATAAAGATGGACACTTTATATTTATTAAGGGTAATACTTAATACGATGAGATTTCAATCATCAATATTTATGCACCCAACCAGAATGCACCTCAATTTATAAGAGATACTCTAATAGACATGAGCAACTTGATTTCTCCCAGCTCCATCATAGTTGGAGATTTTAATACTCCTTTGGCAGTGTTGGATAGATCCTCCAACTCCAACAAGAAGCTTAGAAAAGAAATTTTAGATTTAAACTTAACCATTCAGCATTTGGATTTAACTGACATCTATAGAACATTTCATCATAACAAAACTGAATACACATTTTTCTCATCAGCCCATGGAACATACTCCAAAAATCAACCACATTTCAGGTCACCAATCTAACCTCAGCAAATTAAAAAGAATAGAAATTATTCCTTACATCTTCTCAGACCACCATGGAATAAAAGTAGAACTCAGTAACAACAACAATCTGCAGATTCACACAAAAACATGGAAGCTAAATAACCTTATGCTGAATGATAGGTGGGTCAGAGACAAGATCAAGAAGGAAATTACCAAATTTTTGGAACAAAATGATAATGAAGACACAAGTTACCAGAACCTCTGGGACACTGCAAAGGCAGTCCTAAGAGGGAAATTTATAGCACTGTAAGCCTTCCTCAAGAGAACCAAAAGAGAGGAAGTTAACGACCTAATGGGACATCTCAAACAACTGAAAAAGGAGGAACACTCTAATCCAAAACCCAGAAGAAGAAAAGAAATAACCAAAATTAGAGCATAATTAAAAGAAATTGAAAACAAAAGGATTATACAACAGATCAATAAATCCAAAAGTTGGTTTTTTGAAAAGGTCAGTAAGATAGATAAACCTTTGGTCAACCTAACCAAGAAAAAAAGAGTAAAATGGCTAATTTCATCAATCAGAAATGGTAAAGATGAAATAACAACAGATC
>NW_003852475.1:4618084-4621187 GCF_000181295.1 Otolemur garnettii | reverse complement strand
TGTGGAGTGTAAATGCCTTAACACAATAACTAAGAAAAAGTCATGAATGCTATGTTAACCAGTTGGATGAAAGTATTACAAATTGTATACAGAAAAAGTACACTGTACCCCATGATAGTATTAATGTACACTGCTATGATTTAATAAAAAAAAAAATTCTGAGAGGGCAATGAGTGGAGACATCAAAAGGATGCTTGAATCTATTATCATATTTATTTGTATCTTAATAGCATGCTTATGAGGAAACTATTTGAATGGAGAATAATATTGTCAGCTTGTGTTAAAATAAATTGAAGGCCTTATTAGTAATGACTATTATCATTAATATTTTCCATTCCCCATGAGGAAGGCAAGCTGGGTATACTAGTTAAGGCCAGGCTTCCTACTTCAAATCCCAGCTCTGCCACTTACTAGCTGTGTAACTTTGGGTTATTTAATCTTTCTTGTGCCTTGGTTTCCTTATCTATAAAATCCAAATAATAGTACTACCTTATAGAGTTATTTTGCAAATAAATATATGTTAAATACTTAAAACAGTACCTGGTTCATAATAAGAGATATAAATGTTTGTTACTGTTGCAATAATGATGATGATGATGACTGAAATCTTCAGAGCTTAATTGAACTAGACACTATGCTAAGCATTTTCCTTACCTTATCTCTTTTTATCATCACAAAACAGCACCATGATTAAGAGACTGGGCTGAAAAATCAACACAAACTAACTTTGAATCTCAGTATTGCCACTTGCCAGATAGGTCATCCTGGACAAGTCATTCAACTTTAGTTTCCTCATAGCCCTGTCAAATAATGCGTGTAATTCATTTAGCCAGCACCTGGTGCATAATTAATTTTTGGTTAATGCAAGCTCTTACAATTCATGACCCAATGAAGGAAGTACAATTACATCCACTTTGCAGTTACTACTCTGTCAAGTCTCTTATTGGTCCAGAGTCTCGCAGCTGATTGTACCTGATCCTAATCTGAAAGTCAAGTCTGTTATATGGGTATCTGGTATTTCGGTCGGCCAAGTTCATGCTAAAAACGCCAACCTTCATAATTTTGTCATTCAGTAGACTCTTCAGATCCCTCACATTCATGAATACTGCACCAGTCACTGACTGACAGTGGTTTCTCAGAGCAGCAGTTAGAAATGTAAGCATGGAATCTTTCACCAGAATAGTGGAAGTCACATTCAGTCTTTCTTAAAAGTAAAGTGTTGGCATGCCATGGCACTGTGGGAAACTAAATTTTAGTTGAATGAGGGAATCTTAAACTGCTTCTAGACTCAGCCCTAAAATTGACTAATAGCCAAACAGATTGTCTGATCCATGAGTCACCTTTGAGTTTAGAAATTCTACAGTTTTATGAATTCACAATCCAGGTGGGGGTATAAGACCAAGATACATAATAAGGTAATTATAGAACAGTTTAAAGATGATTTTGTAATAATTCTAAAATGCCCAAACATGAGAATATCCTCAGGCTCTGTTTTAAAAGTACAAATTTCTGGCTGAATCACTATCTCCAGAGCATCTGTATTCTTAAAAAGCACCTATGATTCTTGAGCTGCACTTACTTTAGAAAACAATGTGTTATATCAATGGGTTCTGCTTCCCATCACTTAGATTTAATTAGACTGATGGTGTAGGGATCAATCTTTTGTAAAAGCTCTTCAGGTAGTTCTAATATATCCAGAGTCAAAAACCACTACACTAGATGGTTGAATTGTTAAAATTTTTTCTTTTAAAAAAGGATCAGATATTTATACATCCATGCTCACAGCAACATCATTCACAATAGCCAAAATGTGGAAGTCGCCCAAATGTCCATCAGTGTGTGAATGGGAAAACAAAACACAGTCTATGAATACAATGGAATATTATTCATCCATAAAAAGGAAGGAAATTCTGACACAGGCTACATGCTACACATGTCCCTGGAAGACATTCTCCCAAGTGAAATAAGCTAGTCATTAAAAAGATAAATACTGTATGATTCCACCTGTATGAAGTATCTAGAGTAGTCAAACTCACAGAGACAGAAAGTAGAACAGTTGTTGCCAGGGGTGGGAGTCAGAAGAAATGGAGAGCTGTTGTTTAATGGGTATAGAGTCTCAGTTTTCCAAGATGAAGAGTTCTAGAGATTGGATGCATAGCAATGTGAATATATGTAGCATTACTAAAAGTGTATAAATGTGGTTAAGATGGCAAACTTAATGTTATGTGTACCTTACCAGGATTAAACAATTTTTTTAAAGATGAGGATGATAGATACAGTGACCTCACCCAGCCCATGGGAGACATTACTAATTGATCACTGCACCCTTCCACGTGGAGCCCAGACCCTCACAATCCCTGAAGCTGGACAGAACAGTGTGAGAAAAGATGGGGAAAAAGTGAAATGACAAAAGTTATGAGTATTTGTGTTTGGGAGAGGGAGTGAGGGAGAAACAAAGGAGAGTTTCCTACAAAAATGGAAGGAAGAACTAGAGAGGGAAAAAATATACAACAAATAAAGAGATAAATACATTATGCATGATCTATTCTTTAAAATACTGCCTGGTGAGCAGAAGGCCAAATAATCCTACCCTGTTACCATGTTACTCTTTGTGTTACTAGGGAACTATCTGGCCCTGGAAGCAGCCAGCTCTATGAGCAAGTGCCAGGGTTAGGACCCAGAGACCCACATTCAAAGTCTGCCTCTGTCCCTGGATCCTTTGGCCCACTTGTCCCTCCCCTCTTCTGTGCTCAGATCCCTCTCCAGGGTGCTGCTGGCACAATTCTCTACATACAAGGATGTAGCAGGAAACCAGCGTAGACAGAAGACTCCAGGCACCAGCTGATTAGAGGAAGCAGGTTTATTCGGCTGGGGGTACTCGGAACACCAGCCTGTTTCCCAAAACTGAGCCCCCTGACTCAATTTCTTGCCTCTCTTTTATCCACCTTTCAGGGTGGGAGTGTACGTGAGGGTCATAAGACAGAGAGTGAGACACTCCTACACTGTTGGTGGGAATGTAAACTAATATGTTCCTTTTGGAAAGACATCTGGAGAACACTTAGAGAACTAAAAATAGACCTGCCATTTGACCCTGCAATTCCTT
>NW_003852475.1:4610736-4617666 GCF_000181295.1 Otolemur garnettii | reverse complement strand
GGGGTTTGGAGGGATCACTTCTGAGGTTTACCTTATAGGGGTACAGGTGAATCTTTCTAAGAGTAGAATGTGAACGTTTTAAAGCAATAACTAAGAAAATGACATGAAGGCTGTGTTGACCAGTTTGATGGAAGTATTTCAGATTGCATGTGAAAACCCCACACTGTACGCCAGAAGTGCATTAATGTACATAGTTACCATTCAATAAAAAAAAAAAAAAGACAGAGAGTGAGGGTCATAAAATAAAGAATGAGACACAACATCATAGATTACAATCTAGGCCCGGAGTATGTCAGGGGAGAAACACGCAGACAACGGAAACGCCTGCAGCTTGACTGAGGCCTACACAGGGTGGCCAGGACAGACTTTCCTCAACTGTTTTTCACTTTTCTCACCTCAAGGACACTTGTCAGTGCCTGCTGTGTGGCAGACCCAACACTGCCCCAAGAAGGTAAGATGCCCAGCAAGGCTGAGCACTGTCTCAGGCATGGCCAGGTCACAAAGCACAAGATGTTAATAGAGGTTCTCTGGAACCCTTTGGTTGACACTTGGCTAGACTGTGTTTTTGCCTTCAAGGGGTTGACTTTTTGAAAAGGAGATGAACCAACACCTTTAAATGAGCCACATCCCTCCTGTGTCCTCTTCCCTTCTGTGCTCACAGTCCCTTTTGTCTTTTAAAACCAGAGGAGACAAACTTGGTACAATCCTGTTCAGTAATTTGGTTCCCCATCCCAAACTAGCAAAAGCAACTATTAAGGAAGAAACCTGTGGTTCAAATTCAGGGTAGGCGGGGCAGAGTTTGTCTGCTTAGAGGGGGTTGGGTTGTTCCCAAAATAATTATTACTACCAAGGTAAATCAACACTTGAAGATTTGCTCCCCGCTATTGCACTAATTAGTGTATGGGGAGGAGGAAGAGGGAGAAGCAAACCGCAGCCACCAGCTGCGAAGATTTGTTATGTTAATTAACAACGTGATTAGACAGGAAAACCACAGTCAGGTCTGATCTGTCCCTGGGTGCCCAGACTGGTCCTTAATTATCCAGGGAATGGGAGAGGAAGAATCACTGACTGCATCCCCTCTGGGGAAGGCCCCCAGCCCCCACAGCGGGGGTGGGCTCTGGAACTTGAGCAGAAACCCCAGCTCTCAAATTTCAAGTAGGCACCAGCACCGGCCTCCACTCCTAGTCCCCAAATTTACTTGAGGCACCTGGGAACGTAATAGCCTGCAGAGGATTCTCAGTCACCGCATAATCACTTCTCCAGCTGGAGCCGCCCCCAGAAAGCATTCCCTTGGCGTCACAGCTGTATTTTATGTCACCTTTAAGTGTGGGTTCCTAAGAGAAGGTAAATGGGTTAGTGAGCAGAACAGTGAGGGAAAATAAGGAGCAGAGTTGAGAGCCACGATAAAGAATAATAGAGCTCTAGTATTAGTGAAGCAACTCTGCTCTTTAAAAGGGGGTTGCAAGTCTGGGCAGCTGTTAAGTGCACTCAGAAACAGCTTGATGTGCTTGCTTTAAACAACTTTATTTTTCCTGCTCTCAAAGACGCCATCGTGCCAATATGCCCACTTGCTGAGGCTGTGAAGGCGGTTTGTGTTCCTGCTGCCACCCGCGCTGTTTGGCTGGCTGTGGCAGACTAGGCAGAGGCTCTGGGGCTGAGTACCCATGCAGAGTGGGGGCTGCAGGCCCTGTGGCTGCCTCTTGTTTTCCCTGGAAATTGTCCTTGAAATGCAGGCAGCTCTGCTGGACACTAGAGAAAAGACACTCCCTTCGTGTCATACGTTTTAGGGCCAGAAGGCAACTGGAGCAGGTGTGCGATCCAACGGTATCACTTTGGAGGGGATGGCATAGCTGAAAGGCACAAAGGCTCCAATGGGCAGGAGCTGAGCTGACAAGGACCCCGGGATCCCACACCTGGCCCTGCACACATTCCATTATCCAATGCACCCCTGAGAAGAGATTCTGTGAATTTCCGTGTCAGCCTCTGCTCAACTTTGGCAATCCAAAGGGCTGTAATTATTTTGTCATTGGGCACACATTGCTAGAGGCCCCACTGTCTGCCAGAGATTGGACTGAGCTCTGGGGACACAGAAGAATGAGCTGTAAATCTAGTGGGGACAGCAGATCCTGTAATTGTCCTAACAGAGGAGGTGGCTATTGGAGCCAGAGAAGCCTCCCTAGAGGAGGTTATGTTTGAGGGAAGCCACAAATCCCTTCCCCAAGCAGTAGCTTCTTCCCTCTCCTTGTCTTCCTGAGCCAGGGCCTTCTCCTGAGATTTCAGCAACTTCCCACTCACCCCCAGGAATGACTTCTTGTCCCTCCTCATATTCCTTGAAAATTTTCTTCTCAGCTGGGCACAATGGCTCACGCCTATAATCCCAGCAGTCTGGGAGGCTAAGGCTGCTGTATTGCTTGAGCTCAGAAGTTCAAGACCAGCCTGAGCAAGAACAAGACCCCTGTCTCTAAAAAATAAGCTGTAGTCCCAGCTACTTGGGAGGCTGAGGTGTGAATACTTCTTGGGGTCAAGAGTTTGAGGGTGCTGTGAGCTATGATGCCATGGCATTCTACCAAAGGCAGCAAAGTGAGACTCTGTCTCAAAATAAGTAAATAAATAAAATTAAATTAAAAATTGCTTCTCTTCTCAATGAGATGAAGAAAATGTTCTAAGCCTGGATGGTAATGATTGCAAAACTCAATAAAAGTACCAAAACTCACTGAATTGTACACTTGAAAAATTAAAATAGGGGCACTGAATAGTGTGTAAATGACATGTAATAAAAATTTTTTTTAAACTTGCCAACATTTTTTATGTTATGGCATACAGACAAAAATGATGGCATGTGGAAATTTAGAGTTTAGTGAGAAAAGAAAAGTCATTATACTTTATATCACAATGATAAGGAAAATAAAATACAAACATTTCAGAAAGGCATTAAATTTTGAATTTATATAAAATTTCCAAATAATATATTTTCAAATAATTAAGTAAAAAACTTGAGTTTGTGTCTATGAACATACTTTTTACAAACTGTCTGCAAGAGATAAGGCACTTATTCTCTTTGGAGACACAGGTTGGAAATGACTATGTGAATTCATGAACAATGCTTTTTAATTATGATCCCTTCAAATTGTTATTGGGCTCCATCAACAAGAAGCTTTGTTCATACCAGGAGGTTAATACAAATTTTTAAATCCCAATTATAACACTACAAAAGTCTAAAGTGAAATTACATTGGAATAATCTAATAACTCTTTTCTTTCATTGACAAATAAGTAATATTGACACTTTTGTGATGATGTAAGCAGATCTCAAATTCAATCAATTTTTTATGCCAGCTATTTCCATGTAATGATGACACATTCATCTGCAAACGTATATGAATTATTAAAATAGCCAATGTATGGCTGGTTCAAAAGCCCCTAAAAGATCCAGAAGCTACAAAAGTAATTATCCACACATTGGAAGACACTTGGAACTGCGCCCACCAGGACACCTGAGTGGCCCACACCTTGGACAATGTACCCTGCTCCCTGGGCACCTAGAGTGCCAGCTCCTCAAGCCACTCCCTGAGTCTTTGTCCTCAGTAGGCAGTTGTGTCCTGCACTAGCTGCCCAAGCAGAAGGCCATGAAAGAGGACAAGTGGCGGATGGGCTCAGAGCAGGACCCTGGGGGCATGTCAGTGAACCCCACTCCATTGGTTCCCTCTAACAGAAACTTGAGGCCTCACCTATCATTCTAAAAGATGAGGAGGTCCTGATCTTGGGGGACACAGGCCGAGCTAATGCCTGAGAACACCTCCTGTCTTACAATTAGTAATGTCTCCCAGATAAACAGAGAGCATTTTTAAAGAGTCTTCAGCCACCACAGACAATACCCATTTGGGGCCTGGGGATGGGGCACTCCCTGGACAAGGGTTATGCTCAGAGTGAGAGAAGCAGCAGGTTGAACATCAGTGTTTGAAAAGTCAGTGGACAAGAATCAGCTTGGAGAAAAAATAGAAGAAAAAAAACTAAATGCCTAGAGAGATCACAGAAAGCAAACGAAAGGAGTAATTTAGCGTGAAAGGGAGTTAAAGTCCTAGTGCTGCTAGGGGAGGGGGTTGGGAGAGGCTATAGGTAAGAGGGAGGAGGTGGGTGCTTCAGAAGACAGAGGCTGGGGGAAGGGGCGAGGATCCAGCCTAGAGTCCCAAGGCCAGTGGAAGCTTTGCTTTTCCACTTATTGGCCAAGGCGAGGAGCCTGTGAGGGGCACTTCTTGTGGGGCAAAGGGTGGGTGACCTTTGAGAGAGCCAGCACCTGGGAGGCCTGAGGTCAGGGACCCAAAAGAAAGGTCTTCCCAGGAAAGAAAGTTCCTCTGCCTCAGACCTCAAAATGAAGGTTTTTTCATTGTTTGACAAAGACAGAACTCACTTAGCCAAGAGCCACCAACTCGTCAATTGGTGCAGCAGATGGAGACAGCTGTCCCGTGGCAGTGTTCCTTCATTATTCATGTGCCAGCATTTTCTGGACAGCTGCTATGTGCCCGGTCAAGGGACAAATGAGACACCAGCTTTTCCCATTAGATCAGAGTAAAGAGAAACAAGTAAGCTAGCGGACCATCACAGAGCCTGCAGGAATGACTGCAAGATCACAGGATGCACCAGGAAGCTGCAGACTGAGCACACAGCCAACCTGGAAGGCTGAGGGTGGCTTCCTTAAGGAGGCAGAATCTCAGCCAAGACCAAAGGAAGAGGGGGCATTAGATAAACAGGGACAAAATATTAATACATTTCTGGGAAACCGCCCAGGGGCAAAACTAAGCATGGGCAGTTGGAAACTGAAATGTTTAGTTTGGACACAGAGGGTAGATAACAAAGTATAGAAGGCCTGGGCGGTGGCTCATGCCTGTAATCCCAGCACTCTAGGAGGCTGAGGCCAGTGGATTGGCCTGTGCTCACCAGTTCAAGACCAGCCTGAGAAAGAGTGAGACCCCTGTCTCTAAAAAATAGCTGGCATTGTGGTGGGCGCCTGTAGTCCCAGCTACTTGAGAGGCTGAGGCAAGAGGATCACTTGAGTCCAAGAGTTTGAGGTTGCTGTGAGCTATGACACCATGGCATTCTACCCAGGGCAAGAAAGTGAGACTGTCTCAAAAAAAAAAAAAAAAAAAAGTACAGAAAGATCAAAGGCAGTGGCCAGAGAGATAAGACAGGAGCCCCATCATGAAGAACTTGTCATCTTAGTTAAGGGCTCTGTGATCTGCTTATGGTTCTTATCAGTCTTTGGAATAGAGAGACTGATGCAAGGGAGAGAGTCTTTCTCTGCCCTCCTATGCTCTCCTATCTATAGAGAAAAGTAAGGGAATATGGGAACTTTAAGATGATATGGTGCTTAAAGCAGATGGACCAGATTATGTGCCCCCGGAGGATCAAAGTCTTTATAAACTAAGTTAACTGTGTCTAGAAGTTCATTTTCCTGCTTCTTTCCTTCTTTTGCAGGGATTATACAGAAAGCACATGAGCCATGACTACTTTTAAGCCTTACTGCTCAGCTCAAGAATCTTCTGTGGCTTCCCAGTGCCTGCCTCAAGTCTGAGCTTCCCAGTTTGAGTTTTAGAATGTTCTACTAGCTGACCCACTCTGGTTTTTCTTTCATCATAATGCAAACTTCCTCATCAGCTGCCTTAACATAAACACATAGGAATTTCCTTAGAGGACAAAGATCACACTGAGAGTGTACCTGAGAGAATTTCATAGCCTAAGAAAGCAAAAAAACATCTCAGAAGGGCCGGACTGCCTCAGGAGTTTAGAAAAGAGACAGCCATGGGGAGCTCTAGCCCTACCTATCCCTGCCCTTGTGCCTTTGGAGAGTGGCTGACAAAGGAAGCGATGTCCAAGGAATAAGGAAGAATACTAAATTGTGAAAATGGAGAGTCTGCAAGGCATCATTGTAAAGAGTGTGGTCATTAGAGCCACACGTACTATCTAGGTGACAATTAGCTTTTTAGATGGCTAATTGTCTAGATGAGCTCTGAGCCTCAGTTTCCCATCTCTGACAAATCTGATGATCATCTCTACTTTGTAGGGTTATTATGGAAAGTAAGTTAAATAAGACACTATTTGCAAAGAATTCAAAGCACTCAACACAATGCCCAGCAGGGAGCTCTTGATCAACAGCAGCTATTAATGCTAACTATAATAATAACATTCTGATAAAGAATAAGCATGTTAATTAGATATCTGCCTCAGGGTCCATCTACCCGGGCTTATATCTCTTGTCTTCTACCTACCAGCTCTGTGGTTTAATAAGTCACACAACCCTCTCTGTTCTTCATTTTCTTTATCCATAAAACGGGAATAATAGTTATCTTCCCCATATGTCACTGTGAAGAATAGGCTGATTATTATTATCAGCATTAAGTCTAAAAGGAGAAAGAAACTGAAGTCTAGGACAGGATGAGAAAGAAGAAAGCTCTACACCTTTCTAAAAGCTCTAAACTTAAAGAGCTGCAGCCCGCCCTCCATTCTGCAACCTTGGCATATAAATACACAGGCAGACAGTGGAGGAGAATGCAAAGCCCAGAAATAAATCCAAATACATGTGGGACATTATGACATCCTCTGAAATTAGTGCAGAAAAATGGACTGCCCAGTAGATGGAGTTGGGACTGTTGGATGGCCATCTGGGAGAGCTGGCTCTGCCTTCATCCTCCTGGCTGGGGAGGGAATGAACTCAGCAGATGGGGAACAGAGATGGGCCATAGACATTTTGCTCCCCATGATTTTGTGATTTTTGAATTTGAACCTACTCAAAAGTATTACCTACTCTAAACAGTTAAAGGGGGAAAAAGAGGGGCGGAGCCAAGATGGCGAACTGCAGCCAGCTTTTTACAGAAGCTCCCGTCCAGAAGGAGGCTGAAAGGACAGAACCTTAGCAAAGTAGCTGATGGTTTGGAGC
>NW_003852475.1:4601312-4604175 GCF_000181295.1 Otolemur garnettii | reverse complement strand
GGATTGTGAAGGGAAGAGCCAGCAATCCCATGATGAGATGGTTTTCCTGGGAATGGACACTCCCCCCTTCTGAGAGACTACACAACACAGAAGCTGTCAAGGCCACCTGTGCAGAACCTGGAAAAGGGCTGTAGGGGACTGGAAGGTCCCTCTCACCTGTCATTGTGCCTTGGCCATGACTTCAATGCATATGCAAGCATTATCAGGGAAGGTAGTACACTGTATGTGCTACCCATTTGTATCCCAGTTTTCTGGAACCACCATTAGGTTTGCTAGATTGGCAGAGATGGGTGCTACTAAAGGAGAGGGACCTTGGGTACGTGAGTTTGAGGAGGGGCAGGGTCTGGGGATGCCACTGAAGCTGTTGGACCTGAATAAAGCCAGAACAGTGGCAGGACAGAGGGAGCTGGGGCAGGGGGTTCTCAAAGAGAAGTCCTGGGCATCACTAGAGGGAAGGTTTCCTCCAAATCACTCTCTTCCTGCTAGAACTGGGATTTGAGAAGTCCAGCCTTTCAAAGATGCTAAAGGCTGCATGTATTGACCTCAGAAAAATCTCTCAGGCCCCCTTGTCCTCTGGAATGATTTAAGTTCTACTGATTAATCCGTTACAGTTTATGACGCTCCCCAGATCTGAGACACAAGCGTGGTTCTTCATTCACCTCCACTATGTCTATCCTGAGGATTTCCCTCCTCCCTAAGCCTGCTACTGACAGAGCAGGCAGACCCTCTCCCAGCCTTTGATTTGTACCTCCTACTCACACAACCTAAGAGGATTCACCTCAAGTGTAACCCCAAATGGCTTAGGTTACAAGCAAGAAAAGAAATACAAAATCAATGCAGCCCATAAACTCTCATTCCCTTGCCTCTCTGCGAACCTCTAAAGATAAGAGTCTAATTCGATTGATGTGGAATGCAGTGCTGAGGGTTTTTTTAATTAACTTTTTTCCTGATTATAAAAGGAAAACTATTTCTTGCCCTTCTGGATCTTACTCTGCAGATTAGACACAATGGCAGCATCCTTATAGAAAAACCAGAAAACACAGAATAAAATATAAGAAAAAGAGTTCAAACACCAATTATCCTACCACTTTGGATAACTCTATTGTTGTATTGGTGTGTGTTTCCAGTCCTTTTATTAAAGCCTAGTTGACACAATTTGGATAAATACACTATTGATATGATATGCCGATTTCATGAATTTAAAATTTTCACAATCTTTTCTAGTTACATAATCTTCATGTATGCTGATAATGTTGAAATTTATTTGATCAATCCTATAATGGACATTTTCAAAGTCAATTTTTTCCTAATATAAATAATGCTGCAATAGATAACATTTTACCCAGAGTTGATCCATCTATCAGATCCCTAGGATAAATTTCCAAAATTTAAGATTATAAGGTCAAAAAGTGTAAATACTTTCAAGGCAATACATAGTACAAAATTGACTGCAAAATAGTAACCAATAACTCCCCTACCTGACAATAGAACTTAACTTTTACTCTCTATGTCAAGCTCTGAACCACTTCCTAGATGAGCTATGGTCTCCTATCAGAGTGTAAGCCGGGAGATTAATCTGTCCCTCAAAGGTAGCTCTGAAATCCAGGAAAGGTGGAGGAAGGTAGTGCTTTCAGATCACCACCTCCACTGATCCTGCTGCTAGTACCACCTGTCTATGACTCCACCTGAACATTTTTTCCTCCTGACACCAAATATATGGCATCTTTTCCAGTATCAATTTTTTTATTCTCTCACACCAGCTGGGTGTCCAACAATTGGATTCAATTCTGACACTTTGGAAGTTGGTGGAGACCCCACAAGACTGTCCCACTTCCAATACCAGTCACAAGTCCAAGGTTGCCACCTGCACTTCTGATGAAGCACCTATAAATTTGGGGATTCCTACAACCCCTCCTTAGGTTCAATAATTCACTAGAACAACTCACAAAACTCAGGAAACCTCTTTACTTAACTGTTGCCAATTTATTATAAAGTCAGCAATTCAGAATACATAGGGCAGGGTATGGAGGATAGGGCACAGAGCAGCACTTAGCTTTGCTCACTAGCCCAGCAGCTCCTTAAATCCTGTTATTTAGGGGGTTTTATGGAGGTCCCATTCTTTAGACACAGTGGATGAAATCACTGGCCGTTGGTGATTGCACTCAGTCTGCAGCCTTCCTTCGCCCTGTGGAGGCCCCAGGTATGGGCTATAAATTCTAACTCTCTAACCATCGCCTGATCTTCTGGTGACTGGCCCCCATCCTGAAGTTATCCAGGGTCCCCATCCATGAGTGGTCTCATTAGCATACAAAATACAATCAATTCTAGGAGTCTTAGGAGCTCTGTTCTAGGAACTGGGGACTAAGACCAAACATTTATTTTGTACTATTCCACACCATCTCTTCTCCATTTTCTATTTTGTTTTTATGGTCCATATGAAACTCTACTCACTCCTAGTTCCATGAGTTGAACTTGAGAATCAAGCCCAAGCCTATCAGTGCATTGAATCTCCTAGCTGTCTCGGATGTAGAGTCTAGCTGTAGAGGTTGGTCTAGGAGTGAGCCTATGACCTGACCAGATATAGTGAATTGCAGCAAGACTTTAATATAAGGGATTTTCATGCTTTCCCAAGAGAGATGAAGCTGAAAAGATACAAGATCTGGGACTGTTGTAGGCATTTCTTGAAGAATTCTACCACAAGGAAGAATCTAAGAATCATCATAAAGGAGAAGAGCCAAGTGATGATGAGTTAAAAAGCATGTGTGATCTCTGATCAAGCCATTCAAACCAGAACCCTCCCAGGCTTTTTAGTCCACATGAGAATTTCCATTTTTCTTTAGCTAATTTGGGTCACATTTTTTTT
>NW_003852475.1:4598549-4601063 GCF_000181295.1 Otolemur garnettii | reverse complement strand
AAGACCTAGAAGCTGGGCAGAAAGACAGGAATTAGGTTCCAGAACAAAAGGGTGGACAGATGCTGAATGTGTGGCACAAGTTTAGGATTTGGGCAAACAGAACTAAACAGGAGCCTGGAAACTTGCTAGAAGAGCAAACTCTTAGGCCATGCCCAGACTAATTGCATCAGAAACCATTAGTTTATGCTTGAGCAAGTCCTCTTGGTGATTCTGGTGCTTGATAACACTTGAAAACTGCGGTCTTGAGGGGGAGGAGCAAGATGGCCGACAGGTACCAGCCTCTGACAGATGCTCCCATCCAGAGGGAAGGATAAAGTTCAGGAAATACCCAACAAAGTTGAAGACTAGGAGCCCAGCCAAGAGAGAAGAGTGATATCTGCAGGACAACTCTGCTGAGGCAAGTTGTGAGTCCTAGAAAGCAATCTACAGGTACACAATACATTGTGAAGGAAGGGTGTCCATCCTTTCCCCCAAGAAAGTTGTGTTTTTTCTCTTTGTCTGCTCCTGTGAGTTTCCTATGGGCAAGTGGTGAACTTAGGACTTATTGTCTCATCCCATGTATGACAGCTACAGAAAGAGGAGTCTACTCCCCTAGAGGGACCCTGCTGAGACTCCAAACACCCTCTAGCCAGGCAGAAAAATCAAACTAACGTTTTGCTGCCATTTTGAATTCCCAGTCCACCCGTCCCCCCTTGCCTGCAGAGACAGTGAGAGGAGGCCCAAGAACAGCATCTCCCCACCCCTGCAGGACTAAGCACCCTGCCCCAGCCCTGCAGCCAGAGAACTGCTTGAGCTGTGTGTTCCCTGCATGGCTACTGCTTGGCCGCCACCCCTGGGGCACCTGAGTGGGGCACACCAAGGACTATTTGACCTGGGTGTCCCCTGCAGCTGCTGCCACTTGGCTGCTGCCCCTGGGCACCCAAGCAGAGTGCACCCAGGACTGTTTGACCTGCGCATCCCCCCTGCACAGCTGCCGCTGCTTGGTCACCACCCCTGGGCACCCAAGTGCAAGGACTGTTCTACCTGCGTGGCTCCTGCTGCTTGGCTGCTGCCTCCTGGCTCCTGAGCAGGGTGTGCCGAGAACTATTTGACCCATATTTCCTCCACTCCGCCACTGCCCCTGGGCACTCAAGTGGGGTGCCCCAAGGACTGTTTGACCTATGTGTCCCCCATGCAGCTGCCGCCCCTGGGCACCTGAGCGGGGCACACTGAGGACTGTTCAACCTGCTTGGCTTCCACTGCTTGGCAGCCGCCCCAGGACACCCAAGCTGGGCGTGCCCAGGACGGTTTGACCCATGCATCCCCCCAGCTGCCACCGCTTGCCCACTACCCCCCAGGCACCTGAACAGGGCACCCTGAGGACTGTTTGACCTGCACAACCCACAGTGGCTGCTGCAGCTTGCCCACCACCCCATGGGCACCCCAGTGGGGCCCCTGAGGACAGTTTGACTGGTGCATCCCCCACATGGCTGCTGCTGCTTGGCTGCCACCCCCAGGCACTTGAGCCAGGCACGCCAAAGACTGTTCGACCTACACATCCCACTTGGCTGCTGCTGTTTGGCCACTGCCCCCTGGGCACCCAAGCAGGGCATGCTGAAGACTGTTTGACCCATGCATCTCCCGCGGCTGCCGCCGCTCAGCCACCACCCCCAGCACCTGAGCCGGATGCCTCAGGACTGATCGACCCACATACCCCAGGTCCGGTGGCCCAAGACCTGCGAGAGGACAGTCAGTTGAGAGGGAACCACACAGGTGTTGCAGTACACAGAGATGAAGAACAACAGCTGCAGCAGCTAGAGCAATAAGGCTCACACCCCTGAGGCTTTTCTGGACAGACAGGCCCTATCTCTCCTGCAACTAGAGGAAGCCAGCATCTTCTCAACTGGCAGCCATAGGCTGAACAGTTTGTTTTGGGATGGTCTCCAAATGGTGCAAATTCACCATGGGGCAGAATTGGCAGAAAAACTCTGGTAACCAGAATAACCAGAGTAGATCAAGTCCCCCAAGGAAGGATGGGGCAAAAGCAATTGAAGATCCCATCCACAAACAGATGGCTGAGATGACAGAAATTAAGTTCAGAATCTGGATAGCAAATAAGATTAACAGATTGCAGAAAAGGACGGAATTAGAATTTCAAGAAATTATTCAAAAGATGTCTCAAGAATTCAACAATTTCAAAGATAAAATTACCAAAGATTTTGAAACATTGAGGCAAGAGTTTTCAGGCCTCAAAGATCTGAAAAATATGGTAGAATCCCTCCATAACAGAATGGAACAGGCAGAAGAAAGAATCTCTGACATTGAAGACAAAGCTTTTGAATGAGCCCAAGACTGCAAAGATGAAAAGAAATGGAGAACAAAAACAGATCTTTCTCTCAGAGAGCTCTGGAATAATTTGAAGAAAACTAATATTCACCTTATAGGAATCCCTGAAGGTGACAAAGTTGCTTCACAAAACACAGAGGCTCTTCTTCATGAAATTATGAAAGAGAACTTTCCAGACATGCCAAGAGA
>NW_003852475.1:4597063-4597700 GCF_000181295.1 Otolemur garnettii | reverse complement strand
AATACTCAATAGGATGAGATCTCAATTATCAATATCTATGCACCCAACCAGAATGCACCTCAATTTATAAGTGATACTCTAACAGGCATGAGCAACTTGATCTCTCCCAGCTCCATCATAATTGGAGATTTTAGCACTCATTTGGCAGTGTTGAATAGATCCACCAATAAGAAGCTTAGCAAAGAAATTTTAGATTTAAATTTAACTATTCAACTTTTGGACCTAACAGACATTTCATCCTACAGAACATTTCATCCTAACAAAACTGAATACACATTTTTCTCATCAGTCCATTGAACATACTCCAAAATCGATCACATCTTAGGTCATAAGTCTAATCTCAGTAAATTTAAAAGAATAGAAATTATAGAAATTATTCCGTGCATCTTCTCAAACCATCATGGAATAGAAGTTGAACTCAGTAACAACAGGAATTTGCAGTTTCATACAAAAACATGGAAGCTAAATAATCTTATGCTAAATGATAGATGGGTCAAAGACAAGATCAAGAAGGTGAAATAACTTCTAGGACTTGGAAAAAATGGACTTGGACTCACACTGATGTAAATTATTGGTGATTTATTCTCACCTGTGCAGGGGGCCATTGTCCTAAGACAGGTGGCCCCAAAGTGCAGGG
>NW_003852475.1:4596005-4597043 GCF_000181295.1 Otolemur garnettii | reverse complement strand
ACCATCGACAGGGTTACAGTTTGGGTTTACAGTTTAGATATCAATGGTTATAGCTTGGGTGGCAGTGGTTACAGTAGCAATGGTTACAGTTCAGATAGCAATAGTTACAGTTTGGGTAACAATGGTTACCGTTCTGTTCCTGACAACCCTAGGGGGAAGAAGGGGACCTCGGAATGGGCTGAGAAGCATGTTCTCTGCCACCCTGGCTGGGGGGGGGGTCGGGGGGCTGGGCATGGGAACAGGCTGGGTTACAACATTTCCCACTCCTCTTCTTGGGAATTAAATCTTTAATTTTTCTGAAGAAAGGGGTCCTATTTTTCCCTGTGACATTCACCCTCTCCCTTAAAGTTCAAAGTCTAATTAAAGTAAGTCCTTTGAGTAGTTTTCTCAGGTTTCAGCCGTGCATTGACCAGCCAGCTTCCAGTATGTGGCTGGAGCAAGGCATGTTGACTATCTTAAAAGCCCAGGGGTAGTGAAGTTTTATTCAACCAGCTGTGATGACTACAGGTGAGGATTTTTTTCATCTTCACACTGCTGCACATGGTTAAGATGATGGTGTAAACAAAACATGGTTAATCGCTTCAGTGAAGATCTTTCCTGCTACTTTCCAGTTTTGTTTGTTTGTTTGTTTGTTTGTTTGTTTTTTTAGGCATTCCTGTCAAATTGTAGAGAATTGACAGAGGTTTTTTGAACAACACTAGTGGCAAGGCCTGCATAATTAAGTTTTGTTTTCTGGCAGAGTTTATTAATTCCTATTCTTATGGCTTTGTTTATGCACATTGCTCTGTAACATTTTTGGCTAGTCTCTTAGTCCCATTTAACAGATCAATTTAGTACAGACAAGGCTGAGATTTAATAATACAAGTGGTCTATAGCCATTTTTGAATTATTTTTTCTAATTCTTTTCTTCACTAAAGCAGTTGTTAAAATAAACAGTGTCTTAAGCAACTGGAAAAGGAAGAACATTCCAATCCAAGACCCAGCAGAAGAAAAGAAATAACCAAAATTAGAGCAGAATTAAATGAAATTGAAAATAAA
>NW_003852475.1:4591678-4592981 GCF_000181295.1 Otolemur garnettii | reverse complement strand
ATCTAGGCTCTTTTTTAAAAATTGACTTTGCTGGAATTCTTTGTATGGGATTTTAGTTGGACTTGAAGCCTTTCACGAGCCCAGGTTTCATCTGTGCCATTAGATACCTATATGCATTGGGTAAATTTCTTTTCTCTTGAGGTTCCTAAGCATATTTCAACTCCCAAGCCTGTCAGGAAGTTACCTTTGTTACTTACTACAGATCAGGAGTTACTGATGGGTATCTGGCCAGTTTTCAGAGGGCTTTTTATTGGTTTTTATAAAGTCAGCCTTAATCCTTTAACACAGTCTGGACATTTCTGGAAACGTTATTCCAGCCAAAGCCTTGGTAAAATAACCAGTGTTTTTATCATGTCTTATAGAACAAAACAGATTCTTATTGAACTTATGCAAATAACAGTATTGTTAGAAATTAAGAACACTTGCAAATGGCTTTTAAATTCTGGAGAAAATTAAGGAGACAGAGAATTACATGTTTTAAATTCTGCTTGTAAGTACATAAATTGTTCAAAAAGTTACAAATAGCTAAAACAAAACACAGAAAGAACCAACAATATTTAAAAGGTTATAACAAACTAGCCAAGTTCCATGTAACTGATTTCTGTTCTGTTTGAAGTTAGGTTAGCAATATTCATAGATGTCTTAACAAGTCTTATTTTTTCTTCTTAACTTTGAACTCAGTCAGCTACATAAAAAACACTTTTTTAGATGAATTAAAATTATTGACAGTATATGTTAGGACAGAATGTTTTACAGTATTGGAACATATATATAATTATAATTCACACAAAATTAATTACCATTTTGTATTTGGCAATGCTTTTCATATGCTTTTAACCAATTAAATAAGTCTAATTTGTTTTTCTCAGGTTCAGAACCTGCCAGTCTCTGTTCATATGGCGAGTACCACAACTACTATACTACGGGCACTAAGCCCTAAATTTAGAGTTTTTACTTCGAAAGTTTTCTCAAATATTAAAGGTTCAAAACTTACAAAATATTTTTATGAGCTTCATTTAATCTATACAGGCAGTCTACAAACATTTTAAATTTGCTTTAACTTTTATCTTGACTCTCACTTTTAAACAACTATTCTGTTTCGGGATAAATTTATTACACAATATTCTTTTCTTATACAATGTCATTTTTTTTTCTGTCTAATTTTCTTACTCCCTAAAATTCACTTCTTACAAAACAGGATTACAGTTAACTACTTACTCACTAAACTGATAATTAGAAAGTTTTAGAAGACAACAATTTTTCTCTGATAAAGACCCAGCTCCTTTTTTTTTTTTTTTTTTTT
>NW_003852475.1:4589150-4590657 GCF_000181295.1 Otolemur garnettii | reverse complement strand
CCTGGGGTCCCTGTTTAAAGTTATTGTCTCTTTGGCCTTTCCTTGGAGGTTTTTAAGGGTTTTTCAACAAATGATTTTAACAGTTACGTGTTTTCAGAGCAATTCATAACAAATAAGCATAACAAAAATACTATTAATAGTTAATTAATGTTTGTAGACACCAGTTAAAAATAGATTTTAAAATGGTTTACCTCTGTGGCCCCTTTTTAGGGGTCCTGGGATGTTTTCAGGGGGTGCCTCCCCTCAAAGGAATTATATCCTGCCCCCCTCAGAGACCACTTGAAGATCAGTAGAATATATACCAACCTGAGTGATGTCAGGTTGCTATTTTAATAAATAAAGAGGACTGTTTTTTTTTTCTCTTTAGTCTCAAATGAGTAATTGACCTTAAGTTTTCTGCTGAGAGCTGGCACCTTATTTCAAAGTTATTTGTAACTTAGCAACCACAGTTTTTTTTTTTAGTAGGTTTAACAAACTTTGTATTAACTCTTTAATCACCAGAAAGAGAGAATTTTTAACATGAGTAGGTTATTTGTAAACTCACAAATTTAAGGTGTACTAAGAAGTACATAATATAGAAACAAAAGTGTTGCCCAGTCTTAAGGATAGTGAACAGTTTACCAGGAAAAAGAAGAGGAAGGAAAACACAGAGACTTTCCCTGGATTGAAATCTAAAAGAGTTTTCTAAAGGAACCTTGAAGGGACACTGAATAAAGCACCGGAATTGATAAACTAAATACAATCTTGACTAACAGGTGTTACACAATTTACTAATATATAAAGTTCACTGGACTGCCTAAACCGCAACTTTTTTTTTTTTTTTTTTTTGCCCAGTCTCTACCTTTTACCGCCCCCTTTGCCCCCACATGATTTGTAGACTCAAGTTAATATTTGCCAAGTAGGTGCCTGCTTCTCAAAGTTGAAAATCTGGAATTTCTAGTTTCTCTTTGTTAAGCTGGTTAGTTTTACTTACAGAAAATATTCACTTCCTTGCTGTTGTTCTTGGTGGATTTGGCTGCAACTAAAAAGTTACTGAAAGAGCATTTTCAAAAATTACCAAATAACAAATAAAAATTTGTTTTATTTTGAACAAATTACTAAGCAGACAAAAAGACTACAATACAGACATTATAAAATAACAAGTGGACAGGAACAGAAACACAAACAGAATTCAACAAGCAGAAATTAGTCAGACATGGAGTCACATTTAACTCTTTCACTCACTTTCTTATACAAAACTTAAAACACAAAAGACACACAAACCAGAGCCAGCACAGTTGACTGCAAAAAACAAGACAACCAATAAAAAAACTGCAATTTGCCAGAACAGGACTAGCCTGCAAATCTGAATAGTCCAAGAGACTGCTAATATCAGAACAGTTTAATAAGAAGCTGCAAACATGACAACACAAAAACAAACAACCCAGAGTGACAAGGGGACGTCTCCCCCATCTCGGGAACAGGATCTTGGGCCTATTCCCAAGAACAGATTCTATTCCTATTGTTT
>NW_003852475.1:4560947-4586725 GCF_000181295.1 Otolemur garnettii | reverse complement strand
AGCTGGAAAATGTTCTTCTTAGCAAAGTATCACAAGAATGGAAGAAGTATCCAATGTACACAGCCCTATTATGAAACTAATTTATAGCTTTCATATGAAGGTATAACCTAATTATAGCCTAAGAATATAGGGAGGGGTGAGGGGGACGGAAGGGGAGGAGGGTGGGTGGGGGAGGGAGGGTGATTGGAGGGATCACCTCTATGGTTTATCTTTCAAGGGTACAACGGAATCTTTCTAAAAGTAGAATATAAACGTCTTAACACAATAACTAAGAAAATGACATAAAGGCTATGTTAACCAGTTTGATGAAAATATTTCAAATTGTATATGAAAACACCACACTGTATCCCATGATGGCATTAATTACACAGCTAACATTTAATACAAAAAAAGAAAGAAAGAAAAAAGAAAAAGAATACCACTGTCTTAGGGTGACAGACAGTGCTTGAACATGGTCTCCTGGGCTGCACAGTTCCTGCCCCTACCTTACTCCTCCAATATGTCTTGAAGACTTTCTAACTGCTGTGTTCTTTTTACCTGGTAAGGCAAAACTTTTTTTATTAATAAAAGCTGCTTCTCTGAGCAGGCACAGCATGTTACTTCAGTCCCATAACTTAAAGGAGGAGGCACTTGTCCTGAGGGGACCTTCAGGGCACCAGCTTCAGCTTCCTCTCCATGTGGTCTATGGAGGCAGAAGAGCAAGCAGGTCAGGTGTCTTGGAGAGCATAGAGAGCTAAGCAGTGCTGCCTCCTTATCTTTTGACAGTTGTTGTTTTTAGAAGTTCTGCCACAGTCTGCTCTGGAGTGAGGTTAGTTTGTAGGAAAGGGAAACTCAAGCTGTGTGAAGGTGAAGGCTGACCTGCTGACCCAGGTTCAACACACAAGACAGGTGATCTGTGCCCCAAGCCATGACCCTGCCACAGAGGTTGTGCTTGGGGACTGCCAGCCAAGCACACCTGTGTCTTGCAGTGGTACCCTGGCTGGGGACTCTGCTTCATTGTTGTGGCTTTAGCATTCAGGACAGTGCTAGTACAAGGTAGGAACATGATCAGTATTCCTGTGACCTAGCTGCCTGCAAACTCTCCCAGTCTTACAGAGCCAGCATCTTCATTGAACTGACAAGGATTGGAAGCCCAGAGACACTGAGTGACTTCCTCTTCACAGGTGCACCTGATGGCAGAGCCCAGAGCCCAGACCCTTAGTCCCCAGACCTTCAGTCCCCAGGGCCTTCACCCCCACACCTCACACCACAGCTAAACTCCTCATGGCCAGTTTTAAGGGCTTTCTGTCTGACTTAAGAGATATCTTGGGAAACAGTATAGGGTCTGAATTCTTTTTAATTAATATTAAATTTTGGTGTGGAGGAAGGGGTCTCCAAAATAAGTTAGTTATTTCAATCCTAAGCTAATTGTAATCACCTTGGGTCTTTCTAAACTCCAGTTGCCCATACCGTAAATATTGTTGACAAAATTGCACTGGCAGTGGGCTGGAAATGGCAGACCAGTCCAATTTTCTGAGCTATAGTCAAGTGTGAAGAGCTAGTCAAAACAAAATGTGTGATCAAGGCTTACTTCCCAAACAGTCCCTTAATTAGCAAGAAGGGGCTTGGTTGACAATCTTCATGGCTGTGTTTTATTTTAGGGGGGGGATTTTACACTAGGGAAAAGGATTGCTATTTGAAACAAGGTCAAACATGCATAAGAAGAATTAAAAAAAAAACTTCCCTAATTAAAGAAAAAAAAAGCCCTTGAATAAATATAAATATTGATTAGAATCTAGGCAAGTGCTTAGAAATAAAATGATTTTCTAAAATTACCAGAATGCATTATTTATTGTACATGTCACTGAGGTAGGAGAATAGCATATTAGGAAATCCAGAGAGTTGCCAGATTTTTAAAAAGGAACAGGGTAAGGCTTAGTTGCAGGTCAGTTGCAGTACTGCCTGGCAAAGGCCCCAGGATTCCTCTCTGAGAGTTAAGAACAGCCTCTGAGTCTAGTCAGGGACACCACTCCCATTTGCAACGACAACACGCAGAAGGACCCAGTGATCACTAATACTCAGGAAATCTACTCCAGAAAGGAAAAAGCACAACTTCCAAAAATAATAAAATGTATTTTAATAATGTCATTAGCCATTACTGTTCTAAGATAATAAATAGTCTTGCTGCATTTTTCCATCCTTTTTAAACTTTAAGAACTTTTATATTTATCATCAGCTTGCCCTCACAACAAACCTATGAAACATATAGACCATGCGATGTACCGATTTTATGTCTTTAGTGAGTTTCTAACATGTGACAAGCAAAAGGGACATGGCAATATAGGTCAAGACAGAAATGTTCCCTGCCCTGACAAAGCCAACAGAATTGTGGGAGACAGATATTTAATAGTAATTGCACATGAAGAAAACTTTTTGCTCTTCATAGCCATCATTCAATAATCACTAACTCAAAGCCTGCTTCACCCATACTCTTGCTAGGCACCATAATACAAAGATGAGGGAGATGAAGCCCTACTTAAAAGAACTTCCTGTCCCTGCCTGTGGGAACTTCCTGTTTAGCTAGGAAGAGACTCCAAAGAAGAAAACACTGCTGGGGGGTGGCAGGGGGAGGTTGAATAATTTCACCAGATATTTGAGATGAATGTTAAAAAACTGGTAGAACTTTTGCTTTTTGGAGAAAAAAAAGCAGAAGGGGAAAAGCATGTTATGCTCAGATATGAGGGAGATTTGGGGGGGTCTGAGTAATGGTGGAAGAGCTGTGATAAAAAGGGGGCCTGGGAGGTGGGCAGGGGCCACCTGTACAGGGTTAGAATTGCAAAGCTGCAGAGATGAACATCATCTGGCCAAGAGGGCACCTCTAAAGGTATTGGCAAGCATTCATATATAATCAACTTTCATTTTAGAAAACAGAAGCGTATGGATTTGAGGAGAAGGTCACAGGAGGTCGCTGTAACTCCAGTTATGAGTTACAATCTACATTAAGATCATTCAAATAAAGAGAAAATTTTTTAAAAAACTAGAGAAAGGAGAGGGTCATTCAATAAATCTAAGGTGATAGAACTATGTGCTAAGCAGATCATTTATGTTATTTTATGTAATGCACACAACACCTTTACAATGAAGGTCTTAGTATTCCCATTTTATAAATGAAGAAACTGAGGCACAGAGCACCTAGATAATTTCCCCAAGATCCCTTGTCTAATAAGAAGCTGGGGCCTGGACTCAAATCTACCCTGTCCATCATCACATATTGCACAGAGTGGACACACTGTAATGGTTTGTCCTGGCTAAGCAGGCAAGTGCACGCTGCCCAGTGAAGAGTAAATGCAGTAAACATTTGGGGGTTCAGAAGAAGAAGCTATTGAAGTGACTTTCACCCATCTGGTGGGAATTTTCCCTGGAAGTATCATTCAGCTTACCTATCCACTGATGGAGAAACCTGGGAAACAGTCAGACAAGCAGCAGTCTCCTGGAAGACACACCAAAACCTCATTTACTGAACAAAGGGTGATGGAAATGGCAGGAACCAGGCCACAGGGAACAGAGCCTGTGGATCCTGGCTGGGTCTTCTCTTTCCCACACTCTGCTGCTCAGCAGGCCCATACATCATTTTTCCCTCAGACTGTTAATTAGTGAGACACCCGCCACCCCGACACAACATGGTAATTACAAAAACAGAGCACTGTGCACAATATAACATGGAAATGAAGTGACATGCATCTAATTAATTAAACTTTCACAGCTCCAATTGGTTTTAATTAGAGAAGCTATCCTTTTCACTCTCCCCTCGATCAATAAATGAGCTTTGCAATACATACATATTTTTTAATCAATTAGCAAACAGAAAAAAAGAGAGTCCAATGCTGAGGATGGCATGAACCCTTCCACACATCACACCTGTGTGCACTGTCCATTTTTATTCTCAGATTAATTTACAAGTAACATGGGGTTCGAGCTCCTGCCACTTGTTTCCAAGTATATCTGCTATATATACGCATATCATTCATGTTATTTTATGTAATGAATACAAGACCTCCCTACTAAATATATATATGAGCTGGGACATGGTAGTCCCATTGTTTCCACTCACACTCTTATCGTTGTCATTTACAGACCTAGAAAATGCACTGAGGACTCCAGAAAGAAAGAAAGGCTCATGGAACAAGGTCAGCAGAAAAGCTCCAAAGCTGTGTTTCTTTTCATCACCAGTACAGTTGGACAATTAAGTTTTCAAACTCATCCTAGAAAAAGTGCTACATTCCTCCTTGCTGAATATCACTATGGTCACCAGATGGCCAAGGGGGGTACTTCGAAGATGACCATAGTGATATTCAGCAAGGAGGTACATAGCACTTTTTCTAGGACAGCAGTTCTCAACCTATGGGTTGCAACCCTTTAGGGGTCACCTAATATCAAATATTGACATTATAATTCATAACAGCAGCAAAATTACAGTTATGAAGTAGCAACAAAAGTAATTTTGTGGTTGGGGGTCACCACAACATAAGGAACTGTATTAAAGGGTTGCAGCATTAAGAAGGTTGAGACCACTGTTCTAGGATGAGCTGGTGAACTTAATTGTCAGACATTATACAGTGTCTATATGCCTTTGACCAAAGCTCCTCTTCTCTGGGAAGGGCATCATCTCTGACCAAGGACATGCCTCTGGGGGGCTGCCCACAGCTCAGTTAGGACCAGATGAAAGGGACACCAGCTAAGCCCTTCAGATCAGCCAGCTCAGCTGTGACAATGGATGGGATCACAGGTGCAGCAGCCAGATCAGCCTCATGTATGATATTGTCAGTTCTGCTCATCTGACATGTCCAATAGATTGCTGTGTGCTGTGTTCCTGTTCTATCTTTGGGCGTGTTTTTAAATCCCAACATTAAAAAAGAAAGGACGTTCTAAGAATGATGTAAGCAAAAGTTTATTACCTAGGGGAACCAAAAAGAACAGAAAAAGTGAGGGGTAGGGAGAGGTGGGCAGCTCAGAAAGTTAACACACAGAGTAAAACACACAAGTAGTTATAGCATTTTATGCAATAACTACTGTCTGCACCTTAAAATATTACTATTCTGGGCAGTAATAAAAACAAAACAAACCCAGTAGAGAACCCCTGTATAGGACACTAGGGAGGAATTAAAGAGTACAGGCTGACAAATGTTGAAACTCCACCTTTGACAGAGTGCCTAATCACAGTGCCCTTTAATACTGATTCCAGAAATGACATCAATTAATTTGACTTCAGCTACACCCAACAGAAAACAGAAACCTTGACTCAAATTGGTTTCAACAACATGGAAATGCATTGTCTCATGTAACAAGGAGCCTGAAAGGCCAGTGGACTCTAGAGCTGGTTGACTCAGTGGCTCAGTGAAATCACCAAAGACCTGCTTCTCTCCATCCATCTCTCCTTCCATCCTCAAAGTTGGCTTTGTCTTTATTCTGGTTGCAAGATGACTACAAGACATTATGACATCATATCCAGGATGACAAGGGCCAGAGGATACAGAGACATCAGCTTTCACTAATTGAGGAGTAAAGTTACCTTTCCCAGACAGTGCCATAATGCTTCTCCCCACATCTCTGTGTTCAGAGTTGGTTGTTCTGACTTTACTAAGTCAGTCAATGCCCCAGGGAAGATGATCCTGGATGCTGTAGAGACTCCATCTAATCTGGAATAGATGTTGGGAGGTTAATCATAGTGTCCCTTATGGAAATTTAATTCTTCACAGCATCACCCACTACCAAATCCTGATCATATTGGCACCAGGGATAAAAATCTCTTGGCCATCCTAGGACTGGGAGAAGAATCAACAGCTGAGAGACCAGAAATCCCAGCATAGTGAGGCTGAGGGAGTAAGAGAGGTGAAGGGAAAACCATTTTGATTGGAGAAGAGTTTGAGTTCTTTGAGTCGAGGAGGAAAAGCCTGTTATAACCCATCCCCAAAGTCCTGGCACAACCTACCTAAAACCTAGGAAGAACAGGCCTTCAGTGGATATGCTGTACATCATGGGAGCTAAGGTTTGATATGGTTGGCAAGAAATTAGGTCACTGTGTACACCCTCAGGCGAGTATCTAAATCAGTCATCAGATGCAAAAAAGGGTTAAGAGCCATAGATCTAGAATCCAGGACCTCAGAGAAGACCCCCAAGCAACATTCACAGAAATAACACCCCAGGAAATTGGTACCTAAAGGAGAAAACATTTGTCATTCATCTCTCTTTCTGGCAGAGACCACCACTTTTTCTGAGTGGTGATCTTATAAACGCTTATTCTTGGTTTGAGGTAGGAAGAAAGCACCCAACAACCCCCACTCTCAAAGAAATCTTTACTCTCCAAACCTCCCCACTCTTCCCTGCTCTGAAGTGTACCTGGGATGGTGATGGGCTAGACTCCATGGGGATATTCTGTCAGTAGGTGTCCTATCTGCAGGAATTCTAACATCTCTTTTTAGAATTGAGGGTATCTGTCACTCATTTTTTTCAACTTTGCAGCTTCTGGTGATGGAGGAGAGCCTATTTAGCGTGGGATGAATTCCCACAAAATTAAATGAAATGTGCTCTCTTAATTCCAGAAACGGAGCAAAAAGACTCGTGAGTATTATACATTTTTGTCAAGGCCTAACCAACCTGGGAAAGCATGGTGGGGCCTGCAGGCAAGGCTTAACAGCCTCCTACATGGAACCCTGACTGTGTAGTCAAGTCAGCCTGCCAGAGAAGGGTTGAAATGGCCCATCTGTGCAGGGGACATAACTCAAAGTTTGGTGTGAGTGAAAAGAAAAACTCCATCATAATGATGTGAGTAAAACACTCCATCATAATCACTGGGCCTCCAAACCATAAGAAAACAGTCATGAAGCCTGTTTCTCGGAAATTTAATTGACTACATGGAAGAAAAAGGTTTTACTCCCCTGTTTATCCTGACCTTTAACTTTAACAGTAGAGGTCAGATAATGTATAGTTGTTTTAGGTCTTTAGCGAGGAATAGCCTGAGGCTAGTCTTAAGATGGTTGTCTTACCTTCCCAGACTTTCTTTCTTTAGGCTAGTCTTAAGATGGTTATCTCACTTTCCTGACTTTCTTTCTTTTCTATAGTTTAAGATAAGAATAGAGGATGTTAGGATTATTGAGCAATGTGATGTATGTGACTAGCTCCAATAAAAGGGAGTGGAAAATAAAGACATTTTCTACTGTCACCCTGAGTAGTAGTTGTTGCTTGCTTTCTTACAATTCTAGGAGCAAGCTTCCACTCGGCCAAGCTGTCCTTCTCTCCCAGCAAGAAAACACCACCCAACAATTTAGCATGTAAAAACTAATCAAGTATTAAGGGAAAGGGAAGACAATAGAGATAAAGGTAGGTAAGCATACTATAAATGAACTAAATCCTCATTTTCCACAGCAGGAGTTAAAAATATTATCTAACATTCATATGTTACATCAAGAAGATGTGTAACATTATGAGGAGATAATCGCTAAAAAAGTTAAATTATAAATAGATCAAGGCAGGGGCTAAGAAGAGGCAATATCTAGGCAGGAGTCTATTGATTGCCACCACAAGTTCCTATGTACTACCTGTATTACTTGGATAAACTTTTTTTTTTTGAGACAGTGTCTTACTGTGTCACCCTAGGTAGCATGCCATATTGTCATCATAGCTAACAGCAATCTCAAACTCTTGGGACTTATGTGATCCTCTTACCTCAGCCTCCAGAAATCTGGGACTATAGGCATGTGCCACCATGCCCAGCTAGTTTTTCTTTCTTTCTTTCTTTCTTTTAAGTAGAGATGGAGTCTCGCTTTTGCTCAGACTGGTCTCTAACACTTGAGTTCAATTTACCCACCTCGGCCTCCCAAAGTGCTAGGATTATAGGTCTGAGCCACCATGCCCATCCTTGGATAAACCTTTGAAAGCCAAATATCTCAGAAGATAAATAACTGTTCACTCTTGCATCCCCACTGCCTGACACATAGTAGGTGCTCAATACTTGTTTCTTGAATGAACCAATGAAACATTCTAAATGAAAGCAGTTGTTTGGTGAGGGCCCAACTACAGATATTACAAATCTGTGCTTTCCCTCTCAGAGCTGAAACCCTAGGTTTTCCTTGATGAGATAGTATGGCGCCCTAGCCCCTTAGTATGGTCTCTTACAAACCTACAAGAGTTAATTTGACTGTCCAGTTGACTTGAAATTTTGATATCAAAAGAGCTTTGTTCTTGCAGATTAAGTCACACAATATCATAGTAGTCTATTGAGTGAGTCCCATGACTTGTAGTGGGAGTAGACCAAGTTTCCAGCTCATTGGAAGCATTGGGAGCTCTCAGCCTGAGTAATCTATACACGGGAAGGTCTTTATGGGAGAGGCAAAGGAGGCCATTGTCACACAGATATGTCTAGCAGCTTTCCCTGGGATCTAACACCTTAGAGTTAATCAAACATCTTCCATATTTTATAGCACATGCCAGCTCACTCAGCATAACCTACCCAAGTCCCCCATGCATCCATAGACATTGACCAAAGAACTTTTTTTAGTAAATTATTTTCCTGAGGATTTCCAGGGAAAAACTTTGATGGTGATAGAATGTTCCTCAAAAAAACAATAGGAAAGTCTCCTTGTGGACCAGTATACTCCTGACAGGTCATGTTCTTAAGTTTCCCTGTGATGATTTCGGGATGTCTATAAGTTATAAGCAAGTATTGTGACATGGTGATTTCTAGTATCTATTAGGCAGGAGCTGTCTGAATGTTAGAATATAAGATATCTAAAATTTAATTGGTTATGAAAATGGTTTTGCAATGATGTGGTAACTACTGACATTGGGTTTGCATGTTTTAGTTAGAAGTGTATACTGTGCACATTACTTAAATATTCAAAGGCTTTGGGTTGGATTGACTATTTTTTTAAAAAAGTGAAAAAACACTGGTTTGATTGACTCCCCCCTGGGAATCTTCCCAATACAATGTTACCATCTGTCGTGAGAGCCAGTCCTGCTTCACTGGCCCCAAATGAGTTTCTGGCACTGAGCAAAATGGAGCTAGTAGCAGATCCTTACAGGCCATCTATGTAGAGAAACATATCATATGTTCTGCTGTGAATGAGATGTAGCCAGACTCCGTGTCCTCTGGGGCCCAGGAGATGCCTCAGCACATTTCCGCTGCAGGGAAAAGTCACCATCCAGAAGCAGTTCCAACCCCTCCCTCCCTTTCTCCTCCCCTGGTCACCCAGAGCTGCTCAGAAGATTTAGGGGTGATGATAACAAAGCTTATGTAAGGCCAATGCACTATTGGCCACTGTGCTCTCTTTGCCATGACCCAAGAGTAATTTTGAGGGACTCCCCAGGTAAAAAATAATCTCACAGCTACAGCACAGAGAAGCAAAGCCCTCTAACCCCAGATTCAAGCTTCAACCTAGCTGGTACTCCTTGCTTTGAACTTCTGCTGCAGTAATCACAGGCCCGCCCTGGTTATTTATAAAATGAGGGTTGTCAGATACCATACTTTTTGATCTGGTCTTGCTGTTACATCCTGACACAGGCAAATGATCAGCCTGAAAGGATCCTATAGGTAACCAAGGATGTCTGGGCACAGACTGGAGAAGTCTGCCCTGCTGAATTGCCAGTGGGGTCATCTCTAGCTGTCCTCAAGTGTCTCAAGTCAGCTTTAGCCAAAGACAAATAAAATCAGGCAACATGGATGTGTGTTGTTCATACAGACCTCCCCTCATTTTTACTGCAGTTAAGGTGTCATGTAGCACGATGCCCTGAAATTGAGCTAAGGATGGCTCCAGTCATGGCCCCAGAGTTCACAACCCTTTGTCACACATGTAACTTATGCTAACAGCCAGTGCAAAATCTATGTATTGATTGGTAGCAAAGGTATCCCTCCTTTGGGGTAAGAGGACAATAAGCCATTTGAATTGTCTCCTCTCCAGCCTTCTTTTTTCCCTTAAAGCCTCACAGGGCCCCAAAGAGGAGAACCACCACTAGTGGTCTGGAGGTATCACAATTGCTGCTGTTTCCACAACTGTAGAACACAGACTCAACTTCAGAGAAAGAGTATACCTTGCTGGTTAATGTTAGCTAAGTGGAGGAAGCAAAGAAGAGATGGGAGACTGTCATATAAGACAGAGGGCCCTACTGCTAGTTTAGTGACCCATTTGTCAGGGAGATTTACAGTCGGACTATTCTTGCAACTTGCCTATTTTAATTCTGTATGGCCCAGCAAGAAGATCCTTGGAACATTCTCTCAAGAAGCAGAAGATGTCCCTCCATGTCTGGAACACTCAAAATGGCTCTTGTAAATGCTGGGAGATTTACTGTTTCCCACCGGAGTACGGATGCGGGCGAAGAACTGTAGTGAGTCTACCTTGCCACCAGAGAGCGTCCTGTAGTCACTTTTCTCTCTCTTTCTCAGGGTTGGGTTGGACGTTGCTTGGAAATTTCGGTAAAACCAAGCGTTGAGTGGTGCACAATTGGGTTATTCGTTTTTGTTTTTTGATTTGTTTTAAAAGAACGCCTCCTGGGATGATGTCAGACTTTCACCACACATAATTATTTTGCTTTGGGCTATTGTCAATCCGAATCTAGGAATAATTCTCTGATCATTGTGTTTTCATTATGACAGCTGCTCTTGTTTGCAAAGTTTGTTTCAAAACAAGGTACTATTCAAATGTCAATGATTACAGGATGCAGGGGACAAGAGGAGAGGCGTGAGCCTCTCACCAGCCCATCAGGACTCATGGCTCTGACAAAGTCCTCATAGCTATGGGTTTCTGACCCCCAAAGTCTATTCCTCACCAACACCATACCTACTCATCCAGCTCAGAGTCTTCTCAATGACAGGGACTAACATTTCAACTCACAGAGCTTTTGGATATGTTAAGGGAATGAAGAGGTTTGGTCACGCCTGTGACAAAAAAAGCTCAATTTATAAGTTGTGTATCTATGGCTAGGAGGGTCTCTAGCCAGGGACCTGGACTTTCTGTGTGTGAAATGTACTGGTCCAGCAGAATAGATGACTGTTCTCCATCTTGTGCCAGGCAACATTTTCTTCTGTGACTTCTCTTCAAGTTATACTATCATACATTTGGGTATTATTTTTCATAGACAGTCCTTTATATTATCACACTTTCACTACATGATCTCACTGGAATCTCAGTAATACAAAGTTGGGGTAAGTAAAGAGATATTAATGAGCTGTTCCTGTCCCCCCAGTCAAAGTTGGTTTGTTCTGTGTTCCCATATGCCACATATCCCTTTATTATATATATATTTGCTATATCATGACTTTCGTTACTAAGTTCTACCACTATATGTTACCATACGGCAGGGACACAGATAAAGTAAATATTTCATAAATGTTGAATTACTATACCCACTTGACAGATAAGGCAATCAAGTCACATAGAGGAGTTAAACAATATGGAATGCTTAGAGTAAGGGAAGGATGTGGGATAGTACATCTGTAGTCCAAGTAGAGGAATAAACAATTAAAGAATAAACACTACTGCATTCTGACTCTAAAAAAATGCAGTCAAGAGATAACAAAGATAAAACAAGCAGACACAGCCATAGTGCTAGACTCTCATGCAGTGATGAGTGGGCTACTATGACTTCTTGGGTTCAGTTTTAACTCATTCAAGATGAGCAGGTTAGAGAATAAGATATCTATGGCTCATGGTGCTTTAACCCTGCATGGCCACATCAGTATTCATGTTGGGGAAATGCTACATATCCATTCGCATGGATGTATTTTACACATCCTCATACATACATGACACTTGGGGGATTAACAAAACAATGTGTCACATGGATAAATGGAATTAAGGATGAAAGAGCAGTTCAGACAGACTCTAAGAGGAAAAAAGTCTAAGGAAGAGAGAATTTGGAGAACAGAAGAGTTAAGAAGGCTTTATACATATAGAAGAGGTCAGGCCAGAGCTGAGCCTAAAGTTAAAATGTATATGGTCAGGAGTAACTGAAGGTTATTCCAAGTAAATGAATCAAGGGGCGATGTGCAAAGTGTGTGTATTCAGAGCACAGTAATGTCAGGAAGCAGAGCAACCCCCATTCCCATGGCCAAGACCTATTTGTGAAAGAGAAGTTGTTTTTAAAAGAAAAACAAAAGAAAGCCCATCTCCACTTGACTCCTCTCTCATAATTCCCTCCCATTTTATTCCTCCTTGCTGTTGATCCCCCAGTCTAAATTAGGTGTTCTCCTATTGTACAGTCTCATAGCAGGAAAAATCTTTGACATTTATATAGGCTACTATTTGTCCATTGCCTTTATCTCCTACAAAACTTGCATCCATTTTGTCCACTGCTGACTCCCTTGCACCTAGCATACAGTAGGTGTTCAGGAAATGTCCAACAAACAGATAAATGAGAATCAACAAAATTTGGGAAGTGGGTCCATCCCACAGCAGGACTGTCTTTCAGGTCCCAGTTGCTGTGGCTGCTTCAGCAGCTTCACAGAAAGTCAAGTGAGGTTATGAGTAACAGGTGCAAAGGCAGCTTAGGCTGAAAATCTGAGCCTGAGCCATGGGTGTCATACAGGGTGAGAATGTCCTATTTCCGTTTGAGAAACACAACCTCAAAGTTTCATCAGCCACCTCTGCCTTTGGTGTGCTGCACCACATCCCCTCCCCATTTCCTCTCACTCAAAATGGAAGACACATTTCTGTCTAAACAGACTTCTCCTTGGTGGGCTTTGCTTCCCACCCTAGTCACACCAATCCCAGTGCTGCCTCCAACTCAGTCTGTAATGACTCTGTACCTGTTCAAACCCATACCTGCAGCAATCTCCAGGTCTGCTGTGGCTGTTTCTGTTTTCAAAGAGCTGAAGCATCCAAGTCTCAGAAAGAATAGGTGACCTCTTGAGGGTCACACAGCTAGAAACCCAGTGAAGAGAATCTACAGAGTAACGTTCTTTATCATGACAGCAGTCAGAATAAAGTCTTTATCATGACAGCAGTCAGACTGCTTATCATACACCAAACATTCTGCTAAATGCCTCCCTAAGTTATCTCCATTAATTATCAAACCAGCCCTATGAGACAGGTATGTTATGAATCCCAGTTTACTGTAAGACCTGAGTCACAGATTAGTTACACAATTAGCTCAAAGTCACTCAGCTCAAAGGCACAGATCAGGATTCTAATTCAGGACCAAATCTGACCACACAACCTAAACTCTTTCACCCACATGCTCATTATGTGTGTACGAGGATGACATTTTCCTGTTCCAGACTCTCACTTATTCAGTTTTAAACTCTTTAAGTAGTGGTGCCTCATGGAGGGAGAGTTTCCTCTGGTCCCTGAGAGGCATTTCATCCAGAGTGTCCTGTCTTCACAAAAATGACACATTGTCTTCACAAAAATGACACATTTGATCTCCAGCACCCCATTCTCCCCTGCCCATTATTCTTTGTGCTCTTCCTTTCTTGCTCTCCTGTCCACAAAGTGTGCCCCTACCCCTGCCTTCCCTCCCTGAGCCCAAGCTTCCTCCTCCCAATTCCCTCAACACCTAATTTGAACTCATCCACTTTTCCAGGGTGATGCACCTGACAAGCACAGTGACTAACCAGCAGCACATAACGTACCATATAGGGGGCATCCCTTTAAAATTTAAGTACATATTATTTCAGTCAAATATCTTCGAGGACAGGTCTATCAATTCTGTAACAAAAGGTTGTGTTTAATTCTCCGCTGTGATCACCAGCATTTCTGTTGTCCGGGGAAGTAAGAAGGAGCCTGGGCCGTCCCTCCATGTCCCTCCTCTGGCAGTTCATGTACTGGAATTTCAACACAGAACAGCCTGAGCAGGGAGAAGGAGGCCTGTACACAAGGCTGTAAGTGTGGGTGCCTTCCTTTGGACTGCCCCCAGCCCCTGCCCTCTGAAACTGGAAACTTGGAAACAGCCTCTGTATATTGAACACCTACTACTCTTGCCTATTATTTTTATTATTAAAAATTATTATTATTTTGATCCTTAGGTTGAATTGTCCCAGATTTACAGGTTAAAAAAACAAAAGAAATGAGATCCAGAGAGACCAAATAACTTCCTGAAACATATGACGAATTTGAGTATTTACCTCTGCTCACTAGCCTGCCTCACCCACTCTTTCTCTAAGACTTAAGATTTTGCAAAGCAAAATCCAGCTCCTACATTCCCATGCAGTGCTGGCTGGTGGATCAATTGGGGAGCTGTTTGTATTCAGCAGACAGCAGACACTAGATATGATGTACTAGCAAACATTTGTATTCTAATCTGCGATTAAGAGTTCTGCTTCTAGCTCTGAGAGTTCTTACCATACAATTGTGCCCACAAATCCAGCTTGATTTGCTGTTCTGCTTATTTACTCTTTGCATTAAAATTATTTAGACCCATTGGACCAACCAAATTTACAAATGGTGAATTAAATAAGAGGCGGACATTCAAGCACCCAGGCCGCATTGATCAGGCTGGGCCAACACAGAACACGAAACAGGTCTTTCAACATGCAGCCAAAATTTCCAAAACTATTGACAATTTTATCTGAGGCCTTTTAATAATCACATATCTGCTCTGGTTTTTGAATTGCCTAACCTTTGGGTGGCAAAATCACAGCATGTTATTATAATGGACTAGAGTTCACTTCAAATAAACATGTGTCCTGAGTGCCCTCAGCAGGAGGCAGGAGGGGTTGAGAAGCAGGCTCACAGCAACATGGACTCTCCAAAAAGCCTGAACTGCACTCTCCATTGGAAGTCCACATGGGCTTCTGGCCAGCTGCTCATGTCCCTAAACCAGGGCTCCCAAAACGTGGTGCCCAGAGCAGGAGCAGCAGCATCTGGGAAACTGGGAGGCATGCAAATTCACAGGCTCTCACATTGACCAATCCTTGTGTCTATATCAACTGAAACAGTGACTTGCCCATAGTATTCACTCAATAAATAAATAAATAAATTGCTGTTTATTGAGATCCTAACACAGGGAGTGGGAACTGAAGTGAGTACAGTGGAGACCCCCATGCACCATGGTTGCCACCCCTTCACAGTTGCCAATGGTTCTCTAACTTGAGTGTGCATCTGTGTCATCTTGAAACAGATTTCTGGCTCTACCTCCAGAGTTTCTGATTCAGCAGGCCTGGATAAGGGCCAAAAATATGTATTTTAACAAGTTCCCATCCAGGTGCTGTTGCTACAGAGACCTCACTTAGAGAAAGTATGCCCCACAGGTAAGACTCACCTGTTTCCACTCTCTATCTCTCTTTCTGACCTCAGATAGGATACTTATTTTTATTTTATTTTATTTTTTTTTTTTTTTGAGACAGAGCCTCAAGCTGTCCCCCTGGGCAGAGTGCCGTGGCATTACAGCTCACAGCAACCTCCAACTCCTGGGCTCAAGCGAGTCTCCTGCCTCCGCCTCCCAAGTAGCTGGGACCACAGGCGCCCGCCACAACGCCCGGCTATTTTTTGGTTGCAGCCGTCATTGTTGTTTGGCGGGTCCGGGCTGGGGATTCGAACCCGCCACCTTAGGTGTACGTGGCTGGCGCCCTAGCCCGTTGAGCTATAGGCGCTGAGCCAGGATACTTATTTTTAAGTCGTCCTCTCTGAATTCCTCAAACCTTGGCTCAAAATTTTGCCTAAGGGCTAATCTAAGAATTACTAAAATCAGAATAAAAATTAATTTCTTTCTCTTTAAAGAAGCCAGGGGGAGTGGATCTTAATATTACAGGAGTTGCTCTCTTTATTTAGAAAGAGGAAAAGAGGAATGGCATTGTTGTTAGGAATTCATGGAAAATTTTTTCCACTAAGCAGGTAAAGAACGTGAATTCTACATGTCCAGTTCCTTTTCAGAAGTTTGCTCCAAAATCACTGGTGGCTTCTAGAATTTGCCCAACCATGAGATGGAAGCACTCAGCCAACAGTCACATGAAATGCACTTCTGGCCCCTGGACCCCGCTTCCTCTGTGGCGGCACCCAGAGCAGGGTAACCAACAATGGACTGATGCATTTGATGGAACCAAAATAGGCTAGTTTTCCTCCTGGGAAACCTGACATTGAAGAAATTCTCTTATCTAGCAAATGCAGACCCTGGAACAATGACCCAAAATGGGATTACATGCATTCCACTTAGTCTCTAAAGATAGAGCCAAAATTTCCTACATTCACATTAGGAAACATGGGGCCAACACATGACACCAACAAGACAATGGGGCACAGTAATACATCTGTGTACCCTCAAGCCTCAGGAATGTGTGACCATCTTAGTTATAAGGCAAATAATGGCAATCTAAAAATATACTTTGAAAGATACATTAAAAAATTTAAAGCCTAAGCAAAATGGGAAGTCTTCTCAAAATATATTTTCTGATAGTTAGCCAAAATGTGGTACATTATAAATAATAGGCATCATTTTCCCATGTCAAAAATTAGGATTCCTGGTTTGTGAGCTTTCTGTACTTAGCAGTAAGTTCTATGACATGAAAAGGCTCCCAACATGTCCACAGTGTGCAATGAGAGTACAGAAGGACAATGAGAGTGAACCTGCTCAGAAGATGCCACTCTGCTCTCTCTGCCCCATCTCCATCTCTGCCAACTTTTCCAGAGGCTTCATCTGAATTTAAATAGGTGAGAAGATCTTGGTTTCACCAGTCTGCTTTCTCCCACCCAATGTCTCAGAAATGGTTACTCATAATTCCCATAATTCTAATGAAACTATGTTCTTGTTCTGGGGCTATCTGGATAATTGCTTTCATTTCCTTGGCCTTGTAGACAAAACCCCTAAACTTTGAAAGACCCTTTCCTTCATCTACTGTCCACTCGACTAGTTGCCTCCAAACTCGGCTGATTATCAGAATTCCCTGGAGAGTCTTATTTTGCTTTGGTTTTTCAAGTAAAGGTATCATACCATATTCTACCTACTGACTTCAAGACCCTGGGGAGGAAGTGGTGGGGCAGGGTCTAACTCATATGTAGGAGTAGTAACCCACCTGGGACCTTTCATTGAGGTTTAGAAGTAGCTGCACTCCACAGAACACCACCTTTCAGACCTCAGAGCACTTTCCCCACATATTCAAAATATCCCTCCTGTTCTTGCCTTAGAATGTTCTCACTCTCTGTGGCCCTTGTAGACCCACATTTACTAGATACTGCATGGTGGACAGAGGCTACCAAATTACTCTTCTCTGTTGCTGTGCTCTGCCAGTTGGCCAGATCCTTACAGAGGCCTTGTAATCCATCCCCAAATCCTGGCAAAGCACCATGGAAAGGAAATGAGTGAAAACAAAGACATATGAGCAAGGGGTCAAGTTGCCAGAACTCTTTGAAGGGAAGAATCAAAGACTTAGGGAGGAGTAAATTGAGTCTCCAAGGGCACCGAGGGCTGTCTGGGAAGGGCCTGAGGCAGCTGGTGGGACCTGCCTTCACACCCACGCAGAACATCTGTTCACACCGATGAAGTGCAGGAGCTTTTGTCTGTATTAACTGAAGGAGGAGGAAGACATTTTTGTTGGGGGTAGGGCTGGGAAAAAGGAGTCAATTGCAAAGTTTATGTTGGCACCTTTTCCCCAGCCTTTTCTGAGGTTGAATTCTTTCATTGTAAGGGGTCAGGCTCTGGATGCTCAGCTTTCTTGAGCGGCCTTTACAAAAGTCCCAAGACAGCAAAGCTGCTCCTAGGCCCAAGCGGCACAAAGTTGGGCAGAGACTGGTATCAGTCAGGTTTCAGAGAAGGAGATCCACTGAGAGAGATCTGGAATGAGGGATTTATTATATTATGGAAAGTGAAAGGAAGGCCTTCTGTGCAGCCTCCTAGAGCCTCTGGGCATAGTGTTGTATTTATACTTACCTAGACCTATATCTGTATCCATTCCATGGCTGATCTACAAGGACACTAGCCCCCATCACCACAGAGCTGCATGTGCACCTGGCCAGGCACTGGCAGAAGCAAGAGATCTGGTGGGAGCTACTCCAGCCAGACAGTAGAAGTGTAACAAAGGAGCAGGCTGCCACAACACCCACATTAGCCACCAGAGTGAAAAAACACAGTTGCAGCTGCACTCCCCACCTTCCAAATCTCATGCAAATGTCTCCTGTGAGCAATGCTAACCTGGATCTATAGAGAAGAGGGAATTCTCCAAAGAACAGTTCTCACTCAGGTAATCTGGCATAATGCAGATCCATGACAAGATTGTCTCCCTGCTCTGGTACCTGAGACAGGAGGCTCAGGGCACACCTAGAATATAATGAATCACGGCATGAACTCTGGAGCTCTTGCCATGGGCGCTTTGAACAGGAAAATCAATGCATTGCCTTCAGTCAGCTTCCTGGGCAGTCAATGGCAAAAAAGTGTGAGTAGGGAAGGTAAAGAAGAGCATGGAAGACTGTTTTGTGAACATATAAATGAGACCTCTTCTGGGCACTCTCTCTAATAACTGGGGGATACTTTGGGCAGGTAGGGAGTTAGAAAGTGCTACCATTGTACTTTGCACATAAATGAAGCTGATTTTTATTCAGAGTCAGGGTGCCTGGAAAAGCTGATGACACTAGTGACATATAATAAGAATTTCACAAACTCAGAGATGGAAAGGAAACTGTGGGAGTCATTGCCTGTCTCTTCTCACCTGTCCTTGAGCACTCTCTTTCATCCATGCCAAGCCACCAGGTGTCTGAACACACCTCACTCTGACATGCTTTGCGGCTTTGCATTTGATATAGCCTCAGCATAGATTGCTCTCTGCTTCTCCTGCACTTCCTCACCCCTTTTCTGGAATAACAGATACTCAACTTTCATATCTCAGATCACCGATTGACCCCTGGGTAGTTTGATTGAAGAGGTGCTCCATGTGCCGTCTACTGATAGCACTCTGAACTTAACCTCTTTTGGGACATCTATCAATCACCCAATTTTAAGTAGCCTTGTGCATATTAATGTATCATTGGCCTACAATGAACTGCACATATTTAAACTGAACAATATGTTAAGTTTTTTTACATAGGTATACATCCATGAAACTATCGTCACAATCCAGACAGCAAACAAATCCATCACTCTGAAAAGTTTCTGTATGACTCTTTGTAACCCTTCCCCTCATTTCCCCTGACCACATCCCCAGACAACCACTAGTCTGCATTGTCACTCTAGATTAGTTTGCACTTTCTAGACTTGTATTTAATGAAATCACATAGCATGTACCCTTTTTTTCTGTCTTCTTTCATACTCAGCATAATTATTTTTAGATTCACTCATCTGTGTGTGTCAATAGTCAAACAGTTGAGTAAAACCCTATGGTGTGAGTACACTGAGTTGGTCTATCCATTCACTTGTTGATGGATATGTGGGTTGATTCCAGTTTGGGGATATTACAAGTAAAACTTCTATGAGCATTCATGTTCAAGTCTCTTGGTGGATGTATCTTTCTTTCTCTCTTCAGTACATACCTAGGAGTAAAATTGGTAGGTAGATGATAGAAGTGTGTTTAATTTTTTAAAAAGTGTCCAAACTGTTTTACAAGGTGATTGTACCATTTTACATTCCCATCAGTGTGTATGAGAGTCACAGTCTCTTCACATCCTCGCCAACCCTTGATATGATCAATCCTTTTAATTTTAGCCACTCTAATAGGTCTATAGTGCTATTTAATTGTGGTTTTAATTTGCATTTTCTAGTGACTAACATTGAACATCTTTTTATGTATTTATTTGCCATCCCTGGATCTCCTTTGCAAAATGTCTCTTCAAATTTTTTGGCCATTTTTAATTGGGTATTTGTTTTCTTATTACTAAGTTGTGAGTTGTTTGTTTTTTGACAAAGTCCCACATGAGAGATAAGGTTTACAAATATTTTCTCCCAATCTGTTGTTTGTATTTTATTCCTTTAGCAGAGTATTTTAAAGAACAGAAGTTAAAAAAAATAAAGAACAGAAGTTTTTAATTTTGATGAAGCCCAATTCTTCAATGTTTTCATTTATAGGTTGTATCATTCATTTAATTTTCTAGAGATTATCTGCTCACCTCTACTAGCCCATTAGCTCCTCAAGGATAAAGACTACTAGATTCTTCTATCTCTGTATTCTTAGCATTAAGGCAATATTTGGCACATAGAAGACACTAAGGTTGTAGCTACATTATTACTTCTGGTTATTATGAGAAAGCCACAAAAAAATCTCCACATGAGGTCTGAACTTCCTGGTATCTACTATGTAATAATTATTTCTTTTATGGAAGTAGAGGGTTTTAATTAGTGCGATTCTTTTTTTTTTTTTCTTAGTTTTTGGCCAGGGCCAAGTTTGAACCTGCCACCTCCAGTATATGGGGCCAGCACCCTACGCCTTTGAGCCACAGGTACTGCCCCAGTGTGATTATTTTTCTTAAGCAAGGAATGCCTACTAAGGCCTCTGTGCATTTCCCCATAAGGTATCTATGTACATGCACAAGAGAGAAAGAATAACATAGGAAAATCCTCTCCTAAAGGCCTTTCATTTGAGGATTCTCTTGCTTTCTCTTTTGATCAGGGACAACCCTTTGTTTCTGGAATAAGCAAAGACAAAACTCACAACAAGGTCTTCCCACAGGCAGAAGTCAGAGAGGACTTCACTAGGGAAGGAATCTAAATAAATATCACCATGGACTTATTTTTGCCCCAGAAAAGGTATTTTAAGAAAGAAATAAGATATCTCCATATATGATAGCCACAGCTTGGAGGGTGCTCTCAGCAGTCCTACTTACTATAAGCTGCTGGCCCTCACTGCCTTCTTCCCCAAAGCACCAAGCCAGCAGGAATGCTGATCCCTTCTGGCTGACAGAAATGGAGGGACTATCCAAATACTGTGGAGATGTTGAGAAAATGAACAGTTGAAATATTTAGACAGGTGTTTATCTGGTGATGTCCTAAAACTTTCATCTTTCACAATTAAAAGACTCAGGATGAATTCCAGTTATGAAAATACAGAAGACTACAATAACAACCAACAACAATAAAAGCTCTCACTTCCAAAACCAAGAATTGCTGATAAAATAGGAAAATAAATCATTTTAAATGTAAGTTTAGACTTATAAGAAAAAAATAAAAGCAAAAATTTCCAGATGCCAAAGAGGAGTGTGAAACCAGAGTAGCTTAGGATCTGACAATACTGTGGTTACTAGAAGGTCAATAATTCAATGGCTTGACATTTAAAACTATAGGAGACAAGATATTAGACCAGGCCAGGTACAGTGATTCATGCCTATTTGGGAGGCCAAGGTAGAAGGAGGATCACTTGAGGCCAAGAGTTTAACCCAAGAACAAGAATCTGCCTTTACAGAAAATTTAAAAATCTCTAGGCATGATGGCATGTACCTATAGTCCTAGCTACTTGGGAGACTGAGGCAGGAGGATCACTAAGTGCAGAAGTTAGAGGCTTCAGTGAGCTAGGATGATACCACTTCCCTCTAATCTGGGTGACAGAATGAGATAGTAGTCTCAAATATATGTGTAGGGCCCACATGCAAGATGGAGGTTGGAATTGAGAACTTCCAATTGGAACTCTCAAAAACTGATACAGTCTCTGAAAAGGCAGACTAAAACAAAATCTATCAGGACAAATAGACAAGAAGAAGTGTTATCCATCTCTGCCTGAGTTCTAGATGAGCAAAAATGTATCCTTTGGGAATTAAAACTTATAGAACTGTGGTTCAAGTTTACTCCCATTTTCTAGGAAATCCTCAATTAAGAAATAAGCATGAAAATTGGTCCTGGATCAGTGATAACTCTGAGGAACCCAGAAAAACAAAACCATTAATGTGGACGGAGGCAAGATAGCCAACTGGAGCCAGCTTTCCACAGAGGCTCCCATCCAGAAGGAGAGTTAAAGGACAGAAGTTTAGCAAGTAAGCTAATGGTTTGGAGCTGAGCCAAGAGAGAAGGTTGAAGAATGCACATCAACCCTGCTGAGGCTAGCTGCGACTGCAAGGATACAAACAATAGGTACAAAATCCATCGCCAAGCGGACAGGACTCATCTCCCCCTAAGAGAATAGATCACAGTACACTCTCTAAAAACAAGTGAGCAGAGTTCAAACATCCTCCCATTTAATCCTACAGGAGAGATTCTCTAAAAACCGGATCTCATTCCCCTAGGGTGCCATGGCACTCTCCTGCCAGATATAAAACTGTATATATTCTCTACCTGCAATTCTGAACTCCCAGCACTCCCCTCCACTCTCACCCTGAGATCTGGAAGCCCATCCCCCATAGAGTCTAGATTCTTGGGCATTTTCTTGAGAGGTGTGGACAGGGCGTGGGCTGTTGCAGGTCTGTGCTGATTCTATGGCAAGTGGGTAAAGAGAAGATGGTGGACTGAAGGAACTATAAGGGGGAGGAAGAGGTAGCATCCCACAGCACAGAGCAGTAACGGGCAGCACTAGGAACAATAGGGCTCACACCCCTGGGGATATTTTGGAGAGACACTCCCTGTCTCTCTGGGAAACCAGAGAAAGCCAGGCATCTTCTCCAGTGGCACTGGTGGAACAAATCTGGGCCAGTAATGCAGGTCCTATGAGTAAAGGGTATGCCTGAGTCAATACTTGCCTGGGCGGAGTGTGGTGGGGACAGAGAATAGAAGATGCATGAACACAGATGGTATACTCCCAGGGCAGGGCTGAGCCAGAACTGCTTTAGTGAGCCTAAAAAGCACCCAGCCCTCAGGGGATCATAGCTGAGACACAGGTGGGCAGGCAGAGGCTGGAACTCAGAGTCAAGTGTGAGGTCTAGCTACACCCACCCCAACACAGCAGAGACAGACACATCAGCTCTGGGGAGTGGCACAGACCAGGCCTGAGCTGCAGTTTCTGTGAACTCAAACAGTGCCTGGTCCACAGGGGATTATAGCCAGGACAGAATCACAAATTCTGTGCAAATATAAGTGTCAGCAACACATCAGTCAGGGGCGAGGCTATAACTGAATGAACTGCCCCAGCTTCCATTAACCACTTGAGGTTGTCAGGCCTCAGCATCCCCAGCTGGATGGTGGCAGAGTGTGGAGGCCTGGCTGAAGAGACATAGATCTTTCTGAAACTCAGGCAGGCTCAAACCCCTAGAGTAGTATCTGCTCATTGGAGGGAACTGGGTCATAGACCTGTGGGGTTACCAGTGACTGGGTACGACACAGGTGCAAGGTGGGGAAGGAGGCATCAACCTTCCCAGACTAATTCATTTCCTGTGGAGCCCTTCTGACTCCATGGAGCACCAGATAGAGTCAAAATCAAGCTACCAGCAGACCCCTGCTATCTAGTTGCTGGAGACCTTTTGTACTCTCCCACTTGAGACTGGGTACTGACTGGGACAATTTATTTGGATCTCTCATACTGGACCAATCACCCAAGGACTAACCAAAGTGGTACCCTGGCTGAGACTTCAACCCAGAGTAACTGATTCACTAGGGTAGGACAGAGACCAGCTAAAAACAAGACAGAGCCACTTAGCCGAAACACACCAGTAAGCCTGACCAAATAAGTAAGTCCCCAGTGTCTCAAGGCATAGCACTGTATGGGTCCTTTGCAAAGCTCTAAGGGAAAAGGACAGACACCAGTCCAAGCTCTTGGGCAAAGGGCTGGTTAATCACTACTCCAGGAGCCCCTCAACCCAACTTCACCTTATTTGTTCATCTAGCCAAACAGTGTAAAATAATTATGGGCCAAAATCAGCGGGAAAACTCTAGTAACATGAATAACCAGAGTAAATCAACTCCCCCCAAGGAATGATATGGTGGACACAACTGAAGATCCCATTCATAAGCGAATGTCTGAGATGTCAGAAATTGAATTCAGAATTGGGATTGCAAATAAGATTAATGGAATCAAGGTAAAGTTGGAATTAGAAATTCAAGGAGCATTTCAAAAGTTGTCTCAAGAATTCAATGAATTAAAAGACAAAATTACCAAGGATTTTGACACATTGAGATAATTTTCATCCCTCAAAGATCTGAGAAATACAGTAGAATCCCTCAGTAACAGAATGGAACAAGCAGAAGAAAGGATTTGTGACCTTGAAGAAAAAGCTTTTGAACACTCCCAAATGCTGAAAGAGGAAGAGTATTGGAAAACAAAAATGGATCATTCTTTCAGAGAGCTCTGGGATAATTCAAAGTAAACTAATATTTGCCTTATAAGAATTCCTGAAGGTCACAAGGTGGCTTCACAAGGCACAGAGGCTCTACTTCATGAGATTATGAAGGAGAACATTCCAGACATGCTAGGAGATTCTGAAATTCAGATAGAAGACAGTTTCAGAACCCCAGCATGACTCAACCCAAATAAAAAATCCCCCAGGCACATCACAATTAATTTCACTAAAGTTAATATGAAGGAGAAAATTCTAAAAGCAGCCAGATGTAAGAAAACCATAATCTACAAGGGGAAGAATATTAGAATGACTACAGATCTCTCTGCTGAAACCTTTAAAGCTAGAAAAGGGTGGTCATTGACTTTTAATTTCCTAAAACAAAATAACTTTCAACCCAGGATCCTGTATCCAGCTAAAACTGAGTTTCATTTATGATGGAGAAATTGAATACTTTAATGACTTTCACATATTGAAGAAATTTGCCAAAACTAAACCAGCTCTTCAGAATATTCTCCTGTATAATGACCAGCGCAACCCTCCACCACAAAAGTAAACTCATTCAGAAACTTTTGATCAAATTCCAACTTCCACAGTAGTGAAAGGATTAAAAATGTCCACTGGACTTTCGAAAAACTTGATACCCCAAATTCTACCAGGTTTATCAATATTCTCAATTAATGTGAATGGCTTAAATTGTTCTCTAAAGAGGCACAGGTTGGTGTACTGGACACAAAAACTCAGTCCAGATATGTGTTGAATATAAGAATCTCATCTTATCTTAAAAGATAAGTATAGACTTATCTTATAAAGGGATGGTCATCTATATTTCACGCAAATGGAAATCAGAAAAAAGCAGGTGTTACAATTTCATTCACAGATACAATACACTTTAAACAAACAAAAGTAAACAAGGACAAGGATGGTCACTTCATATTTGTTAAGGGTAACAACATGATGAGATTTCAATTATTAACACTTTACACACTCAACCAGAATGTGCCTCAGTTTATAAGAGAGACTCTAACAGACATGAGCAACTTGATTTTCTCCAGCTCCATAATCGTTGGCAATTTTAACACTCCTTTGGCAGTGTTGGATAGATCCTCCAATAAGAAGCTAAGCAAAGAAATTTTAGACTTAACCATTCAACATTTGGATTTGACAGACATGTACAGAAAATTTCATCATAACAAAACTGAATACACATTCTTCTCATGAGTCCCTAGAACATACTCCAAAATTGATCACATCTTAGGTCACAAGTCTAACCTCAGCAAATTAAAAAGAATAGAAATTATTCCTTACATCTTCTCAGACCAACATGGAATAAAAGTTTAAGTAACAACAGGAATCTGCAGACTCATACAAAAACATGGAAGCTAAATAACCTTATGCTGAATGGTAGATGGGTCAGAGATGAGATGAAAAAGGAAATTACCAAATTTTTGGAACAAAACAATAATGAAGACATAAATTATCAGAACCTCTGGGATACTACTAAGGCAGTCCTAAGAGGGAAATTTATAGCACTGCAAGCCTTCCTCAAGAGAACTGAAAGAGAGGAAGTTAATAACTTAATGGGACATCTCAAGCAACTGGAGAAGGAAGAACATTCCGATCACAAATCCAGCAGAAGAAAAGAAATAACCAAAATTAGAACAGAATTAAATGAAATTGAAAACAAAAGAATCATACAAC
>NW_003852475.1:4533944-4549691 GCF_000181295.1 Otolemur garnettii | reverse complement strand
AGTGAACCTTTCTAAGAGTAGAATATGAACGTTTTGGCACAATAGGTAAATGACATGAAGGCTATGTTAACCAGTTTGATGAAATGTTTCAAATTATATGTGAAAACACCACACTGTACCCCAGAAATGCATTAATGTACATAGTTACCATTCAATAAAAAAAAGAAAGAAAAAAATCAAGAAAGTAAAAAAAGAAAATGAAATTTTATTTATCTATCTGTTTCTTTAGAGGCAGAGTCCTACTCTATTGCTCAGATTAGACTGCCATAGCATGACCCTAACTCACAGCAACCTCAAACTCCTGGGTTCAAGCAATCCTCCTGCCTCAGCCTCCTGAGTAGCTAGGACTATAGGCATCCACCAGAATACCTGGCTATTTCTTTGTTATTTTTAGCAGAAATGGGATATCACTCTTGCTCAGGTTGGTCTCAAACTCCAGAGCTCAAGTGATCCTTCATCATCAGCCTCCCAGAGTGCCAGAATTATAGATATTAGGTTATAAAACCTGGCCTAAGGAAGAGAAATTTTAAAATAAGAATATTACAAAGAAAAAAGTTGAAATTCCCAGATGATATATTGATCAACACAGAAAAGTCAAAAACATCCCCAAACATATTGATAGTTAAGTAAAGAAAAATTAAGTAAAGTTGTTGGTACACAAATGTTTTTACACACTAGAAACAATCATAGAGAAAATGTTATTTTGATAAAGATGCATGTAACAATAACAACAAACACTATAAAGAACACAAAAATACATTTAACAAATTATATAAAAGTCTTAATGTGCAAAATTATTTTTTTCAAAATTATTTTTATATAATTGAAATATATATTTAATGAGTGTAAATAAATGAAAGAGATACCCCATTTTATTATTTGGGATACGGATGTGACTGAGTATAATGAAGATCCAAACTAACAGTGGTGTTTAAACTCTTAGTGCCTTTCTCATTTGTGTAATAATTTGGATGTAGGCATTCTAGATTTAGCATAAAAACAGAGGAAACTAACAATATTTGCCACATTTATAGATATTTGCAGAAATGTACTTTCCCAAACTACTCTATAAAGTTCTATTTATAAATCCTAATGAACTTTTAATGGGATAACCTCATACATAAAATTCACATTAAAGCAAGAAGGGCCAGGAATAACCAAGAGTATTTAAAGAAGTAAAAGGAAGGAATCACCTACTAGATATCAAAACATATGATGAGACAAAGAATTTGAATAGCCATTTTTCAAAAGACATGCGAATGGTCAATAAACACATGAAAAGATGTTCAACATCATTAGTCATTAGAAAATATGAATATAAACCATAACAAAATATGATTTCACACCCACTGGAAGGACTATAACAAAAACACAGACAAGTGTTTATGAGGATGTAGAGAAATTAGAGCTTACATACATTACTGGTAGAAATATAAAATGGCACCAGCTACTTTGGAAAACAGTTTGATGTTTCCTCAAAATGTTAGACATAAAGTTACTATTTGGCCCAGAAATTCCACTCCTTGATATGTATCCTAAAGCAATGAAAACATACATGCACACAGATACTTGTAAAAAATGTTTCTGGTTATTCATAATAGCCCAAAAGTGGAAACAATCCCATCAGTGATGAATGGATAGACAAAATGTGGTGTATTTATACAATGGAGTATTAGTCAGTCATTCAAAGAAAATGAAGCACTGAAATATGCTGCAACATGGATGGTAGCTGAAAAATGCTATGTGAAAGAAGCCAAACACAAAAGACCATACATTGGTTAGTTCCATCTATATGAATTATCCACTATCAGCAAATACATAGAGACAGAAAGTAGTTTAGTGGTTGTTGGAGCTGGGGTGAGAAGAGAATGGGGAGTGACTGTTGATGGATACAGAGTTTCTTTGGGGAGGGTGACAAAAAATGCGCTGGAGTAGACAGTGGTAATAGTTGTAAAATTTAGCGAATATACCAATTGTTAACACTTAATAGGATGAATTTCATGGTACGTGAATTATATCTCAATAAAAATAACAAAAACTTCTTAAAACATTATTGTGATATTGTCACATTAGTGTGATATTGACATAGAAATAGACATCTAGACTGACACAACTGAATTCAGAGGATACAGGAGATCCATATATACCAAGGCCATACATAGGGTAGAGGTGACATTATAAATCAGTACTGAATACATGAACTATTGCAAATATTGACTCTAAATGAATTAAAGACCTCAATGTGAAAAGAAAAACTATGAAACCTTTAAAATAAAACACAAGGGGATAGGACAGGAATTTTCAAATCACAAAAGTTACCCCTCACTGGGTAAGGGTACTGGCCACATACACCAAGGCTGGTGGGCTCGAACCCAGCCTGGGCCTGCTAAACAACAATGACAACTGCAACAACAACAACAATAACAAAAAACAGCTGGGTGTTGTGGTGGGTGCCTATAGTCCTGCTACTTGGGAGTCTGAGGCAAAAGAGTTGCTTAAGCCCAAGAGTTTGAGGTTGCTGTAAGCTGTGATGTTACAGCACTCTACTGAGGGCAACATAGTGAGACTCTGTCTCAATAAATAAATAAATATATATATGTATATATATATAAAGAAGTAAAGGAAATAAATGCTTAACTTGATAATACAAAATCATAGCATGATCATCAATGATCACATACATAAGTGGCAAAAATAAAAAACCTGCATTAGATTAGCATACATAAAGTTTAAGTAACGGTTACCTTTGAGGAAGGAGGGGAAAAGGAGAGAAAGATGAGTAAGACAATGGCTAGGTGCTTATCAACTTATCTTTCTCTCTCTTTAAGAACATTAAAATGAATGTAGCAATATTCTATATTGTTGAGGTGTTTCATGAAAAAGAAAAATTTTTAATGTGTTAACACATATCCAGCCTACAAAGTTGAGGAATCGCTGTTACCTCACCACCCTGCCTGGGGTCCACACTCTTATGAAAGGCATAGAGAGCTTTCATCATCTTCCTGGAGTCATACAGGAAGTTTGTGACAGAAGTGGGGCTAGAACTCAGTTCCCCTCCACTCCACTTGCCTGCTTTTTCTGAAAACAGCACAGTCTGTTACTCTGGGCAAGCGTTCAAGTTATTTCCACTCCAAAGTGTTATGTGGATTTACTAAAGCAACAAGAAATCAGGAGAGAAATTTAAATCGCTGTCTTTGCAAATTACTATTTCCTGCTGGTGCTGAGAATTTATTCTAACATAAAATCAATGAGGGAAAGTAGAGTATGAGAGTGAAAACAAAGTACTTTTATTCTTCTGACGTGCAGACTATTTCTGCTGCACTCTGTGGGGCTGTTTCTCTGCTTGCCTGTTCACCCGGGTAAACACAGACACCCAGGCAAAGACGTCCACCTGCCACTGTTAAGTCAAGAAAGCAGGAAAGGGCAGCTGGAGAGGCTCCCACACAGTTGGGGCTTTAAGCAAGAAACTGCCCACAAGTGGGGGGTGGGGAGGACTTTGCAGTCCCAGACCTGCTCCTTAGCCACAGAACATACGGTGGGAGGTTGTAGGCAGAGGTGAACAGCGCAAAGTGGTGCAAAACTAGTTCTGGAGGGCACACACAGGTTTCTCTTAAGTTACAGTTCTTAACCCTAACCACACTTTACAATAACTAGGGTCCCAGACAGAAACAAAAACAAAAACAGATGATTAAGCTCCACCTCCAAAGATTCTGATATAATTTGTCTGAAGCAAGTTATTGGCATTATTTAAAAGCAGGTAATTCTAATATGCTGCCTCTCCCCTGATGACTAACAGAAATAACTTGGGAAGACTTTTAAGGGAAGTGGATTTCTCAGAGCTGATGTGAGGAATCTGATAAGCCCAAGCTCTATACCCAGTTCTGCCACTTACTATGTGACCTGGAGAAAGTTACTTAATTTGACTCAACCTGAATTTCCTCCTCTGACCCAGGGAGCCAATAGTACCTACGTTGCAGTGATTGTAGTAATGGAGATGGTGTATAGAAAAGAGCTCTTGACACACGGCTATGATTAACAGTCATCTTGACCCAGGAATGCTTCATTTGTGGTCAAGTACATTCTTGAGGTCATGATTCAGAACCAGAGAGAAGACAATGTTTGCCATGACTCATTTACTCTCATCCACATTTGTGGAGGAAGGTGTTCACCCACAGCAACCACCTGGTTCCTTTTGGATCGAACATTGGTCTTTAAACTCTCTCTCAGTTATTCACAGGAGAGGAAGAGAGTTCTGGGGAGGTAACCAAAAGATTCCCTCTGTGAGATTTGACACGTATCACAAGCTGTGGTAGGCAGAATATTAGCTCCCAAATATGCTCACATCCTACTCCCCAGAATCTATGAATATGTTAGATTACATGGCAAAGGGGAAGTAAAGTGGCAGATGGAACTGAGGTTGCTGGTAAGCGTGACACAGAAAGATCCTCCTGGATTTTAGGGAGTCTACAAAAGACAGAAAACCAGAAAGATGGTGGGATAAGAAGGACTCATCCCACCGTTGCTGGGAGAAGCAACAGGAAGAAAAAAGGGCTATGAGCAAAGGATGTGGGCGGCCTAAAGAGGATGAAAAAAGGAAGGAAATAGATTCTCCCCTAAAGCCTAGAGGAGGACCACAGTCCTGCCAACTCCTTGATTTTAGTCCATCAAGAGTTGTGTCTCACTTCTGGCCTCTAGCATTGTAAGAAAATATACTTGTGCTGCTTTAAGCCATTAAGTTTGTGGTAACTTGATACAGCAGCAAAAGAAAAGTAATTGGTCAAATACCAGCTTAACCAGAAGGTTTTCAGACCCTTTCCATGATGTCTCTAGCTTAATTAGATGGCTGGGGGTTACTCAGGTGCTGCAGGCAGGGGAGAAAATGACTTTAACAAGTGGTGCTCGAGAAACCAAATATAAGCCCTGATGTTAATTCATCCATTCAGTCAAGGGCAATTGCAGAACTTGTCCTGAATGGCGGGTACCAGATGAATAAGGAAGCCCTGGTCTCAGGCTTTTCAAGCACCTCACCACCTAAAGGCAGGAGGTAGAGGCATAAACAAGGCATCAGGAGTGCTGCAACCAGAGTCAGGAAAGGATGCTCTACCTGAATTTGGAAATGCAAGCAGGTATTTGTGGAGCCAACTAAACTCAGGAAATAAGAGCGGTGTGAGCAGATGCAGGGCTCTTGTGAAGACATCATCCATAAACCACCCACATGGCCCAAAACCCGCAGGTAAGACTTGTCCTCTGCGTACCACCCTAGACCACATGTCAAACCCCCCTTAGCCGACCATAGGCATTGAGAGTACAGGATCCCTTGCTCACTCTTCTTGCACCAGTGACTTATACCATCTCTGACTTGTGGTAGGTGTTCATTTTAAAAAATCGCTGAGGAAAGGAATGGATGGAGAGAAGGAGGGAAGAAGAGAAGATTAGACATCAAATTTCAGATCTCCCTCCCTTATTCCAGGGGCTCCCTCTAGGATCCCTCAAGACATAGCTCTGTGCATTCTCTTCCTGACCCACCACCATCCTCAGGCTTCTCTCAGTCCTCCCTCCAGGCTTTACCAACTGCTGTCCAGCCAGCACTGGAGAGAGAAAAAATGAAGACTCAAGTGCCTTCTCTAGAGCCCTTCCACAAACTGTGGAAGAAAAAAGAGGGAGGCTAGGTTCATCGTGGGTGTCTGTATTCTAATGGGCTGGAGATAAGACCCTATTTCTCAGCCAAGAGAAAGTCATATTCATTCTCTAAAGGAAAAAGAATGTTTCTTCTTCCACAACAGTGGTGCTATGGATGGTTTAGGGGCCTTGGGCACCCACTCAGCAATCCCAATTGTTAAAAATTCTAGTATTCTGTGATATGAGCAATTGTCATCTCATCACTTGTATTTAAAATGTGACTAAATGTCTTAAAAAATAACATTTCTTCATTGAAATGTTCTGTAAATACATTCTACAGAATTTATTTAAAAGCTTCAAACAGGTGCCTACTCTCTTACCCTCTTACTATTCAGTAAGATTACTGCTCCTACATGCTCCTAGGTATAAAATCCAGAGCCTGCCAGAATTCTTACCCTAGAGATGACTCACTGTGAGTATTGGTGGCAACTTGCTTCAAACATTTATGTTTATGTGCCATGACCACTAGGCCTTGACTTTGCATATAAAGGACCCTCAAAACTAACTTGGCTGATATCCCTAGTAGCACAAATAACTGAAAACACAACTTTGAAGAGAATAGTATTTGAAAAGCAAGATTTAACAACAAGAATGTATTCTGCTTTACAGCACCTAAGACCCATTACACCAGTGTCACCTGTATGCATTCACTCCCCAGTGTAAATCATGAGGATTCACAGCAGTTTAGGTGGGGTTAAGGAAGAAACCTCACTTATTTCATAGTTTTGCTGATATATGAAACTACATAGACAAAATCCAAGTCACATGTAAAAATAAAAAAATAGGTACTTTATGCAAACCAAGGTGGAAAAGATGAATCAGAGTAGGCTTTTCTTTATTGGGATGGTTGTTTGGGATCTAATATTTCCTTTATGACTGAAAGACAGTAGTCACACTGGAAGTGGGGGAGGTATTAGCAACAAGGCCAGCCTGCCACCCCAGCACTTTCACAACGTATGCAGGCAAGAGCACTGCTTGGTTTGCAGCTGTGAACATTATTTGCAAAGCTGATCCATAGTTGCCTTTCTCACTCCAACCCTTAGCACTTGTTCAAAAAGCTTCAGCTTGAATTCTATGTGCCTACCGCGAAGAATGGCTTTTCAGCCATGCACAGCTCTGTCAAAACATGCCAAGGTCTGGGTGAAGGTTACACCCACACCTCGGACCTTACAAACGCAAACAATGTAACCTAATCTATATGTTCCCCTATATTAACCTGAAATAAATATTTTTTTAAAAGTGCTAAAGTGCTGCAGCCCTAAGCTGTCGAAGATGTCACTTGACTGTCAAAGTGTCCTCCCTTGTTGCAGATGAGTCACTCACATCCTGCACCCACCTCTGTCTGCACATCAGGCCTGGCAAGCATCCTACCAGCATGCTGAGGCCTTTGAGACTCAGATTCATATCCTACTTCTGCCTCTATTGCTAATGCTAAGGAGAATAATACTGAGATAATGTGTTTGTATGTTTGATTTGGGCTATATATTAATTTTTCTATTGCCAGTGTGTAAAACTACTACTAAGATAGAATAGATTATTAATAAATATGTTGATGAAGCTGACTTACATAATTCCTGAAGCTCTCTGCCATCAAAGAAAAGTTCAGAGAGCAAAGTCAGCCCTGCAAGGACCTGGACAAACCCCACCCCAGCTGCCTAGTGGATGGGAACCCTGTCTGCTGAGGCCCACTGGTGCTGCCCTGTGTTCATTGTGGGCCTGAAAGTTCTATCATAATAGCTAGTAAAGGAAACCTGGCTCCATTCTAGCCTCACTGGACTGCTCTGCCTCTGCTCTTCTCTTAAATGTCCAACAGAGAATATGCCTGGTCTGATAGGAACCAGGTTGGAAGTTAAAAGAGCTTTGCTGTCCAGAGCCCAACTCTGCAACACATGATGCTGAATGGGTCACAGCTCCTCTCTGGTCTCAGCTTCTTCATTCTTAAAATTAGATGGTTGCCACTGCACACCAACTATGATGATTATAATAGAAAAACAGACAATAACAAGTGTTGGAGAGGATGTGGACAAATGTGGGCCCTCATACATTGCTGGTGGGAATGGAAAATGGCAAAGCCACTTTAGAAAATAATGGCAGTTCCTCAAAAAGTTAAGTCTTGAGTTACCATAGACTTAGAAATGCCACTCCTAGGTATATACTCAAGGGGAATGGAAACAAATTTTCAGACAAAAACTTGTACCCAAATGTTCATAGCAGCATTCCTCCTAATAACCCCAAATAGAAACAACCAATGTCCATCACCTGATGAGGGATAAATAAAATGTAGTTGATCCATACAATGGAATACTGTTTAGCCCAAAAAGGAGCAAAGTGCTAGCATGTGCTATAATGTGGATGAAGCTTGAAAACACTGGGCTCAGGGAAAGGAGGAATGGGAAGAACTGTTCCATGGGGACAAGATCACCTTTGAGAGTGAGGAAAATGTTTTTGGAACTAGAGAGAGGTAATGACTGGGTGACACTGCAGATGTACAAAATGCCACTCATTGAATGCTATAAAAAGGTTAATTTTATGTTAAGTGGGTGGTGCCTGTGTCTCAGTGAGTAGGGCACCAGCCCCATATACCAAGGGTGGCGAGTTTAAACCCAACCCCAGCCAAACTGCAACAAAAAATGTAGCCAGGTGTGTGGCAGGCACCTATAGTCCCAGCTACTGGGGAGGCTGAGGCAAGAGAATCACCTAAGCCCAAGAGTTGGAGGTTGCTGTGAGCTGTGATGCTACGGCACTCTACCAAGGGCGACAAAGTGAGACTCTGTCTCTTAAAAAAAAAAAAATTATGTTAAATGAATTTACTTCAAATTGCTTTTTTTTAAAAAAGAACTTTTAGAATTGTAAAAATAATTTTAATTTTTAATCTGGCCTAGATTATATTTGTCTTTATAGTTTTGTCACAAAATACAATTTTAATATATATACATATATTATTATTATTATTAATGGAAAAGTGGCCCACAAAAGTTTTCTGTGGTCCTGCTGGGAGGTTAGGGCTGTGTAGCAGACATATAGCTTATAAGAAACGCTGGTAACATCTCCATAATATAACACCTTGGTGATAAGGGCATGGGGAAGGGATTCAGCTCTCCTAACATGAGAGCTCGAGAGACGAGAACATCAGTGATTGGCAGTCACTACACCCGTGGTGCAAGTAACTATGGGATTACGTCTGTAAGAAGCTGTAGGAAAAGGCAGTGGAGGAGCGTGCATGCTATTCTTTCACGGATTTGCTCACTCTGACTCTTTTGCTTCTCCTGCCTGCAGGGGGTTTGCCCATCTTTCCCAGAAGACTTCTAAGCTGAGATCTATTTCCTATTGAGACCGAAGACTGTTTCTTTCTCTCTCCCTTCTGCTAAGGTAAATAGCCCTCAGACACCTAAGGGTAATTGTTTCCTGAGCAAGATAGCACAGCAGTCCCAGTCTAGACAACAGATAAGCCAAGACCAAAGACCTGGTGAGTCTCAGCCCCATCAAGTGGCGACCCAGATGGGACAGTGACAAGCCACTGAGAGGGCTGACTGTGCCACAGAGAATTGTCCCTGAGGCAGACCCACTGTGTCACAGGCATAACAGAGCACATCAAATGGCAGAGGGGAGGTGTTGCCTGACCAGCCTTATTTGGGACTTCTCCTGGGGGCTTCCAGAATCCATCTCAGAGGGCTTTGCTAGGCTGTAGTTCCTGAAATGGAAGGTGTGAGTGAGAGTTGTAGAAATATAAATTATTCTACTCAAAGCAGCTTTGACACCAGGCTGGGATAGCATTTAGAAATGTAAATGAGTACTATCAGTAGTGACTATTTCTTTATTCAGCTGAACACCATGCTAAATGTTCTACCTACAAAGTTGACCTCCTCATTTTATAGATGTGGAAACTGAGGCTGCTTTTATAGATATAGATCTCCTCATTTTATAGATGTGGAAACTGAGGCTGCTTTTATAGATATAGACCTCCTCATTTTATAGATGTAGAAACAGAGGTTGCACAAAAGATGAGAAAGCAAGTGATTGGCTATAGGCACAGCTTGGGATGGTAAAAGCCAAGGCATCACACTCAAGTCTGTGTGTCTGGCTTTTCCCTCTATGCCAGTGGTTCTCAACCTGTGGGTCACGACCCACAGGAACTGTATTAAAGGGCCATGGCATTAGGAAGGTTGAGAACCACTGCTCTATTCTGTGTGGCCTGACAAGGGAGTATTTGGTTCTTAAATAAAAGCATCTCAGCTGTAGCAAATTCTGAGACTGTGCCATTATTCCAGAGCTCAGTTTCTGATAATAGTCACTCTGGCATCCTAAAATGCACATGTGGGCAGCACCTGCTGTGAGGCTTTATGGATACTCTTGTAGAGATAAGACGCCTTAAAAAATGTCATAATAATAAAGAGGAGCACAAATAGGATCAGAGAAATCTGTGAGCTGTCAGCTGAGGCATCCCTGAGCCCACTGCTGATCAATTTCACTTGTGAACTGACAGCGAATCACTTTCTGATCCTATTAGCAGTTCTAGGGTTTAAGTATATTAGTGAGTTCGGGAGAGAGAAAGTAGGTTGAACTTAAAATAGCAAAGGGGTAGGGAAAATTATCCTCACACATTTGGCTCTTTCTAGAAAGGTTCATGCAAATCAGTAAGCCCAAGATTTGCTGGAATAGAAGTTGGTAGAGAGGTATAAATCTGAGAGGGTGGCTGTTTGGGAAGCAGGTGAAGATGAGGAGGAGGAGGAAGAAGAGTGCTTTTAGATGGATTATTTAACTAGAGAGGCTCTTTGCAGAAAAACACCTGGGGCAACTTGGCTATAGGAGGTTGACCTTTCAGAGTCTGAGCCAATTACCCAGTTAAACAGAGCCCCAGGAGTCTCTCTGGATACTGCATTTTATCATCTTTTGCCATGTATAGTGTTTCTAAGAAAGCTGTCCTATTGAAAAATTGTTGAGCCATGAGAGAAATCAGCAAAAGGTGCATATTTGTAAACAGAAACTAATATTCATTATATTCCCCAGAAGGGATAAGCCAGCCTCATCACCACCAGATAAAAATGACTTTAACTGTTGTGGCTGTCAGTCCGATGACAGATGTATTTTTCTTTGCTGCCATGAGCAAGTCTCTTGATGCACTCTGAGAAGTGGGGGTGGGGGAAGTCTTAATTGCTAAACCCACTGGAAGAAGAGACAGGCGCTAGCAGTGCATGTATTTAAATGGTAGTGTTGGCACCAGGAGGGTTGGTCTAAACTCTGCTGCCTTCTCTCCAAGGAGAGTTCTCTGTCCTATTTGCTGGATATAAAAAGACTTCTGCTTTGCTCCCTTTTCTAACCCAACTGCCTCTGGCCCATGGTTCCTCTCACACACTGTGTAGATGTGTCTCAGATTAGGGAGTTTGATTTCTGGGAGGAACTGTGCAGATTATCAGGTCAAGGACAGCAATTAAACCCTTGCTGTCTGCACCTCCTCCCTCCTTTCCTGAAGCCAGGGCAGACATTATTAATTGATCACACAACTTGTTCTTTTTGAGTCTGAGAAAGACTCTGGAGTCCTCAAATTCTCTTTAGCTCAGCATTTCAGAAAGCCACCAACAGAGGTTGCACAAAAGATGAAATCTGTTTCCCAATTTTATCTAATTTTGTCTCCTTTTGTTTGCTTAAATACATTTCTCATTCTTTTGGCTAAAGATTGCATATTATACTATTGTTCTGGATTTTCTTCTTTTTTCCTTTGTCCCTGTCTTGCCTTTTAAAAATAAAATAGACCTGCAACTGGGTGCTCCTCTGGAGACGGCAGCCTGTCAGCTATGGCTCAAGGATTTGTGAACAGCAGAATCCAGCCTGGGAAGGTGGTGGTGTTCATCAAACCTACCTGCCCCTATTGCAGGAGGACCCAAGAGATTCTCAGTCAACTGCCCCTCAAACAGAGAATTATGGAATTTGTCGATATCACAGCCACCAGCTACACAGATGAGATTCAAGATTATTTGCAACGGTTCACAGGAGCAAGAACAGTGCCCTGAATCTTCATTGGTAAAGAATGTATAGGTGGATGCAGTGACTTCATAACCATGCAAGAGAGTGGGAGCTGGTGCCTCCACTCAGGCAGATTGGAGCTCTGCGGTAATCACAGAGCAGGACCCAGCTGACATTCCCCTCCAGAGCTGAACAGCATCAAGGAGGATGGCAGCACTTTCTGATGGATGGGATCTGACACAAACAGCTTTTTTCTTTTTTTGGCTCAGTATTAAAAAGTGGACCTGCCTGCCCCTAACCACAGGGCCAAGAAGGTTGACGGGCCATCTTGGTTTTCTTCTGCTTTGGTCCTTTGGGTTCCAGGAGATGGCGACAATTTCTGGCCCAAGATTTACTCGCTGACCCAAGACTTGTTCTTTCTCCTTGGCATGTGTTTCTTGCTGTCTTGCGTGTTGGCAAACCTCCCCCTGTTAGATAGTGTTTCTCAGCCACCTTTGTCCAGACCTGCCCGGGATGGACCTGCACTTGGATTTCTGCCACTGCCCATCAGCTAGAACTATTTTGCTGAGCTTGACTTTATGAAGTCTGTGTTATGAAATAGGGGAGGGGGTTATTTTGAATTTGTTCTTTCAAACTACATGCGTCCCTCCACCCACCTTAAGAGTTAAGGCCCTGAACCAGTGTTCTCGACCTGGCCCTCTCAGAGCTCCTGAGGAAATGTCCCACCATTGTGGGAAAGATCTGGGACCAAGTGTGAGGCCGTGCAGAGTGAAGCAGGGTCAGGCTTCACTGGTACCTCGGGGCCAGAGATGCCAGCACAGGGGCTGCAGTCACAGGGCCACCGTCGGTGGAAGGTAGTTATCCAGGCAGGTGATCCTGAGCCACCGTGTGCTAATTTAGATCACCAGCAAGATGCAAACAGAAGGTGTAGGCCGTTATCATGGAAAACTTGCAGCCGCCCCTCCCAGTAGGTCTGTGTAGAGCAAATGTGGAAGACACTTTCCTGAAGAGTCTTCTCCCTGCCCTTTCCCTGCCCTGTAATTTCTTATCAGGAAGTTTGTTCTAAAGCTGAAAGAGTAAGTTCTTTTCCTTTAGCAGTCTCTAGTGAAAATTGTCAATTCCTAATAAAGTATCAATAGACGACACAAAAAAATAATAAAATAAAAATAAAATAACAGCATTATAGAGAAAATCCACATGATTTAAAACTGACCTTTTTATCATGTACAATTCAGTGTTTTTTAGTATAGTCACAAGGCTATTCAACCTTCACCATTAATTCTGGAACATTTTAATCACCCCAAAAAGAGGCCCCCAAGCCCAACCCCAGTAATTCCCACTCTTCCCTTCTCCCCAGCACCTGGCCAGTCTACGTTCTGTCTCTTTGGATTTGCCTATCTGGGACATTTCATAGACACAGAATTATATAATAGATGACATTTTGTGTATTAAAAGTTCAGGTTGTTTTCCTTTTGGTTTTCAAAGAACATAAAGCATTGTTGTGGCCCTCCAGGTGTCCTAGGCCCCAGACATGCCAGTTGGAGAAGTTAGTGCTGCATCCCAAGTGACCTCTTGCCCTCACTGGAGCACATCTAACTACTGACACCTTCCCAGCGGCATGGGAACTACCAGCATGCCCAGGCCCATGCCTTGAGAGCAGGGATGCTGCCTTCTTTCTGGTTGACAGTAAGCCTGGCCTGGTCCCTAAGGTCCTGTTCATGGCACTTACCCAGTACTCAGATCCAGCCCATCCTAGGGCTGAGCCCACCCTCTGAAGCCCACAGCATTGCCTGGTTTCTTTTTCATTTGGACCTTTTTCCTCCAGAGGATCTACTTCTACAGAGAGGCAGTCCACCATCAGGGCTGAGCCCCAGGGCAAACCAGGTAAAGGCTGTACCATTAGCAATCTCTTTTGTTCCCACTGTTGCCAGTGGATCGCTTTGCAGGCATCTCAGAGCCCTGCTTGGACAGCAAGTAACAGAGCACAGAAAGCCCCAACTTGTGCTTTTGTTAATGTTGCTGGCTCCTCCTCTCCAGTCTGTTCCCAGAAAAGTCCTTCTGTTCCCTGAGCCTGTCCAGCTGGAGGGGTGGGAAAGGAAGACTGTCTTTCAGACCCTCCAAAAGGACTCCCAGAAACTGGGAAACAGACTTTGAGGAGAGGACCACACAACGGGGCCTCAGGGAATTCACATCTTCTGCATGTGATTAAGTGGCGGATGGAGGCAGAAGGGAGAACTGGGAGCTGGCAGCCAGGCTGGCAGCTGCAAAGCACAGGACTATTCCAAGGCATGAGAGTCAGCAGGAGGTAATACAGTCAGCAGGAGGGGTACAGCCAGCAGGAAGGATAAAGCCAGCAGGAGGCAGTACAGTCAGCAGGAGAGACACAGCCAGCAGGAGGCGGTACAGCAGGGAGGGCAGCATGGCCACCACTCCCCAGCCTGCCTGTCTGCCTCACCTCTATGTCTGGTGTCTCTCAGCCCTTCCCTGAACATCTACTGTGCATATGAATCAATCTACCCACAAACAGCTGTTGGACCTCTGGAAGGAGCCCAGGACACCTGCAAGAGCTCAGGGCAGCCTGTTGTTCATTCATTCACTTACTCATTCATTTATTCACATACCTTTTCCCAGACATGGGATGCACTCAGCACTGTGCTAGATGCTGGAAATGTAGAATGAGCCAGGTCTGGACTTATGGCAAAGAGGACACAACAAACAAGAAAAGCATTGCATAAAAGGGATGTGGTCAGCACACCAAGGAAAGGGTGTCGGCTCTGCCAAAGAGTAGTGCAAGGTGTTGGAAGGCTTCCGAGAGTGTGCTGTTATGCCCTGACTACCATAACAGAATACCACAGATTTAGTGGCTTAACAACAGAAATTTATTTCCTCACAGTTAAGGTGACCAGACATCCCACTTTTGGCGGGACAGTCCTGTTTTTTAACAATTTGTCCCACGTCCCGCAGTGTTTTAAAAAAGTCCCAATTTTTAGAAAGAATGCACTACAAGCTAGGGAACAGCGGGACAATGGGAAGGGAATATGCTTCGGCTGCTGAAAAGGTTAATGTAAGTCCATTTGGGAATAAAGAGGTTAATGTAACTTCATTTGGAAATGAAAAGGCTAATGTAAACTCCCTACTCCCCTCCTGGGCAAGGTCACCCAGGTGGACCTGCGCCCTACTCCTTTGAGCCACAGGCGCCACCCTATACATAATTTTTTTTAATATATTTGTAAATTGTGCTTATGTTGAAATTAAAAATATATATATTACAATACTATTTTTGCGTTCTATGAAAATTTTTGTTGCTCCACATAGACCAAATTTTTAATTAAGAACACCCCCCAGCCCCCGGTCAATGGTGTCCTGCTGTACTAATGTTAAACTCTGGTCACCTTACTCACAGTTCTGGAGGTTAGAAGTCCAAGATCAAGATGCCAGTGAGTTTGATTTTCTCTGAGGCTTCTTTCCTTGGTGTGCTGATGGTGACTTCTTGCTGTGTCCTCACATGGCTCTTCCTCAGTGTTGGCACATCCCTGGTATCTCTGTGTAACCAAATTTTTGTTATTTCAAGGATGCGAGTCAAAGTGGGTAGGGCTCATACTACCAGTGTCATCTTAATTTAACTACCTCTTAAGGCAGTGGTTCTTAACCTTCCTAATGCTTCCTAATGGCCCTTTAATACCGTTCCTGTGGGTCGCCACCCATAAGTTGAGAACAGCTGTCTTAAGGTCTTGTCAGCACTGCTATCACAAAATGCCGGAGACTGGGCAATTTACAAAAAACAGAAATGTATCTTCTCACACTTCGGATGGAGGCTGGAAAGTCCAAGATTGAAGCATTGGCAGGTTGGCTATCTGGGGAGGGTCAGTCATTGCTTCAGGATGGTGCCTTGAGTGCTGTCCTGTGGAGGGGAGGAACTGGCAAAAGGGCAGAATGCATCCTGCTAGCCTTTTATAAGGGCACCTAATCCCTTAATTCACAAGAGAAGCCCTCATGATCTAATTACCTCTTAAAAGCCCCACCTGTTAAAACCATCACTTTGCCATTAAGTTTCAACACCTAAATTTTAGCGGGGACACAATTCATCCCATAACAAAGAGGTCACTT
>NW_003852475.1:4501957-4533730 GCF_000181295.1 Otolemur garnettii | reverse complement strand
TGGTTGCAGTTGTCATTGCTGTTTAGCAGGCTTGGGCCAGGCTCGAACTGTTCAGCCTTGGTGTATGTGGCCGGCACCCTACTCACTGAGCTATGGACACCAAGCCAGGAAACTATTCTTGATGTCAAACCTCACAGAGCAAAGACCCAGAGATAACCAATACCTCTCTCCTTCAGGTAAGGGCAAGAGATTCCCATATATGGAAACGCGGGGAAGAGTTCTGGCAGGAAGCAGCTCAGCTTCCTGAGGGAACACAAGGGCTATGTGTTCCTCCTGCAGCTGTGTAAGGTAAGGTGGTTGCTGGTTAAGAACTCAGGTTCTGGTCAAGCGTGATGGCTCACACCTGTTATCCTAGCACTGGGGAAGCGAAGGCGGGTGGATTGCCAAAGCTCATGAGTTCGAGACAAGCCTAAGCCAGAGCGAGACCCCTGTCTTTAAAAAATAGCCATTGGTGGGCACTTGTAGTTCCAGCTACTTGGGACGTGAGGAAAGAGAATCACTTAAGCCCAAGAGTTTGAGGTTGCTGTGAACCATAACAGCACAGCACTCTACAAAATGAGCGACAAAATGAGACAAAAAAGAACTCAGGTTCTGACAAGATTTGCAATCACAAAGATGTGTAAACAACCCAAGTGCCCATCAATACATAAATGGATTAATAAAATGTGATATATGTACACCACAGAACACTACTCAGCCATAAGAAAGATGGTGATCTAGTACCTTTTGTAACAACCCGGATGGAACTGGAGACCATTCCCCTAAGTATCATAAGAATGGAAAAACAAACACCACATGTACCCAATAATAAATTGCAACTAGTTAGTTGATCAACACTTATGTGCTCATATGGAAGCAAAACTTAAGAGGGAGGGAGGCGAAGGGGGGTAAATTCACACCCATTGAGTATATCACACAGGCACATTGCATGCTTTCTGGGTGAAGGGCACAGTTACAGCATTGACTTAAAATATACAAAAGGAAAACCATGTAATCAAAACGTGTGTACCCCTGTAATATCCTGAAATAAACAAATATTAAAAAAGAACTCAGGTTCTGAAGTTCCTCACCTGTTGTTCAGATTAAATAAGATAAAACTTAGCAAACACAGAGTGTTTATAATAAACACTTGTCAGTATCACAAGCAGTTATTATTTTTGTTTGTTTTCTTTATTAATTATTTTTTATTAAATCAACTTTGTACATTGATGCATTTATGGGGGTCAGGGTACTGCTTCGATATACAATGTGAAATGCTTACATTGAACTAAGTGACACATCCATCACAATTATACTCATTTCTTAATAGTTTTGAAATGTACCATTGCACCATGCACATTAGGTGGGGTCCCCCCAAATACCCTCCCTCCTCCCATGTTCTCCCTCCCCTCTCTCTCCTCTTCCCTTCTATTTTCTGTACTATAGTTATGTTTTGCCATTCATATGAGTGTGTAGGTGGTTATATATTGATTTCATAGTAGTATTGAGTATATTGGATACTTTTTTTCCATTCTTGAGATACTTTACTAAGAAGAATATGTTTCAGCTCCATCCAGGTAAATGTAAAAGATGTGAAGTCTCCATCTTTTTTATGGCTGCATAGTATTCCACTGTGTACATATACCACAATTTGTTAATCCATTCATGGGTCGATGGGCACTTGGGCTGTTTCCATGTCTTGGCTATTATGAATTGGGCTGCAATAAACATTCTGGTGCAAATGTCTTTGTTGTAAAATAATTTTTTATCATCTGGGTATATACCTTTTTGAGACAGAGTTTCACCCTGTTGCCTTGGGTAGAATGCAGTGACATCCTCAAAGCTCACAGCAACTTTATACTCATGAGCTCAAGTAATCCTCCTGCCTCAGCCTCCTGAGCAGCTGGGACTACAGGCATACACCACCACACATGGCTAATTTTTCTACAGGGTTTTCCAAAAGTCACCCATAAAGCCACCATCCATAGGGAAAATGGGAAATTATAGCTAAATACACCTTTACTTATAAATATTCATTACAAAATTTGACAAAATATTTGCAAAATACTCTACATGTTAGCCACCTCTTTGTAAAATGTTGTAATGAATACTTTGTAAATAAATTACAATTTCTCAATGCATGGCAGCTTTAGGAGTGACTTTTGGGACACCCTGTATTTTTAGGAGAGATGGAGGTCTTGATGTTGCTCAGGCTGATTTTGAACTCCTGAGCTCTGGGGATCCTCCCATCTCAGTCTCCCAGTGTGCAAGGATTATAGCCATGAGTCACCACGCCTGGCCTCACAAGCTGTTTTTATTTTCTGTACTCCTTTATATCCTTCAGGGACTATATATTCATTTTAATTGAAGAAATAAATTCTAAAATGTGGTCATGAGGCAGCAGATGCTGGAGAAGTCAGAGGGTGAGAAAAACCCATCCTCTGTCTAATCACCCAGCGCTTACTGGGCTCAGTCTCCTGGCACAGCAGGAAAGGGCAGGTTCCCATTGTGGCAGAGTTCACGCTCCTTTGGGAATGTTCCTGTCAGAAGATTAGCCCACTCTGCAGGATGTTGGCAGGGAGTGCAGTTATCATCAGAGCGCATGCTCTGCTAACCCCTGGAAGGCACAACACTCGGAAGTGGTGGCTAAATCAACGCATGAGGAACAAGAACAAAAATGACCTACCAGAAAGTGGCTGAAGATCCTGCAGGGTGTTCTCACATAAGCTCTCTGGTGAAAGGCTTAGGGGACTCACACTGAGGTGTCCTTGAATCTGTAACTGGAAGAAAGTTTGGAAAATCTGGATGTTCTTCCAGGCTCTGAGAGGGAAGTGGATGGAAATGTGGGCCTTAGGCTAGTAGAATAAGATTTAGTTCTAACTTTACCTTTCCTAAGCCCTGCACTTAGGTGGCATTACCAGTCAATGAATCTTTCCAGTCTATTCCTTTATCTTTCCTGTAAATCTTTTTCTTGCTTGTTAACCAGAGTCAGTTTCATTTATTAAACAAAGAAACTAATGACATACTTGCTTTGCAGATAATGAAGCTGGAGCTCAGAGGAATAAAATGACTAACCCAAGACCCTGCAGCTGGCAGACAGCAAAGTGGGCCTCACAGCCAGTTTTGTCAGGCTCTGGGGGCAACAGCCTTTCATTACCTCACATCACTGTAAGCCCTTCTGAGAGCTCAGAGGGAGGAAGGGGAGGAAGATCAACTGCTCTTTTAAATTGACCACCCATCTAAAACAGGTCAACATACAGAAGTGGTCAACATAAGGAACTAGGCCTTAATATATGTGGAGCATGTCCATCCAGTCTATGAAAATTAAAAAAGCAAACAGTGGTTAAATGTGGGAAGATGCCAAAGAAAAACAAAGTATAATAGTTAGGACCAGAATTCACCACCACTGAGTTTCTATTTTATTTTATTAATTACTTGTTTCTTAAGTTAATGAATTCTAAAATCACAAAACAGAGACTACACTTGTGACCTAAAATATGACTAAGTCATATTTCAAACAGTAATCTTTCAGCTCTTGCTCCTATAACAGACAACTTCCTCTTTCTTCTTCCAACCATATGCTTGAGAATATCAAGGGAGAAAAAAAATCTGTATTTGATTCTATAATACAACTTTTGTCCAGCTGGTCACTATGATCCAAAGCCAAGGCCAAGCAAGTCTGTGTTACTAAGTAGAAATTAATGTAGCAGAATTTGCTTTAGAGACAGATATAGCCCCTATTCATTGTGTTTTGAGTATCTTGGACTGAACTCATGGGAAGAGTCCATGCAACTGCCTTGTGCCCAACATCCTCAATGAACACCCGATAACAAAGTTTTAAACAGTTGGCACCTGGCTAAGTTCCACTCACACCATTCCACTACACCTCTGTCAGTACCAGGCAGAAGTTTACTGACAAACTGTTGGCTCCACTGCAAGGAATTTAATCTAAAACATGATCATCCAAATATTTAGCCTTAAAGATATTTATATCATATTGCTTATAATAGAAAAAAATAGAAACAATGTAAATTTCTGAAAATAAAAGATGAATTAAATACATTATAGCATAACAATTTTTTTCCAAATTAATGAATCTTTTATTGCATTGCTCAAATTACAAAGAGATCTTAAGGAATATCATGCAGTATCTTGCTGCAGCTGGACAACTCTTAGATCTTATTCATCAGCCTGCTGAACTACTTCTTTTTCAGAGACATAAATACCATCCAAAAATTTTCTGATATCCTTGTTTTTAACTATTGTGGCTTACTGAATCAAAGCAGCTGAATTTGAAGCAAGCTCAATGTCATTTCCTTCAAGGATTAACTTATCTTTCTGGGCTTGAAATACTGAACAGGCAACGCCTGCTCTCATCAGAACCCGGCGGATATATTTTTCACCCAAGAAATTTCTTATTTCAACAAGAGACCCATTCTCCTGGATAACAACATTGATGGAGAAGTGAGCTACACAGACCTCATCTTGTAACGGAAGCCCAGTGTAACACCCTTGATCATGTTTTGTACGTGACTAAAGACAGTGTGAACAGTAGCCAGTTCCTTTCTATTTCCCCACCACTTGTCAACCTGGAGACTCTTCTTTTTCTTTCCAAGGAGACTGAGTTCCACATTGATGTGAAGTCCCTCCACAGGGTTCCTCTGGGACCCTTCATAATAACTGTGCGTCCCTGCAGAGTGATGTCGACATTTTCTGGAATGCCGACAGTCTGACTGCTGAGAATGGTCTTCATTCTCACGGAGATGTGGCAAAGAGAGCATAACAATTTTTAAATTCTTGTTATAGAGTAACTAAATGTTCATGAGAAAAAATGTTCTTGGGAAATGTTCATGAGATATTGTTAAATGAAAAAATTCATAATAGAATAGTATGTCCAGAGAGATTCCATCTTGTAAATGCCATTTATATATAAATACATATTTATCTATATATAAATATAATTATACATATATAGTATTTATACATATATATGTATAACGTATGGGTATAATAATTTCCCCCCCAAAAAATTAGACAAATATTCACCAAAACGGAAAGGACAGTTATCTCCGATAGCTAAAGTAATATTTCTTTTTTTTTGAGACAGAGTCTCTACTCTTATGTGTAGAGTGCCATGGCATCATCATAGCTCACAGCAACTTCAAAATCTTGGGTTCAAGTGATTCTGTTTGCCTCAGCTTCCCTCATAGCTGGGACTACAGACACCTGCCAGATGTCCAGCTAGTTTTTTTTTCTATCTTTATTGGAGATGGGGGTCTCACTCTTGCCCAGACTGGTCTCAAACTCCTAAATAAGCAGTCCATATGCCTCAGCCTCCCAGAGTGCTAGGATTACAGCCACTGTGCCAAGCCCAAGTTATAAATTATTTTTATTTTATTTTATTACTAGTCTACATCACTTACATTTTAAGAAAAAAGAATTTCTTAGAAGCAAACCATTGGATTGGCCACAGAATGGTGAGACTGCTTGAGTTTGCAGTTCCCAGGGAGATTGTAGCTGGCTGCTAATATCAGAGTGCATTTGGACCCTTAGTGGCACATCCTGGGAAGGTCCTCAAAACAACTGCAGGTATTGAGTATCATGTAAAAATCTGTCAAGAAAGAGTCCAAACAGACAAGTAAATTCAAGAGATCAAAAACTAGGAGCAAAGTAAAAGGAAAAACAATTGCCATAGGTAAAAAACATAACAGTTCAAATTTAACTTTAATAGGTGATTATAAACCTTTACTAATTTGCTTTTTTTTTTTTAAATAACAGGAAAATACGATAGCATGAATAGATAAGAGGCCTTCGTTTGAAAAGGTGAATTCTCAGGCCAATCTGGAAGACCACTGCCACTCTGGTAGCAGAAAGTGCTCCAACAGAAATGGGAAATGCAGCAATGACCTGTCTCCCTCAGGTCTAAATCCACACTCAGCTTTGCTAATGGCTGGAAGCAGGCATTGTTTTGGAAGATGTAGAGAATTACTTTCCTCTTTATAACAGTTCAAGGTGTAGAGATCACATGGGCCACCATCTTGTTGTTGCCATAATTTTTACAAATTTAAATGCTTATTGACAAATAGGTACACTCTTGCAGGTGTTTAATTTTGGTGTATTTTACCTGCTTACTCTTTTTGAAACTTTTCAACTGACAGACAATAATTGTACATATTCTTGGGGTAACATCTCCATACAAGTAGCGTGCAGAGATCAGATTGGGGTAATTAGCCTATCCACCATCTAGATCATTTATCATTTTTGTGTGTTGGGAACATTCAATGTCTTCCTCCTAGCCATTTAAACTATATATTATTGTTAACCATCTTGACCAACAAGACACAATGGATTAAGGGGAATTCTCCACTCAGACTATGACACCATTCCCCTTCTGCTAATGTGGTCAGCCAGTTCTTCAAACTCTCAGGCTCAATTTACCACAACAGCAGAACTGTCTGTGTTATAGTTAGAGAGATTTCAGAAAAGCACTTAATACAAAAGGCAGATAGCTACAAAATATCTATGTCTTAAAGTCTTGAGAGAAAAACTAAAATATTTCTCCTTTATAAAATTATTTTTCACAGATCTAAGATGCTGGATAATTTGGGGAAATATCTACATGTTAGCCAAAGCACAACCTCAGGATCCTAGGGCATTCAACCCTCTCTGCACTATCCTTGGAAAGAGGGTAAAGGAAAAGGAAAAATCCATCTCTGTGTCTTGCCTTTTAACAGCTATCTTTAACCTTTTTTTCTTGAAGGCAAAGCTCAGTTCCCACAACAGAGACTAAACATACCATGTAACTGCTTTTCCAGCCTCTCTTGTAGTAGGGTGACCAAGTAATCCCATTCTGGCCAATGAAGCATAAGAAAAAGTCTTTTGAGAAACTCTTTGAAGAGCCACATAGGAGTAGAACTTTCCTCCCCACCACCTTTCCTTTTGGGGGGAGGGGGGATGTCACTCTAAGACAGCTTGGAGCTGCAGCAACCATCTTAACATCATGAGGAGAAACATCACTGACTCACTATAAATGGCAAGGAAGAGAAAGGGATAGAGCCTGGGAACTTGATCTACTGTTGTATTCACTTCCCAACTTTTTGAGTGAATTAACTGGTCATATGTTTTTTCAAAGAAATTTTGTTTATATATTCTCCTATTTAGAGCTGAAAATATCCTATCTGCTGTAGGCTGAATGTTTGTGTTCCCCCAAAATCACATATTGAAATCCTAACTCCCAGGGTAATTATGGTATTAGTAGGTGGGTGCTTTGGGAAGTAAGTCATGAAGCCAGAGTTTTCATACATAGAATTATTGCCCTCATAAAAGAAGACTCAGAGAGGCCCCTTCTGAAATGTGAGGACATAGTGAGAAGGCACCATCTGTGACCTATAAAGTTGGCCTGAGCCTGAGACTGAATCTACTGATGCCTTGATCTTGGACATACCAGCCTCCAGAACTGTGAGAAATAAATGTCTGTTATTTATCAGCTCCCCATCTGATGGCATTTTGTTACAGCAGCCCAAATGCACTAAGGCACTAATAATTCTATCTATTAATAATTCTGCTGTGTTGTTTTTTTTTTTTTGCGACAGTCTCACTGTGTCACCCTCAGTAGAGTGCCATGGTGTCACAACTCACAGCAACCTCAAACTCTTAGGCTCAAATGATTCTCTTGTCTCAGCCCTACTATGAAACCAATTTATAGCTTTCTTATGAAAGCTATAGCCCAAGAAAAAGGTGATAGGGGAGAGGGAGGGGAGGGGTGGGGAGATGATGTGAGGAGGGAGGGTAAGTGGTGGGACCACATCTACCGTGCATCTTACAAGTTTACATGTGAAATATACTAGGTGTAGAATATAAATGTCTTAACACAATTTTAAAAAAAAAGATTCTCTTGCTTCAGCCTCCCTAGTAGTTGGGACTACAGGTACCTGCCACAATGCCTGGCTATTTTTTTTCCTTTTTCCGTTTAGCAGGCCCAGGCTGGATTTGAACCCACCAGCCCCAGTGCACATAGCCAGTGCCCTAACCACTTAGCTACAGGTGCCCCACCAATCTATTAATAATTCTATCCAGAGATTTCTAAATCCTCCCCAGACCTCAGAGCCTCCCTCTCCTACTTCAGATGCCTTTCCATTACTCACAAAATAAATAGACCCAAGCCCTAAGTAATGTGATTGAAATATTTCACTAAGTTCTGGGCCTCCCAGAAAATATTAAATAAATATTTGTTTAACTCTCTAAAAGCTTCCTCATGATTTAAAAAAATGCCTGAAAAACAGCCAAAATGTATCAGTTATCTATTTCTGTGGAACAAACCACCCTCAGAACTTAGCAGCTTAAAATGACAATTATTATTTGTTCACAATTTGGCGGGGGAGGGGGTCAGTCACTTGAGCTGGGCTCAGCTGGGACAGGCCATCCTTGCCTGTCCCTATGGTGTCAGTTGGGCTCACTTTGCACTTGCAATCTGTTGGTGGCAGAGCTCACTTGGCAAGTCCACTGGTGGATGGTTGATCCTTGCTTATGTCTCTGACAGTTGGGCTGCTGTAAAGAACAACTTGGTTCTCCTCCTGTCTGCTTCAACAGGGTAGTTTGTTGTACATACCGGTACAAGACAGCTGGGTTCCAGGAGGGTGAGAATGGAAGCTGCAAAGGACCTTGAGGTCTGAGCTCCCAAGTCAACACATCACTTTAATCACATTGTATGGGTCAAAACAAGTTACAAGGACAGCTCAGCCCCACCTCTTGATGAAAGCAGCTTTAAATAATCTGTGGTCGGGCAGTGTCTGTGGCTCAAAGGAGTAGGGTGCTGGCCCCATATGCTGGAGGTGGTGGGTTCAAACCCAGCCCTGGCCAAAAACTGCAAAAATAAATAAATAATAATAATCTGTGGTCAATTTTAATCTACCACTCAAGGTACTTACAGTCTCCATAGTTAAAAACTGATAGTTAGGGTAAATTAAATTCTCTAGCAACAACAGCAATTTTAGTTGTACATATTGATGCCAGAGCTACATACGAGTTAATATGTTTGTGCAGATGAAAATGCTAACTATTAATACTTATATGGGGAGGGAGGGCAGATATTTTTATTATTCTCTAATTTAAGACATAAAACTACAAAATAAAATAAAAAATTCTTAGAAAACAAATGTGTTTGTTTTTTCACAAAATACATATTTCTAGATAAATTAGAATTATTATTCTACTTAATTACAGATTAACTTTTTAAAATGCCTGTGGTAGGCCAGATGTGGTGGCTTATGCCTGTAATCCTAGCACTCTGGGAGGCCAAGAGGTGGATTGCCTGAGCTTATGGGTTTGAGACCAGTCTGAGCCAGAGTGAGACGTTGTCTCTAAAAATAGCTGGGCGTTGTGGCAGGTGCATGTAGTCCCAGCTACTTGTGAGGCTGAGGCAAGAGAATCACTTGAGCCCAGGAGTTTGAGGTTGCCGTGAGCTATGATGCCATGGCACTATACCAAGGGTGACAAAAGTGAGACTCTGTCTTAAAAAGAAAGAAAGAAAGAAGAATAAATAAAATGTTGTGGTAGTTGTCACAATTATGGATGCATCTCCCAGAGAACTTTTTGGGAGTCTTTAAAAAGTATCAATACACTAGCCTCACCCCTCAGAGATTCTGGTGCAATTGATTGGGGGTTGAAAAAAAAACAAACACTTAATTGATGTATGTCTTACTTTTTCACTTTTGCCCATATTCCAGGAAGGATGTGCTCTCTCTAAATCCCAGATATTGGATCAGCAATGTTTTCTGACTTTTCTGTTGATTCTATCCATGGCTTAGGTACTGAGTAGTGGTCATCTAAAGCCAGAATGACTTACTCAGGCACTGATAAACAATACTTCTTCAATCCTTCTAATCCTTCTAGTTAGAGAGACTGCAAAAGGGTGACCCTGGACTGGAAATGATCTAAATTTTGTTTGGCCTGTCTATACCTTGGTGGCCCAAGCAGTACATTTTTAAAAGGAGCACATGGAGAGAGGTGCCCACATTTATAAATCATGAGCTTTTACCTTAAGAACAGATTTGGAACCCCTCTTGAAAGTGCTGAAGATCTCAGAACACAGCAAAGCTAGCAGGTTCCAGTCAGCTCTGACTCTCCTTCAGTCTGCAGCAGCTTTTCTATCTGGCTGCCTCACTCAACAACATCCTCTATCTCAACCCTGTAAGCATTTGAGTTTGCATACTTGGATCTAGCCTATCTCAACTACCATTTTATACCTAAAGATTGTGAGGTATTGAATCCCTCTGCTCTACCACATACACATTAGCACATTTGCTTTTCATATCAGTCCTGGGAGGAAGGCCTTACTAGTCCCATCTTACAGATGATGGAACTGAGTCTTAGGTTAGAGAACTTTCTCATAAGCACACATAGCTGACTTAAAAAAAAAAATGGAGCTGATATTCAAACCCAGGTCTTGTGACTCTAAAAGCCAGGGCTCTTTGTGCTCCTGCGTGGCAATTCTTGCAGGCCTCCCGGCCCTCTATACCTCCCATTTCCCCAACACCCTTTTTACCTCTGCATTAGCACATACTGACATTTCCTGGCTCCCTTCTCTGTCATCTCTGATAGTCTGACCCTGTCCAGGATCTGACATCTCCCTACGAGTCCTGAGGCCCATATTTCCATATCATACACCATATCACAGTCATAAAAAAACTCATTCCACAGCAGGAAAGTTTCCAATTTCAGCCCACATAACTCGCAAAAGCATCATTCATCACAGTAATCCTGGGATTGAAGGTTGTCAGAGCAATTCCATTTGTTGGACATACTCCTGTTTGTTTCAGCCATGGTTTCATCATAGTCCTTTACTCTCTGTGGACATTTCACAAGTTATCAAATACACGCATTAAGGATTGTTAATAGCAACCAAGGAACAGAAATCACAATGTGAGAATAAAACGCATTCACATAAAATGAAATTTTGGAGTAGCAGGAATGAAAAGAAGGGATTTGTTTTCCTTCAAGCTACCCAGTAAGCTTAGAGCTAGGGCCCAGTGGAGTTAACTCTCTTGCATGTTCTACATTGTATAAATCTAAAAATAATGTGACAGAAGTCCCATTACCTTGCTCCTTAAATCAATCTGCCCACATGTGCTCCATTTTCTCTGTGCCATTAGGAGGTAGTCAGTGGTTTTCTAGGGAGCAAACTTTCCCCTGTCTGATTGGACAGATGATTAAATTTTCCGGTCTTTACCATTTAAGTCAAATAATTTGATTTACGTTTAATTAGCCAATACACTTTCCACTACCATGGGAAAGATGGAAATAACTGGATGTATAGAAATTTAGTCTAGATTAGAAGAGAAGAGATTTCTTGAAGGAGAGAATCTAGACCAAAGGTCCTATCCTGGGTGCCACCTGTCAGACGTGACTCGGATGCTTTTGACTGAATTGAGCAGGAGTTTTGTGAAAGTATGATTTAGTTATTTTAAAATTTTTATTTTCCAGTTTCTTGAAAAATAAACACACACACTTTAAAATCTGACAATAGTAGCCCAGCTTCTCTGTGACAAGAGTTGACCAGAACTGAGGGTTGGCTGTCCTCAAGACAAAGAAAAATAGATCTCTTCGGGTCACCACAGCCCCATCAACACCTACTGTCCCCCTAACACTCAGGCTGAGGAGCACTTGCCCACTTTACTCATCTTTATTTTGTACACACAGAAAATTCAACTCACATGCCCAAGGTCATGTATCTAACTCACTCAACAGGTATTTAATGAGACACAGACTCAGTGCTAGGCACTATCCCAGGCACCAAAGATACAGCAGTGAGTGAAACAAACCTAAACCCCCCAAATTCTGACTCCATGTGGTTTATATTCAAGTGAGAGACACAGTAAACAAAATCAAGAAATATACATATGTTGGCATATCTCAGAGATATTACAGCTTGGGTTCCAGACCACTGTAATAAAGCAAATATTACAATAAAGAAAGTCACATGAATTTTTGGGTTTCCCACTGCATATAAAAGTTATGTTTGAACTATACTGTAGTCTATTAAGTATGCAGTAGCATTAGGTCTAAAAAAATGTACAAGCCTTAAGTTAAAATACTTTTTTTTTTTTTGAGACAGAGCCTCAAGCTGTCCCCCTGAGTAGAGTGCTGTGGCATCACAGCTCACAGCAACCTCTAACTCCTGGGCTTAAGCAAGTCTCCTGCCTCTGCCTCCCAAGTAGCTGAGACCACAGGCACCCACCACAACACCAGGCTATTTTTTGGTTGCAGCCGTCATTGTTGTTTGGCAGGCCTGGGCTGGATTGGAACCCGCCACCTTAGGTGTATGTGGCAGGTGCCTTAGCCACTTGAGCCACAGGCGCCAAGCCAAGTTAAAATACTTTATTGCTAAGAAATGCAATCATCTGAGCCTTCAGCAAGTCATAATCTTTTAGGTGGTGGACGATCTTGCCTTGATATTGATAGCTGCTGAACCATCTAGGTGGTGATTGCTAAAGATGGGGGTGGCTGTGTTGATTTCTTAATATAAGAAAACAATGAAGTTTGCTGCATTGATGGACTCTTTCTTTCATGAAAGATTTCCTTGTAGCATGTTATATTGTTTGATAGCAGTTTACCCATGGAATAACTGTCCTTTTTTATTAATTATTTTTTATTAAATCATAACTTTGTACATTGATGCATTTATGGGGTTCAGGTTACTGCTTCGATATGCAATGTGAAATGTTTACATTGAACTAAGTAACACATCCATCACAATTATACTCATTTCTTGATAGTTTTGAAATGTACAATTACACCATGAACCTTAGGTGAGGTCCCCCCAAATGCCCTCCCTCCTCCCATATCCCCCTTCCCCTCCCCTCTCTCTCCTCTTCCCTTCTACTTTCTGTACCATAGTTATGTTTTGCCATTCATATGAGTGTGTAGGTGGTTATATATTGATTTCATAGTAGTATTGAGTACATTGGATACATTTTTTTCCATTCTTGAGATACTTTACTAAGAAGAATATGTTCCAGTTCCATCCAGGTAAACATAAAAGATGTGAAGTCTCTGTCTTTTTATGGCTGCATAGTATTCCATGGTGTACATATACCACAATTTGTTCAGTCATGGGTTGATGGGCACTTGGGCTATTTCCATGTCTTGATATTATGAATTGGGCTGCAATAAACATTCTGGTGAAAATGTCTTTGTTGTAAAATAATTTTTCATCATCTGGGTATATACCTAGTAGAGGAATTGCAGGATTGAATGGTAGGTCTACCTTTAGTTCCTTGAGTGTTCTCCAAACTTCTTTCCAAAAAGGTCGTATTAGCTTGCATTCCCACCAGCAGAGTAGAAGCATTCCCTTCTCTCCGCATCCATGCCAACATCTGTAGTTTTGGGATTTTGTGATGTGGGCTAATCTTACTGGAGTTAGATGATATCTCAAAGTGGTTTTGATTTGCATTTCTCTGATGATTAAGGATGATAGCATTTTTTTCATGTGTTTGTAGGTTATGTGCCTGTCTTCATCAGAGAAATTTCTGTTCAAGTCTCTTGCCCACATAGAAATGGGGTTATTTGTTCTTTTCTTATTGATTAGTTTGGGTTCTCTGTAGATTCTAGGTATCAGACCTTTGTCAGAAGCATAACCTGCAAAGATCTTCTCCTATTCTGAAGGTTGTTTGTTTGCTGTACTTACTGTGCTCTTGGCTGTGCAGAAGCTTTTTAGTTTGATCAGATCCCAGTAATGAATTTTTGGTGTTGCTTCAATTTTTGGTGTTGCCCGGGGGGGGGGCTCCTCCTCATCAAGTATTCTCCAAGGCCAATTTCTTCAAGTGTTTTCCCTGCACTCTCTTCTAGTAATTTTATAGTTTCGTGTCTTACATTTAAATCTTTTATCCAATGAGAATCAATTATTGTTAATGGTGAAAGGTAGGGGTCCAGTTTCAGTCTTCTACAGGTTTCCAGCCAGTTCACTCAGCACCATTTGTTAAATATGGAGTCTTTCCCCTGCTGAATATTTTTGATAGACTTGTTGAAGATCAAATGATGATAAGCAGCTGGGTTCATCTCTTGGTTCTCTATTCTGTTCCATAAATCTACAGCTCTGTTTTCGTGCCAGTACCATGCTATTTTGATCACTATAGATTTATAGTATAGCCTTAAGTCTGGTAATGTGATATGTGATACCTCCTGATTTATTCTTACTTCTGAGTAATGTATTTGTTATTTGAGGTTTTTTCTGATTCCATAGAAAACAAAGTACTATTTTTTTCAAGTTATTTAAAGTATGACAATAATGCTTTAATAGGGATCGCATTAAATCTGTAGATTGCTTTGGGTAGTATGGACATTTTAACAATGTTGATTCTACCCAGCCATGAGCATGGTATGTTTTTCCATTTGTTAACATCTTCAGCTATTTCTTTTCTCAGAGTTTCATAGTTCTCTTTATAGAGCTCTTTCACGTCCTTTGTTAGGTAAATTCCCAGATAGTTCATCTTCTTTGGCACTATTATAAAAGGAATAGAGTCCTTGATTGTTTTTTCAACTTCACTATTGTTGGTGTATATAAAAGCTACTGACTTGTAAGTATTGATTTTGTATCCTAAGACGCTGCTGTATTCCTTGATCACTTTTAAGAGTTTTGAAGTTGAGTCCCTGGGATTTTCCAGGTATAGGATCATGTCATCAGTAAAGAATGAGAGTTTGATCTCCTCTGACCCTATTTGGATACCCTTTATTGCCTTCTCTTGCTTGATTGTGATAGCTGAGACTTCCATTACTATGTTAAATAGCAGTGGAGACAGTGGGCATCCTTGCCTCATTCCTGATCTTTGTGGAAATGTTTTCAATTTTACACCATTCAATATGATATTGGCTGTGGGATATCAGTTTAAGAAATGTCCCTTCTATGCCTATTTTCTTAAGTGTTCTGATCATGAAAGGATGCTGGATATTATCAAAGGCTTTTTCTGCATCAATTGAGAGAATCATATGGTCTTTGTTTTTTATTTTATAGATGTGATGTATTATATTTATAGATTTGCATATGTTGAACCAACCCTGTAATCCTGGAATAAAACCAACTTGATCATGGTGTATAATTTTTTTGATGTGTTGTTGACCTGTTTGTTAAGATCTTATTGAATATTTTTGCATCAATATCTATTAATGATATTGGTCTATAATTTTCTTTCTTTGTTGGATCCTTTCCTGGTTTGGGTATCAGAGTGATATTTGCTTAATAGAATGTGTTGGGAAGTATTCCTTCTTTTTCTATGCTTTGGAAAACATTGTATAATATGGGTAGTAGTTCCTCTTGAAAGTTTTGATAGAATTTGGATATGAAGCCATCTGATCCTGGAGTTTTCTTTTTAGGGAGATTTCATATTGTTGATGCTATTTCAGTTGTTGATATAGGTCTATTCAAGATTTCTAATTCTTTCTGTTGAGTCTAGGAAGGTGGCATGCTTCCAGATATTGGTCCATTTCCTTCAGATTTTCATATTTCTGGGAATAGAGATTTTTGTAGTCATCATTGAGGATTTTTTGAATTTCTGAAGTGTCTGTTGTTATTTCTCCTTTATCATTTCTGATAGATGATATTAGAGATTTTACTTTTCTATTTCTGGTTGGGTTGACCAAAGGTTTATCAACTTTGTTAATCTTTTCAAAAAAACAACTTTTTGTTATTTTGATCTTTGAATGATTCTTTTGTTTCCAATTTCATTTAATTCTGCCCTAATTTTGGTTATTTCTTTTTTTCTGCTGGGTTTAGGGTGGAAATGTTCTTCCTTTTCCAGTTGCTTGAGTTGATCCATTAAGTTGCTGCCTTCCTCTTTTTCTGTTTTCTTGGTGAAGGCTTCCGATGCTATAAATTTCCCTCTTAGGACTGCCTTTGCAGCATCCCACAGTTTTTGATAATTTGTGTCTTCATTATCACTTAGTTGCAAAAATTTGGTGATTTCCTTCTTAATCTCATCTTTGACCCAGCTATCAGTCATAGCTTCCATGACTTTGTTTGAGTATGAAGACACTTGTTGCTGTTCAGTTCAACTTTTATTCCATGGTGGACTGAGAAGATACAAGGAATAATTTCTATAGTTTTAAATTTGCTGAGGTTAGACTTGTGTTCTAGGATATGATCTATTTTGGAGGATGACCTGTGGGCTGATGAGAAGAATGTATATTCAGTTTTATTAGGGTGAAATGTTCTGTAGAGGTCTGTAAAGTTCATTTGTTCTAGGGTCAGGTTTAAGTCTAATATTTGTTTAGTTTCTTTTGGAGGATCTATCCAAACTGTCAAAGGGGTGTTAAAATCTCCAACTATTATAGTGCAGGAAGATATCAAGTTGTTCATCTCCATTAGAGTCTGCTTTACAAACTGAGGAGCATTCTGGTAGGGTGCATAAATGTTAACTATTGAAATCTCTTCATGTTGCATGTTTCCCTTGACAAATATGTAGTGACCTTCTTTATCTTTCTTATCTTTGTTGGTTTAAAGCCAATTGTATCTGCTACTAAAATTGGAACCCCTACTTTTTTCTGGTTTCCACTTGCCTGTATTATACAAGTCCTTCCATTCACCCTGCATCTATTTTCATCCTTTAAGGTAAGGTGAGATTCTTGTATACAGCAGATATCCGATCTGAGTTTATGTATCCAGTCAGCCAGCCTGTGCCTCTTTAGAGGACAATTTAAATCATTCACATTAATTGAGGGAATTGATAAGTCTGGTTGTGTTTTTGGTGTCATGATTTTCGGATGTCCAGTGGACAATTTTTATCCTTTCACCACTGTGGAAGCTGGGTTTTGTCCAAAACATTTCTGGGTGAGTTTACTTTAGAGGTAGAGCATTACACTGGTCATTGTGGAGGATGGGTCTGAGAATATCCTGGAGAGCTGGGTTAGTTATGGCAAATTTCTTCAACATGTCTATGTCATTAAAGTATTTAATTTCTCCATCACAAATGAAACTCAGTTTAGCTGGATAGAGAATCCTGGGCTGGAAGTTGTTTTGTTTTAGGAGACTGGAGGTCGATAATCATCTTCTGACTTGAAATGTTTCGGCTGAGAGATCTACAGTGATTCTGAAATTTCTCCCTTTATAGGTGATGCTTTTCTTATGTCTGGCTGCTTGCAGGATTTTCTCCTTCATCTTGACTTTGGCAAAGTTAATCACAATGTGTCTAGGAGATGCTTTATTTGGATTGAGTCTTGCAGGGGTTCTGAAACTATTAAGTTCTGTATTTCTTGCAATGTTTAGGAAATTCTCCAAAATCTTTTGTGTAGAGCATCTGTACCTTTAGGACCATCCTCTCCTCCTTCAGGAATTCCTATATGATGAATGTTTGATCTTTTAGAGTGATACCACAACTCTCACAGAGAATGATCAGTTTTTCCTCTCCATTTGTCTGCCTCCTTGAGAGTTTGGGAACATTCAAAAGCTTTGTCCTCAGTTTCAGAGATTCTTTCTTCTGCCTGGTCAACTCTATTACTGAGGGCTTCTACTGTATTTTGGAGCTCCTCAACTAACGTTTTTGTTCATGGAATAAGTTATAAAGTTGGAGTCAATCCTGCCATTGCTTTATCAACTAAGTATATGGAGCATTCTAAGTCCTTGTTATCATTTCAACAAGATTCATAGCATCTTCACCCAGCATAGATTCCATCTCAAGAAACCACTTTTTTTTTTTTACTTGAACAATATATATATATATATTTTTTTTTTACTAAATCATAACATTAATACTATCACAGGGTAAAGTGTACTGTTACTGTATACAATTTCAAATACTTTCATCCAACTGATTAACAAGCCTTCATGTCTTTTTCTTAGTTATTGTGTTAAGACACTTATATTCTACACTTAGAGAGATGCACATGTACCCTTATAGGATGAACCATAGGCATGATCCCACCAATCATCCTCCCTCCACCCACTCTTACCCCTCCCTGCCCCTCACTCTCTCCTCTTCCCATGTTCCTGGGCTATTCCTATAAAAGCTATAAATTAGTTTCACAGTAGGGCTGAGTACATTGGATACTTTTTCTTCCATTCTTGGGATACTTTGCTAAGAAGAAGATTTTCCAGCTCCATCCATGTAAACATGAAGGAGGTAAAATCTCCATCTTTCTTAATGGCTGCATAGTATTCCATGGTGTACATATACCACAATTTATTGATCCATTCGTGGATCGATGGGCTCTTGGGCTTCTTCCATGACCTAGCAATTATGAATTGGGCTGCAGTGAACATTCTGATACAAATATCTTTATTGAAGTGTGATTTTTGGTCTTTTGGATACATACCTAATCGAGGAATTATAGGATCAAATGACAGGTCTATTTTTAGTTCTCGAAGTGTTCTCCAGATGTCTTTCCAAAAGGAATGTATTAGTTTGAAATCCCACCAGCAGTGTAGAAGTGTTCCCTTTTCTCCACACCCACACCAGCATCTGTGATTTTGGGATTTTGTGATATGGGCTAATCTTATTGGTGTTCAATGATATCTCAAAGTAGTTTTGATTTGCATTTCTCTGATGATTAAGGATGGTGAACATTTTTTCATATGTTTGTAGGCCATGTGCCTGTCTTCTTCAGAGAAGTTTTCTTCAAGTCCCTTGCCCACCCTTAGAGGGGATTGCTTGTTCTCTTCTTGCTAATACATTTGAGTTCCCTGTGGATTCTGGTTATTAAACCTTTTTCAGAGACATAACCAACAAATATCTTCTCCCATTCTAAGGGCTGTCTACTTGCTTTACTTACTATGCTTTTGGCTGTGCAGAACCTTTTAATTTGATAAGGTCCCAGTAGTGTATTTTTGATATTGCTTCAATTGCCCGAGAGGTCCTCCTCATAAAATTTTCACCCAGGCCAATTTCTTCAAGTGTTTTCCCTGCACATTCTTCTAGTATTATTATAGTTTCATGTCTTAAGTTTAAGTCTTTAATACAGTGAGAGTCAATCTTAGTTAGTGGTGAAAGGTGTGGATCCAGTTTTAGTCTTCTGCAGGTCTCTAGCCAGTTCATCCAAATGTGTTAGTTTCCTATCACTGACATAAGAAATTACCATAAACCTGGTGGTGTAAAACAACAGAAATGTATTCCCACATTCTAGAGGCTGCAAGTCCAAGATCAAAGTATCAGCTGTCAACAGTATTGCCCTTTGGAGATGACTGAGCCATGAGGACTCTGTCTTCATAAATGAGATTAGACTCCCTTTTATAAATGGCCTTGACAGAAAGAGTTCAATCCTTTTTGCTCTTCTGCCTTTGACCACATGCAGACACAGCGTTCTTCCCTTTTGGAGGATGCAACATTCAAAAAGCAATCCTAAAGGCAGAGGCCAGACCCTCACCAGACAACAAACCTGCTGGCACCTTGATCTTGGACTTCCCAGCCTCTAGAACTGGGAAGTTTATGAGAAGTTAAGTTTTTGTTCTATATAAATTACCCAACATTGGGTATTCTGTTATAGTAAAACAAAATGGAATTAGATTGTGTGTGATACAAGTTGCTTGGGTCAGTTCTACAAACTCCCAATGGCATCAGGAACCATGTAGCATTGGGACACGCCATCATCACCCAACACTGGGCAGCAAGCAGACACCTGCTGTCAAGGTTTTCATGGCCCCTGAGGTCAGACACGTGAGGTACCTGGACTTTTCCTCCTTGGTAAACCACTGGCCTTTTCCTTCCGAGTATCCCCAGGGAGAAAGATGCTATCCACACTGCTTTCAGCCAGCCCCTCCTGTTCCCTTTCAGTTCTACAGAAGAGACTGGCTCCCAGATTCCACTTTCCTCCCTCATACCACACTCCTTTCTCCACTTTGCCTCTTAGATCCCAGCCACAATCTCCTCCAAGACATGATGCAAAGAGGCCTCCACAAAATCTGAAGACAGTGAGTCCTCTGTCAACATAGACCTCATCCACAGGTAAGGGAATGTCTGTGTTGGCTAGCCCCCTTGGAAAGGGGGGAAGAGGAAAATGTTGGAAGAGTATATATACAATGAATGAATTAAATTTTCCTACATAGATGCAATGTGCTAACACAATGCTAGCTACATTGTCAGAGATGTACTTACACCTGTCAATATCTGGGTCATACTACTTATGAATGGGGTGTGTATGTGGGCAACTCAGATCTGTTTGGCTGAGTAACATGCTCCAGGCCTAACCAGAGTTCCTGGAACATGGTAAGCATTTAATAAACATTGTTCAAAGAATAGATACATATTCATATTACACAATGGACATTGCAGAGTTCTCTACCAACTTATACAAAGTGGGAGACATGATTAGATACAAGATCTATAATGTCTGTGGGTAAAAACCAAGCAATTGCTGAAGAAAAATATAACCATTTCTGTTGTTGACACCAGAATGAAATGTTTTCCATTTACTGTCACAGACAAATTTGTATTCTTTCTACTTTTCTGCATTTTCCAAAATGTTGATAATGAGAAGACAGTAATTGTATTTGGGGAAAATTAACCTTCTCCAAACATAATTTCTTCCATGTTCTCCCTTCCTTGCTGCCTGTTTTCCCTATTAGTTTTGGAGGCAGAGTGATCCCTATGTTTTCCCACATTATGTGCTCCTGTTTGGCCCCACTGGTAAGTAGGTTAGGAAGAACTCCATTTGTAGAACATAGGTGAAAGTAAACTAAGAAACTTCTAGTGGTGGTTAATTACTCTTTCTAATCTTTCCCAGAGTTTATGGGTAGTAGGCAAAGGAACCACATAAGTTCCTTTATTTGTTTTACCTTGAGCATCTGTAAAGAGTAATTTTCATGCCACATGTTCCTATATCTCCCATAAAACATGTACAGCAAATGCCTCCCATGAGTCGAAGTGAATGTGGTGGGCCTCCAGAGGAAGCAGCAAATCTGCACAAAAGTATGCATTTGGGGCAGCATCTCCTAGGCCTACCCAAGGACTGTCTCTACTGAACCATTCTACCAGGAGTTTGAACACATTCCCACAAGGCATTGTCCTTAGAGGAAACTGTCTCAGGGATAGAGATTCTGGGGGTTGCCACCATTTAAATGACATTGTGGGAGTAGGCTGGTCCAGGCCTTAGGCAATTTTGCCAGCTCCCTCCTATCACCAAAGAGGTCCTTTGGGGAAATCTGAAAGGCTATACCTAGGGTGGGATCTGTTCCTCTTCAGGAAGAAGAATGCAGAGTTACCAAGCAACAGAAAGAAACCTATCTGCCCATCCTAGCACTGACACACCAATGCCCAATATGCCCCAATATAGCCTTCTTCACTCCCCATTACCTTTGTGAAAAACAAACACAAAGTAACTTACTCACCAGGTGGAAGAAACATTTAGGTTACTTACAAGAAAAATCCCTGATTCTGGAAGCAATTGAGATGCTGAAAGAGGCTCACGGGATAGATGGTATGTGATCCCCTAACTCTACAGAAGGAAGAAGAGGTGGAAGTGAATTTTAGATCATCCTGTTTAGAAAACTGAGTTACTAAAAAAAAAGAAAGAAAGAAAAAAGGATAAGAATAATCAACATAAAAAAAAAAAAAGAAAAGAAAACTGAGCCACACATGAGCCACTTGAGCTAAAAGTGGTTGATGCAAGGTAGGGGGGCTGTACTGGAGAATGGTCTTGACCTTGAAGACAATTGGAGACACTGAGTTCAGAGGAAAAGGCAGAGCCAAAGAATATATCAAAAACTGCACAGGAACATTGGCTGTCAAAATGCCAGGAGGGAAATCAACACATGTCCTGCCTGGAGGGAGGGGTGTCAGGCATGGGCATCTGCATCTAGGGCCAGAGCATGTGCTGGGAACCAGAACCAGCTACATAACAGTGAACAAGGAGGGTAGAATGAATGAGTACCTCCGTGTATGGTATGCCCATGAATGGATGAATGAAGGCCGGTGGTGTGAGAACTGGCTCTGGGAGACCATGGCAGGTAGCTCTCATGCTCCCATTAAAGGCTAATGATGGGGCATTGTCCCAACAGAAGGGTTTAGGGAAGAACCAGGATGGAAACGGTTCAGGGTTGCCTAGAAGTTAAGGAAGGCCCAGACCATTATTTTAAAAACTCCATTTCTTGGAATGTTTATCCTCAGATTGTCCTTGAATAAATAATTCCCCCAACAAAATAATTTGAGAAGAGTCTGAATACCATGCCCCCCTGTTGGAGCCCCATAAGGCCTTTTAGTTTTCAGAAGGCTCAAGAAGAATTACACCAAAGAAACCTGTGGAATCAAACATTTCCCAAATGGATGGGACCAAGGACTTCTCTGCCCCATTTTTAAAATAAGGCTCAGCACCCGTAATACAGTGGTTACAGTGCCAGGCACATACACCAAGGCTGGCAGTTTGAACTCAGCCCGGGCCAGCTAAACAACAATGACAACTGCAACAAAACAATAGCTGGTTGCTGTGGTGGGTGCCTGTAGTCCCAGCTACTTGGGAGGCTGAAGCAAGAGAATTGCTTAAGCCCAAGAGTTTGAGGTTGCTGTGATGCTACAGAACTCTACTGAGGGCGACATAGTGAGACTCTGTCTCAAAAAAGAAAAAGTTCCCCTGTAAAACATCAATTAATACCTTATAGGACATGAGACCTTCTCTGAAAACTCTTTGAGGAAAGTCAGTCTCTGTGAATGAATTCTTCAGCTATTTGTTATTGAAGATCAAAGGTAACACCTACAAGCATTAGATTCCCTCTCTCTCTTTCTCCCTTCGTTCCTTCTCTCACTCCCTCTCCTTTCTTTCTTCTTTCCTCCTCCTTCCCTTTCTTCATCTGAAAGTTTCCCCCCATTCCCCTCTCCTTTGGCTCACCTTCTCTGGCAGTGCATTTGGACTCTGCCCTGGAAACACCTGACACCTGAAGCTACAGCTAAACCAGTTCCCCCTCACAGGTAAGGGAGCCATCCAGAGATCCCTAACTCAGCAATTTGCAAATGGTACCAAGGCCCATGCACTGTTCCTACAATGGCCCAATTATCCGCCAGGTGCATTTCATCAGCCTTCGGGTTAATTGGCTCACATAATAGCGATGAAGAGTGAACTACACTCCATTAAATTGATCTGCTTTCAGTAACAATCCACTGTGCTCTCCACACATTTTCACAAAACTTCCAAGAGACAAGTGAAAAGACCCAGGCTTAAAGAAGAGAAATGGTTTCTCATTAGCCTCCTGCCTAAAAGCCTGCCTTTTCTGCCTTCTTTACCCTTCCTCCCGAGGCAGTCCTCACACACCTCTGATCCATATACAGATTAATCAAATACTCTGCATTTATGCTATCTAATTGATTCCCATTGCTTTACTTTTTTGGTTTCTGGTCATCTGTGAAAATGTTACTCTTTATTTCTGCGAAGGGCTTTGGTTTGGTCTAGTTTGGTTTTTCTTTAAAACACACACACACTCATTTAAAGTCTCCCCAAGACGTCTCAAATGACCACTGATTCTAATACACCATTTGATCATATTCACACATCGACTGCCCAAGTTGAAATCCATATCCCCTCTTGTATTAAAAGCTGATTTCCCCTGAGTAATGTCTGCCCTGCTATTTTATTCTTGGTAATATTGATCTTCCTGCTCTCCTCCAAAGCACCATGCAGAGTGGCAATAATTTTGTAAAAGAAACCTTTTATTAACGGATTCCCCACAGCTAAATTTCGTTTAGGTAAGTCTTTTTTAAAAAACAGAAGAAAGAGCAACAGTTGACAAACTTTTATTGCACCAAAAGTCAGGCCACCTGGGGAGTGGTTTATAGAGAGTTAGAGGTGTAGAATGAGTGGGCAGTGCTGCTATAAACAAAACTTCAACCAGCTGCCTCAGAGCTCTGAGTCACCCAGAGCAAGCAGGATGTCCCACTAAGATACAGATTGTTTGGTTGCACCCAGAGCCAGGTGGCACCAAGCCCAGCAGTGACTGACACACTGGCGCTGACCTCTTCATTGACTGTCCCAGCAGCGCTGAGTGCCCTCCACTGAGAAAACCCAGGATGCACTGGAGTGGCCGTGGGCTGACACATGCTATATGTCTGATGTAACAGAAGTGTGTTTTCTCCCCAGATCAGCCTCTACACAAAGATTTAAATCAGCCCCATACAGAAGAACAAGTTTTCCCACACTGCCCCACATTTGTGAAAAGCTATTTAAAGTTTTTCAGAATGAAGCTATTCAGAGTGAAAGTGATGACAGAAAAGATCTACCCACAATCCCAGTGACCTGACCACAGGCGGAGCCCCAGCACTGAAACCCTGCAAGGAGGTCAGTAACTGAACCCAGGGCAGGTGCCTGGCAGAGGCCTGGTCTTTGTGGCCACAGCTGAAGTTTATTTCACATATTATTGATAATGACAGAAACTAGGCAGAAGTGACTGTGGACTGAGCAGAATTATCTTCTAATTTGCTTTATTCTGACTTAACAGATTTGTTAGCCTCTTCTGTGATTAAGTAGAGGACAAATGATAACTAAATCTGCCATATATTCTCCCCCAAGTATCTATCCTACTAGCCTATTATTATGCCAAAAATTCCTTCAACTGAGAAAGGTTGAATGTTAATACTTTTAAAACCAATAACACTGAGGTTTAAATTAGCTTACCTGGATGGATGGATGGATGAGTAGATGGTCGGATGGATACATGGTTTAACAGATGGTAGGATGTTTGATGGATGGGTGGTAGATGGATGGTTGGACGACAGGATAGATGAGTAGATGACAGGACAAATGAGTGCACGGAGGAATGGAGGAATGGAGGACTAGAGAGAAGGAAGACATAGACTCCAGGTAATATAGAATACATCATTAATACTAGAGATAAGGAGTGAGAAGAGAAAAACAGAACATGAGATACTACCAAGTAGAACCCATTTTGGAGGATTTAGGGTGAGGACCATCACAATTTTGGTGAAATATGGTGAAGATATCCTGGGAGAGATGAGACAAAAATGAGTGTCTTCTTCACAATTTTGACTAAGTGTCTCTTATAGTCAGGAACTGCACTCACATAGAATCTTACAACATCAATTGGTATCATGTAGCCATTCATTCAATTACTACAATAATTCATACCTTCTCCAACTTATGGAATGTGAATAAAAAAGACCCAGAGGGAATATTCTGTAGTTAAAAGTGTTCAGTTATTGGGTTCATTAACAGAACTTCAGAGACTTCACTTTCTTCAAGAGCTGCTGTTGGGGGCATGGTGAAACCACATATCCTCAGTAGCTGGAAAGCCTGTGTTCTCTGAACCTATGAAGAGCCTTTAACTCCTCTGGCATGCATGAGTCCTCTTTTCTTGTTGCTCTTTACTCCTGTTGTCAATACTTCACTGACGATGAAGAATGAAAAGGAAATACCCTACCATTTTACTATTTGTGGACAGTGGAAATATTTAATTAGGAAAAAGTTAAGAGTTAGCTAGCATGACATTAACAGTCAAGTGAGGACTTCTTTTAGTGACCCCAACCGTATGAGTAGAGTTAATCAAGAGTTGGCAAAAATTGAGCTACTATAAACACACAAATGTGGATGTACTTAAGATAAAGTAGTTTTTTTTTTCTTCTAAGTAGATACCTAGTAATGGGATTGCAGGATCAAATAGAAGGTCCACTTTTAGCTCTTTGAAGATTCCCCATAATTCTTTCTGAAAGGGCTGTATTAGTTTGCAATACCGCCAACAGTGTGCGAGTATTCCCCACTCTCTACACCCACACCAGCATCTGCAGCTGTGGGACTTTGTGATGTGTGCTATTTTCACTGGGCTTAGGTAATATCTCAAAGTGGTTTTGGTTTACATTTTTCTGATGCTTAGGCATCATGTACATTTTTTCATGTGTTTATTGGCCATTTTTCTCTTGGGAAAAGATTCTGTTCATGTTTGTTGCCCAATGAGTGATGGGGTTTTTACTCTTTTCTTTTTGATTTGTTTGAGTTCTTTGCAAATTCTTGTTATTAGCTCTTTGTCAGATTTGTAACATCTGAATATTTTCATATTAATCTGGAAAAAAAAAAAAAAGAGTTGTCAAGAAATACCACCTGCAAACTTTACCTGGAGTCACCTCTTCCAGAGAGACTCCTGCATGCTCCAGGTTTCACTGATCCTTTCCATGATTTGCAGGGTCTGAACTATACAGTTTAGCTTACAAATTAATCCCAGTCTCTAGCTGTTTCCTTTGTACTAACTGGTCTTCCTCATCTTCTCTATCAATATCTCCATGGTGTTCAGAGGTTTTACACAATAAAAGATCCTCAATAATCATTTGTGAGACTGGCATGCTTATGAAATTTCAGTGGAACTGAACTTTGGCACAAGTCTTTTTGGACAATAATTTGCATGAGTCTTTTAGTAAAGGATATGATTGTCTACCAATAACTATTCTCCCCATCTCTAAAATGAACTCCTGAATTAGGCACATAGCCAATTTATAGACTATAGTTGTCACATATGAAAAAAGAACAATGAAATACAGCAAAGATCTCTCCCATGTTTTCTTAACAACTGTCTACAACTACTATCCAAGTTATAGACTACATTTTGTAGTCTCCTTGAAATTTCATATGTGACCCTTGACCAAATCTTGCAATAAGATGTGAATAGAATCATGTGTGCACTTCTGGATCATTCCATACACAGGAAGGCACAAGTGTCCTCTTGCCATTTTCCTCCCTATTGGCTGGGACATGATGACAACTAAAGCAGTCATCATGGTTAAGAAGTGAAAGCTGGGTGTGAATAATGGCAGTCTTATTCAATGTTCCTCTGGCCCTAGACTACTTGGCTCTGGCCTGTTGTATGAAAGGGAAGTGAACTTCCTTCTTTGTTAAGTCACCATACTATATGGGGAAGGGTCTCATTGTATCTTGGGTTTGACTTTCAGCAATCTAACCAGTACACTGACTATTACAGGTTTTGAAATATTTTTCAGCTAAGTAATTCCACTTTAGGACATATGATGAGAAAACAACTCCAACACCAACTAACAAATGCAACAATAATAAGCATAAATTAAACTTTTGTTGAATTAGAGTATGATTGTTTTGTTTTGTTTTTGAGACAGAGTCTCACTTTGTCAGGCTCGGTAAAATGCCATGACATCATAGCTCACAGCAACCTCAAACTCTTGGACTTAAGCAATTCTCTTGTGTTAGTCTCCCAAATTGCTGGGACTACAGATGCCCACCACAATGCCTGGCTATGTTTAGAGATGGGGGGTGGGGAGGTGTCTCACTTTTGCTCAGGCTGGTCTCAAACTTAGGAGCTCAGGCAGTCCACCTGCCTCGGCCTCCCAGAGTGCTAGGATTATAGATGTGACCCACCGCACCCTGTCCAATTGTAATATGATTCTTAATATGAAAATTGACAACATCATAAATGCAGAAAACTAGGAAAACTCAGGCCACCTACAAATCTCATATGCTCTCAAGCCTGACCACTTCTAACTTGCCTGCATTTCTTTGCCCATGGAATTTCTCTGCCACAGCACCCAAGCTGGAAGTGATGTATATCAGGGTGTAGAGGGCTGGGATCAAGACCTCATACCAGTCATCCTTCAATCAGTAATTCAGAACACATCTTGGGTACACACCCTCCCCTCTTCAGTTTAGGGACCACAACATTGAGATGGTAAATGACTTGCCTTTGACAAGAACCAGATCTAAAACTGTAGCCTCCTAGGCTCTTGTTTCTTATTTCTGCCACAGCACACTGCTATATCAGGTGGGGGAAAATATAGCAATGCTGGAGGGCTTATAGGCTGTCCCAGAAAAAGGCTAAGACCCTGACAGGAGCCCAGAGTTAAGAGTGACAGTAACAGGAGCCTAAACCCAGGGGTACATTGAGAATGAAGAAATGAGCTGCCAATCAGTGGTAGCCCATAAAGCTGTTATTTCACCAACCACATTTAATTAATAGGTTCAGATCCCAGCTGCACTGTAAGTACTTCGATCAGGTAAATGGACTCTAGGGAAAATTCTTCTAGAAAGATCTGCTAGTGAAATTTAACCTCGATATCCAGGAGTCCAGCCTCTGGGGATAAAGTCAGGAGAAGCACTTTCCCTGACTGGTCCTTCTGCTTTCACAGCCTCCTGACAGGGCCCACAAGGAAATCTCACACCCCCACCAGGTCCCACTGGGCCTCAGTTGACTCCTCTTGTCACTGGGCAGCAGACACACTATTCACATTCATCCCCAGCTCAGCCCTTTCTGCTTCCTCTTCTCTACTTTACCTCTCTGTTGCAATACACATCTGGATAAGGAAGCACAGAGAAAAGGCAGCTGTCTTGTATTTTTTTTTTCAGTAGAGACAGGATATCACTTTGTTCAGGCTGGTTTCTAACTCCTGACCTCAAGCAATCCTTCAGCCTCCCAGAGTGTGAAGATTATAGGCATGAGCCACCACACCTAGCCAGCTCTCTTGTCTCAATGGGTCCCCCAGCTCTATTTACACCAAAGATGGACTTATGACAGGGCAGGGGCTGACCCTGCAAGGGTGAGAGACAAGCCACACCTAAGCCCAAGCCCCACATGCCACAGGCAGTTGTCTGTCTGTGTCACATCTGAATCCTGCTGTATTTACATTTAGAGACTTGGAGAACTGTACTCACCAATCACATTTCTATCTTGCCTAAATGGTCTACTATAAGAGTGTTAAGAAAACCATCTAATTATGTCCTCTTTCCTAAGAGGGAGACCCACTTAGGAAATTCAAGCTTAGTGCTTTGTTGTGAGAAATAAGAACAACAAAATACAGCAAAGATCTCTCCCATGTTTCCTTAACAACAAAGTCAGAAGGAGACATTCCTAACTAGGTTATGTTTTTTTCTTATTAAAATTTAAAATTAAATTTTAAATTCCAGAATAGTAGGGGATACAAATGTTTTGTTTGCATACTTAATTTTTGTACAGATTGAGTCAAATTTATAAGTGTGCACTATACCCAGTAGGTACTAAACCATATTTAATTTAAAGGTGTCCACTCCATGAGTTATACCTTGAGCTGTCTTCACTTCCTTTACAAGTTGCTTCTGATCTTGAAGCACACAGAATGACCTCTGTCACCCAGTTTTCATCTTCAGATGCCTCAATAGCCAAGATCTTAAGAACTGGAAAAAAATAGAAGTGACAAATAAATGGATAAATAAAATATGATGAAAACATACAATGGAGGGGGCAGAGGCAAAATGGCAGACTACAGCCAGCTTTCCACAGAGGGTCCCATCCAGAAGGAGACTTAAAGGACAGAAGTTTAGCAAGTAAGCCAATGGTTTGGAGCTGAGCCAAGAGAGAAGATTGACGAACGCACATCAACCTTGCTGAGGCAAGATGCGACCCCCAAAATACAATCAAAATATACAAAATCCACCACCAAGTGGACAGAAGTCCCTTCCCCCACAAGAAGGGCTCGCAGTTTACTCCATACAAACAAGCGAGCAGAGTTCAAATGTCCTCCCACTCTATCCCATGGGAGAGACCCCCTAAAAACTGGACCTCCTACCCCTACTAGGGGTGCCACAGCACTCTCCTGCCAGGCATAAAACTGTAAAACGGTACAAAACTGTATATATTCTCTACCTGCAACTCTGAACTCCCAGGATTCCCGTCCACTCTCACCCTGAGGTCTGGAGGTTTATCACCCATAGAGTCCAGATTCTTGGGCATTTCCTTGAAAGGAGTAGAGGGGGAAAGGGCTGGTGCTGGTCTGTGCTGACTCTGTGGCATGGGAGCAAGGAGAGGATGGTCAGCTGAGAGGGAAACACAAAGGAGCTGTGGTATCCTGAGTTGCAGAGTGGCAGCTGCAGCAGCGGGAAAGGCTCACATCCCTGAGGCTATTCCGAATAGACACACCCTGTCTCTCTGCCAGAGGAAGCCTGGCATTTTCTCCAGTGGCAGCCACTGGCAGATCGGATTTGGGAAGTTCTGTGAGTAAAGAGAAGTCCTAATGGCAGTACCAACCTGGGCAGAGTGTGGGGACTAGAATATGTGCAGCTCACATACTTACAGGGAGGGGCTGAACCAGAGCACTGCTTATCTGACCATAATAGCACCCAGCCCTCAGGGGATTATATCTGAGACAAAGGCAGTGGGCAGGCAGAGGCTGGAATTGACACCTGAGTGTAAACTCTAATTGTTTGCTGCCCAGGGCTAAGTTATAATTTATCAGCTTCAGCGGCATCTGATCTGCAGAGGAATTTAGCTGGGACAGAAATAAATTCTGTGAAGTTGTTCTGCCCTGTTCTGCCAGCAACATCAATCAGGCGTGGGGCTGGAACTGAGTGAACTGTCCCAGCCTACATTAAGCACCCAAGGTTATCAGGCCTCAACTCCTCCTGCTGGACTCAGACCTCCTGGTAACTCAGGCAGTCGTAAACCCCAGGAGCATTTGCTCACTGGAGGGAACTGGGTCACAGCTCTGCAGGATTACTAGTGACTGGGTGCAAGGTGGGGAAGGAGGCATCAACCTTCCCAGACTAATTCATTTGCTGGGTAGGTCCCTCTGCCCTCATGGAGCACTGTAGTGAGTCATATTTGAGCCGCTGGCAGACCCCTCCTATCTAGTTGCCAGAGACTTTTTGAACTCTCCCACCTGAGACCAGTGTCAACTAGGATAACTGATTTGGACCTCTTGAACCAGGCTAATCACCCAAGGACTATCCAAAGTAGCACCCTGGCTGTATGATTGAGGGACGATTTGATTTTCCTTGCCCAATTGTTGTTTGAGGGGGGGCAAGGCAATTTAATTGCTGGTATTTCTCCACAGTGGAGACTTCAACCAAGAGTAACTGATTCACTAGGGTAGGACAGAGACCAGCTGAAAATAAGACAGAGCCACTTAGCCCCACCACACCAAACAGGTCCCCAGTCTCTCAGGCCATAACACAGTACAGGTCCTTGACAAAGCTCAAAGGGAAAAGCCAAATGGGGTAAAATAATCATGGGGTGGAATCAGCGGAAAAACTCTGGTAATATGAATAACAAGAGTAGATCAACGTCCCCAAAGGAAGGATGTGGCAGATGCAACAGAAGATCCCCTTCATAAAGAGATGGCTGAGATGTCAGAAATCGAATTCAGAATTTAGATTGCAAATAAGATTAATAGAATAGAGGCAAAGATAGAATTAGAAATCCAAGGAGCATTCCAAAAGTTCACTCAAGAATTCAACAAATTCAAAGACAAAACCACCAAAGATTTTGAAATAATGAGGCAAGAGATTGCAGTCCTCAAAGATCTGAAAAATATGATAGAATCCCTTGGTAGAAGAATGTAGCAGGCAGAAGGATCTCAGACATTGAAGACAAAGCTTTTGAACATGCCCAAGCATCCAAAGACAAACAGAAATGGAAGGCAAAAATGGATCATTCTCTCAGAGAGCTCTGGGATAATTCAAAGAAAACTAATATTCACCTTACAGGAATCCCTGAAGGTGACAAAGTTGCTTCAGAAAACACAGAGGCTCTTCAGCATGAAATTATGAAAGAGAACTTTCCAGATATGCCAAGAGATCCTGAAATTCAGATAGCAGACAGCTTCAGAACCCTACCACGACTCAACCTGAATAAGACATCCCCCAGACACATCATAATTAACTTCACTAAAGTTTATATGAAAGAGAAAATTCTAAAAGCAGCTAGACATAAGACAACCATAACCTATAAGAGGAAGAATATTAGAATGACTGCATATCTCCCTGCCAAAACCTTTCAGGCTAGAAGATGGTGATCATTTTCTTTTAATCTCCTAAAACAAAATAACTTTCAACCCAGGATCCTGTATCCAGCTAAACTGAGTTTCATTTATGATGGAGAAATTAAATACTTTA
>NW_003852475.1:4500720-4501859 GCF_000181295.1 Otolemur garnettii | reverse complement strand
ACAAAAGTAAACTCACTCGGAAACTTTTGATCAAATTCCAACTTCCACAGTGGCAAAAGGATTAAAAATGTCCACTGGACTTTTGAACAACTTGATACCCAAAATTTTACCAAGATTATCAATAATTTCAATCAATGCAAATGGCTTAAATTGTCCCCTAAAGAGGCACAGATTGGCTAATTGGATACGGAAATTCAGATCAGACATTTGCTGTATACAAGAATCTCATCTTACCTTAAATGATAAATATAGACTCAGGATGAAGGGATGGTCATCTATATTCCAGGCTAATGGAAAGCAGAAAAAAGCAGGTGTTACAATTTTATTTGCAGATACAATAGGGTCTAAACCAACAAAAGTAAGCAAGGACAAGGATGGCCACTTTATATTTGTTAAGGGTAATACTCAATATGCTGAGATCTCAATTGTCAGTATCTATGCACCCAACCAGGATGCACCTCAATTTATAAGAGATACTATAACAGGCATGAACAACTTGATCTCTCCCAGCTCCATCATGTCGGAGATTTTAACACTCCTTTAGCAGTGTTGGATAGATCATCCAATAAGAAGCTTAGCAAAGAAATTTTAGATTTACATGTAACTATTCAACTATTGGATTTAACAGACATCTATAGAACATTTCATCCTAACAAAACTGAATACACATTTTTCTCATCAGTCCATGGAACATATTCCAAAATTGATTACATCTTAGGTCACAAGTCTAACCTCAGCAAATTAAAAAGAATAGAAATTATTCCATGCATCTTCTCAGACCATTATGGAATAAAAGTTGAACTCAGTAAAAACAGGAATCTGCAGACTCATACAAAAACATGGAAGCCAAATAACCTTATGCTGAATGATAGATGGGTCAGAGACGAAATCAAGAAGGAAATTACCAAATTTTTAGAACAAAAAGACAATGAAGACACTAGTTATCAGAACCTCTGGGATGCCACAAAGGAAGTCCTAAGAGGGAAATTTATAGCACTGCAAACCTTCCTCAAGAGAACGGAAAGAGAGGAAGTTAACAACTTAATGGGACATCTCAAGCAGCTGGAAAAGGAAGAACATTCCAATCCCAAAACCAGCAGAAGAAAAGAAATAACTAAACTTAGAGCAGAATTAAATGA
>NW_003852475.1:4460614-4499304 GCF_000181295.1 Otolemur garnettii | reverse complement strand
ATCTTTGACAAGCCAATTAAAAACATTGAGTGGGGAAAAGATTCCCTATTTAACAAATGGAGCTACACAAACTGGCTGGTGACCTGTAGAAGACTGAAACTAGACCCACACCTTTCACCATTAACTAAGATAGACTCTCACTGGATTAAAGATTTAAACTTAAGACATGAAACTACAAAATTATGAGAAGAAAGTGTAGGGAAAAAACTTGAAGAAATCAGCCTGGGTAAAAATTTTATGAGGAGGACCCCTCGAGCAATTGAAGCAACATCAAAAATACACTATTGGGACCTGATCAAACTAAAAAACTTCTGTACAGCCAAGAACACAGTAAGTAAAGCAAGCAGACAGCCCTCAGAATGGGAGACAATACTTGCAGATTGTGTCTCTGACAAAGAGACACAACCTGCAAGTAACCAGAATCCATAGAGAACTCAAATGTATTAGCAAGAAAAGAACAAGTGATTCCATCTCAAGGTAGGCAAGGGACTTGAAAAGAAATTTCTCTAAAGAAGATAGGCACATGGCCTACAGATATATGAAAAAATGTTCACCATCCTTAATCATCAGAGAAATACAAATCAAAACGACTTTGAGATATCACCTAACTCCAGTAAGATTAGCCAATATCACAAAATCCCAAAACCAGAGATGTTGGCGGGGATGTGGAGAAAAGGGAACACTTCTACACTGCTGGTGGAATTGCAAACTAATTCGTTCCTTTTTGAAAGACGTCTGGAGAACACTAAAAATAGACCTGCCATTTGATCCTACAATTCCTCTACTAGGTATATATCTAGAAGACCAAAAATCGCACTACAACAAAGATATTTGTATCAGAATGTTTATTGCAGCCCAATTCATAATTGCTAGGTCATGGAAGAAGCCCAAGTGCCCACTGACCCATGAATGGATCAATAAATTGTGGTATATGTACACCATGGAATTTTATGCAGCCCTAAAGAAAGATGGAGATTTTACTTCCTTCATGTTTACATGGATGGAGCTGAAAAATGGAGTTTGAGATTATCCCAAACAATAATAAGCCCCCATCTCTACAAAAAATAGAAAAAATTAGCTGGGCATGGGGATGCATGCCTATAGTCTCAGCTAATCCAGAGGCTGAGACAGGAGGATCCCTTGACCCCAGGAGTTTGAGGCTGCAGTGGGCTATGATGACACCACTGCACTGTATCCTAGGTGACAGAGCAAGATCCTGTCTCCAAAAAAAAAAAAAAGAAAGAAAAGAAAGGAAAGAAAAGAAAAAGAAAAAGCTTACTTTTCCATCATGTGACTTTACCTCAATTAAAAAAAAAATAGTGAAAATCAGGCAGTTCTTCTCTCTCCACAGACAAGCTGGACCTACCTGGATGCTTTCAAAATAATTCATGAAAATTTCCAGATTAACAGAATACACCATCTTAGGAAAGGTGAGGCTTAAACAAACCTCTGCAAATGCCTGACCAGAAATCTCAGACAGGGAGCTGAGGATTATTTATCTGGGCTCTTTCAACTCTTGACCTAGAACTGAAACCAAGGATGTCTTTGAGTCACTCTTTGCTGGCCAGGTGTTTCTTTCTGAAGCACTCACAAACCCAGTTCATGGGCCAGCCCCAGACTGCTGCCTCCAGATGCCTCCTGTGACTTTTATGCTGGGAGGGAGTTTGACCTGAGAAGAAGGCAAGAGGTTAGGGAGGGAGTGGGAGACCTGGGGATACTTGGGTTGAGCCAGGCTATGTAGCTCTTGCTTAAATTGCTAATGAGCCTTAGGAACTATGGTCGTGATAAGGGCACTCTCTGAATGCATCTAGACAGGGCTTAGCCATCTGCTTGGTCCATCCCCTGCATCCCGCTCCTTCCCCTCCCAGGCTGGCTTCAGCCCAGGCATGGCTACCCTGTGACCCTCCCTGTGGGCTCCTGCACAAGGTGGGAAGTGTATGCTCAGGCCCCCTGCTGAATCTTACTTACCCCTGGCTAACCCATGTCTTTACTTGTGATGGAGCCATTCTGTCTGCACTGAGAACCATCAGTCTAACACCGGAAATTAGAATTTCAGGCTTTGTAGTAGAGATAGGACTTTTACTCAACTACCTCTCTGATACGCCTGGTGGATTTCTCTGCCTCCTGCTGAGGCTAGGAGCTGGGTCTTATAAAACATGTCTTTCTCACTGTGCCCAGTGCACAGCAGAGCTGAAGAGGCCATTTGCTAAACGATTAAATAAATGAAATTTAGAAATTGAGTTCATACAAAAGACTAGAAAATACACCAATGGTAGAAAAAGAAAAAGCAAAGAGAGGAGGCCCTGATATGCTAGGAAAGCCAAGCAGAGAGCTGCCGTGCCATGTGGCATGTGCAAGTGAGAGAGAATACCTGAGAAGGGTGAGGTCTAGGAGAACAGGTCTTCTCAAGGAGACCACAAGGATACACCTGCAGGATCCTCTTCATGGTGACTCAGTTCTTGGGAATATATAAACTTAACTTCCTGGAACTTGGAAATTTCCAAGTTCTGTAAAATCCTGTAGTTCTGTAGGGCTGGAATAGCATCTCCCGCTTGATTTAAACTAGCCAGTGGGAAGGGTACCTGTGGGGTTATTGACTGTCAATAAAAAAAGGAAAGACCAAGCCAGTCAGGGGGCGTGGCCATTTGGAATTCTATGCTGTAAGCTTCCAGCTGGTGATAAAGCCCTTCTTCTTATAAATGTGCTGCTTGGGTACTCTTATTCTCCGTTGGGCCTCATCCTGCAACACAAGCACAGAGGTTTGTGTGAAAGGCTTCAGGGGGCGGCGCCTGTGGCTCAGTGAGTAGGGCACCAGCCCCATATACTGAGGGTGGCAGGTTGGAACACAGCCCCAGCCAAATTGCAACAAAAAATAGCCAGGTGTTATGGCAGGTGCCTGTAGTCCCAGCTACTCAGGAGGCTAAGGCAAGAGAATTGCCTAAGCCCAAGAGCTGGAGGTTGCTGTGAGCTGTAATGCCACAGCACTCTACTGAGGGTGACAAAGTAAGACTCCATCTCTTTAAAAAAAAAGGCTTCAGGAACCTTTTTTTGATGAGAGAGCGAGTTGCTCTGAAGGAAGGGCCAGGCCTGCAAAGCAGGAAGGTGGAGCTGAAAGGACCACAGAGCACACAAAGTGGGACCTGGAGGATGAGGAGGAGTTGGCACAGAAGAGAGTGCTGGGGGTGTTGTCTTCAAAGTGAATCCATCATCATTCGAGGTTAGATTTCCCCCGTTGAGTCCTTTGGGAAGCTGGCTTTTTCTTTGTCTCTTTTTCTTCACTTTTTACTTTATTTTTTCCTTTGGAATAAAATACCCTTATGGGTATTTTGTTTTTTCAACATTTAAACATTGATTTAAGTGTTTAGAGAAAGTAAAAAAAAGGAAATAAAATGGAATCTTCTTTCTACAAATACATTTTAAAACATTGAGAGTAATACACAATCTGTAAAATACACATTAATGATTGTTGTTTACATTATTTTCTGGTCTTGACTTTAACAGATGCATTCTTGGATGGGTCCTGATGGGCTATCGTGTGTGCCCTGCCTCATGTGATCATGGCCTGCCTGTCTTTTCATCCTGGCTGGTGCCAGGGAACAGCTGTGTGCAGGAATAAGCTAACAATGCCTTATCTTCACTGTACCAGGTAGCTCTGGCTTCCTGCCCCAGGATTTCTCTGTACCAGCATGTGGGACAGGATGCTTTTCTAAAACTTTCATAAGTCCAGAATCATGAGGAGTTAACACCTCATAAAGTAACCCTTTACTAATGGAGAAAGGGAGACGGTGTAGACATTGGATAAATACTCCTTTCTTGTACTCCCAGCAGGCAATCCTGGTATGTGCCACACAGCTGCTCAGAGGGACCCCACTGGGATCGAGCCCCAGCATGCCAAAGGCATGATCAACTCATTAACTTACTGATTCTCCCCTTGCATTCTACTCTTTACCTTTTCCACTCTTCCCCGCTCTTTGCCTGTTTCACTCTTCCTAGCCCATGGCATCTGTTCTTTGAAGTCACTTCCTAAAACCAAGCCCTTCCCTTAGGAACCTCACTTTTGGGAAAAACCCAAGACAGTAGAACCCAGTGGAAGTTCAGATAGTAGAACCCAGGGGTGACCCCTGAAAACACACCCTTTACATGGGACTATTGGGACTGGATCAGAAAGTGATGAAAACTTCATTGCTGGTATTGAGGTGGTAATAAACTGGCATGCAATAGCATCTCAATTACCAACTTGGTTGAAGCACAGGTGACATGTGAAGCATTGGTTTATGTAGTAGTAGAAGCCTGGAATGGTAGGAACAATGGTAGTTTTTGTTAAAGCTTTAGACACTTTGGAAAAAGAAAAAAGGGAGGCTCAAGTTATGCAACTATCAACTTCAGGACATCCTGTTTTGAACTAAAATAAAATCTTAAGGCTCCTCCAAAGTAGCTGACTAACTGGACCCCTACTTGGGCAAGGAGATCCCCTAAACTGAGTTGCTAGTCATGAGCAAGGAGATCAGACATGCTCAGTCTGTTCCCCTCCCTTCTTAAAGATGTCTTTTGTGACTCATTAACAGGCGTAAGGCTATGCATACCTGCAGGTCCTCAATAAATACAACAAACCACTTGGATCTGGGCATGTATCTGATTGTTTGTCTTTGATTAACAGACTTTTATCTTAACTCAAGCATTCCTTTTCACTGACTCCTGCTCTATTAAAGCCTAATTCTTCCATCCAATTGTCAACTGAAGAATCTTTAAACCCACCTATAACCTCTAAGCCCCCACTTTGAGATATCCTACCCTTTGGGGCCAAACCAAGCTATGCCTTCCACCTATTGATTTCTGACTTTACCAGTGATTATGTCTCTCTGAAATGTATAAAACAAAACTGCAACCCCACTGCTGTGAGTCAAATTGCTCAAGGCTTCTTTGGTGTGACTTTGGGTCTTGGTCGTCAAATTTAGTTCAGAATGAATTTCTTCAATTAATTTATAGAGTACAGCTTCTTTTCTGTTGACATTGTGAAAGTAAAAATGTCTCCATGGCAGTGTTTAAGCTGTGAGATATGGCTTGTATCCCATAGCCAGAGTGTAGGCTGTGCTGGAAATCAGCCCCTGGTTTAACAATAAGGGTAGCAGAGCTACAAAGAAGACTGAATGCACAGCTTCAGCACTTTCCTACGCCAAAGTCAGAGCCCTGACAGAAGGAGCCAGATCCAGAGACCCAGGATGGGGATGTTTTGGTAGATAAACCTGAGAATTTGGAACACTTTGAATCCACTAAATCTTCAGACTAACAAGAAACTCCCTTTCCCTGGCTAGAAGAAAGCAACCTCCCCTCACCTGGAAAGGGTGACAAGGCCTCACCTGAGGCAGGTACCTTAAGATAATGCTTATTTTCCTCAAGAACATTGCCTCCCTTCATTCCCTCCAGGATGAAACCTGGAGCCAGTTTCAGCACAATCCAAATGAGAAAATACAGTCCCTGCTACGGGAGGAGATAACATATACCAACAAAGCATTGCAAGGCCTGCCTGCATGTGTGGGGCAGGGCTGAGGGATTGTGTGAGAGTGATCTTGAAAGTTGAATGTAAAGCTGAATAAGGAAGAATTTTACTGACATCAGAACATTGTCCCATAATCCAGTTTAACATTCTACCCCAGTCACCTGGAACCAGTTCTAATCCACCGCTAGGGTGTCTCCTTGAAGTTTGGACATAGAGGTGAGACTAAAATGCAATAAAGATGCAGCAGACTGTCTTGACAGAAGGGTCTGGAAAGTGCAAATGTTTAAAGTGAATTTGTTATATAAAACCAGAGCACACCTTTGTTCTCCCAAAGGGCCTAGAGGGCACTTTCACAAAGGCACTAAGGAAAGCTCTGGTGATAGGAAGGGGGCACCAACCTGCATCATTTTCACCTTATAAAACTTGAGGACCCTTGGTGCTATGCCTGTAACCTAGTGGGTACATTGTCTTGACTATAAATTTCTTTGAGAGCCTCTTTGGGGCAGCATTCATGGAGACCATCTCTTGCAAGGCATAAGCTGATGTCTTGAAAAAGAGAATTTCAAATGTCACAGAATTTACACATTACAAACATTCTCAGGACCTTCAACAAGTGACAATGTAGTATAATTGTTGTTTTCTCCCCGAGTTGTAGACTTGTCTGCCTTTAGAAACAGAGAGCTCCCTGATGAAGAGGAAAGTACAAACATCTACAGACAAAAGAGGAGAAACTCTTGAAACAAGACTATGACAATTTCAAGTAGGGAACAAGCCAGAAACTTCAAAAGGCACTTATATCAAACCAAACCAAAGTATTAACCACCCTATCTAAATCAGGCAAATTTTATGGGGCATCTGACAAAGCACAGTCTTCTGAAAATCTCATGCACATCAGCCTTTCCTCTGACTCACTCCTAAAGAAGGCTTAGGATGCCATACATCCTCTCTCCTGCTTGAGAATACGTTGAGCTCATGGATTCTCAATACTTAGTCCCTGACACAGACTTAGAGTATTCTGATCAGTAGTCCTCAAACACAAATGACATTAAGTAAATTAAAGAATTTTAAGAAAATTCAAGGTTCTGGATCCAGACCCTGGAGATTCCAAAGGGGTCTTCAAGCAATTTAAATATCAGATAGGTTTGGGAATTGAGTCTCTCAATCTTTGACTGTAAGTCTTAATGTTAATTAAATTGGTAAATTTGTTGCACTCATACATAGAGAGATAGAAAACAACAATAGATAGAACAACAATAGATAGAAAATAACATTACCACTTATTTTAAAATAGTTGATGATTTTAAAGGACTTTATGAACAGGGCCATTATAAACATTACATACTATAAATACAGCACTTCTCTAGAATCTACACGATGTTAGAAACCAGGAGAAAAATTGTAATGGTTCTAGAATACAAAGATAAAATAAAAATAAATATTTAATTTGATGTCTACAAATATAATAAAGATAATATGGAAGTGATTGTTAAATTTAATGTTTACAAAAATGTAATTGCATTTCAAAACAATTTGTAGGTTTAATTTTTCTCTCCAAAAGAATTTATAAATGATACATAAATCATGGTCATGCAATTACAACCAATTACAAATAAATACGTTACCTCCAGGCATGGTGGCTCACATCTATAATCCTAGCACTGTCTGTGGCCAAGGGGGGGAGAATCACATGAGCTGAGGAATTTAAGACCAGCCTGAGTAAGAGTGAGACCTAGTCTCTGCTAAAAATAGAAAAATTAGCTAGGTGTTATGTTGGGCACCTGTAGTTCCAGCTACTCAGGAGGCTGAGGCAGGAGGAATCCTTGAACTCAAGAGTTTGAGGTTGCCGTGAGATAGCTGAGGCCACAGCACTCTAGCCTGGGAAACGATATGAGTCTCTGTCTCACACATAAGTATACAAATAAATAAATAACAAATAAATTACAACAAAATGTTATAATTTTACAATTCACTTTATAAAAATTCATAAAATTATGTGTATATGTATGTTTAATATGAAATGTGAATTCCTTATAGTACAATTTGATATGTAGGGAGAATTTCTGCGAACAGTAGTTGATTCATAAAATCCTTTAATAACCCTGTTTATAAGCATTCCCTTGCTCTTACTATTCCTGTGATGATGTCATCAGTTCTAATTTATACGTGTATTGACTTAATATAGAAATATCTTTGAAAATGCTTTTTAACACTTCAATATAAAATCAAAACATATCTATTAGTAAGTATTATTAGAATTTAAGTTTTTGGTATAAGGAATAAGATCTAGTGTTTGGTAGCACAACAGGGCAATTATAGTTAACAAAATCTATTGTATATTTCAAAATAACCAAAAGAGTAGAATTGAAATATTTCTAACAAAGAGATGATAAATACTTGAGGTGATAGATATCCTGTTACCCTGATTTGATCATTTATATGTGATAGGCTTACATCGAAATATCACCTGTACCCCGTAAATAAGTACAATTAGTATGTATCTATAATAATTAAAAATTTTACATATTTTTAAAAAGAATTCAAGTTTTTGGTATCTTCGTGTAAACTAGTTGACTAACACATTCCAATTAATCTTTCTTTGGAAATGCACTTTAATAGCTATTAAATGAAAATTCTACCAGTGGCAAAATTGGCCCAGAAAGTTTTAACACTAGATGATACTGATTAGAAATTCAAATCCCTGGACTTCTGTTCAACTCTGAACTGTTTAATCCAAGAGGAACAATTGGTCTTGCCTTATATTATCATAAATTGTCATCTTTTTCAGTTCACTTCTTAGTCCTCTTAGGAGAAACAACCAATTGGGACGATATTCATTTATGAAAGTATTATGAAAATTTAATAGTTTAAAATTCAATAGGCCAACTTGGCAGACTTGTCAGAGATGAAGGATGCTTTATGGCCAAAAATGGTAAAAGGCACATGGTGAAGATGCTGTCCCAGAGATTTGTCTGCTAAAGTGCATGGAAGGATGGTGGGCATTTTCTTTCGGACAACTTTGGCACTGCTCCTAATGAAAGAAGAGACCAACACTATTTTTTTTAACTGTGGAAGTCACAAAACAGAATTATCAATTAGACCAACAGCTTCTTCCTCCTGCTTCTCTTCCCTCCTAGCTGAGAACAGACTCCAGGCCGCATAGCAAAATTTTCCCGTTTCTTTCATTCTATGGGGTTTCATAACAGAGTCTCATTGGCAATGCTGAAGTGTGTAGTCATTTTAATATACATCAAAAAGATGCCCGCAGATGACATAGCACATCTTGGTGTGCAAACTATGGAAAGGATGATATTGTTTCGATACCCTTTTGATTGCATTTACGCCAGTCTATTTCCTGCCTCTGAATCTTCTATGCAAACTCTGACCTTAAATTGGGCTAACTAGTACCAGCTCAAAGTTTTGCGGTTTTTCTTGAGTAATAGGCACTGCTTTTGAAAGTTGGGGAGGAAGAGAAAAAAAAGATTTATCTGAGGCTTATGGGAAACTATAAACACATCTTTTGAGGTGTCCTACAGGGACTCTCTGACACCTCAAAGGTTAAGCCTTGTTGCTTAACCTTCCTTAAACACCAAACCAGATGAGTTACCCACTCCTACCACCAAAAGATTTTCCAGCTTAGCACTTGCACTCCTCATCTTCATTGCCTGTCTTCACCACCTCCCAGGGAATCTGTTTATTAAGCTCTCTGGCCAGTCTCTGGAAGTCACCATGCTGGTGATCCTGATCCTAGCTACCAGCAGCTCACCCTGCCGACAAAAGAAAAAGCAGCTGTTTTTCTTTTAAAGTTAGTAAAACTAGCAAGTTTCAGCAATTGCTTTGGAAAGCTGGAATTTGATTTATTTTTTCCAAAGTTCTCCACCATCCAGTTTTTAAAATTCTAGTCTATTCTCCTTTATTTCAGTACTAATTGCAGAAATTGTTCAGAAAAGGGACTGAACCCAGTGGCAATGCCCAGTGAGTAACGACATCTCTCGTGCATGTTTGAAAAACCAGCGGAGCCCACGGTAGATTTCCACTCACATATCCATAGTAATTCTGCTGGATTTTAGAACTAAAGCTGTATACAAATTTAAGGATAATATCTCATAAATCCTAACAAAGCCACCAAATGAAAAAGCGTGTGTCATACATATAAGCATGTTGTCAGTGTTTACATTTGAGAAAGGGCAATACAGGAGGGGGGAGCAAAGACTTGGGCCCAGACTCTGACCTTCTGGGCTGCTGCTTTCAGCATCAGCCTGATGAAACCCAGCCGCCCACACAAAGTCAGAACAGATTTGATGAAGATTTACTGAGCGTTTGGGGGAACTTCTGTGGCCTGCTAACAGTTGTCTGAAAGAGTATGCCTGAGGTTTTTCATGCCATGCCAGGAGCACGGCAGTGGGAACTTCTGGGGAATGCACAGCTGTCCCCAGGCTGCGGAGCCTGGGGATTTCCAGGGCTGACAGATGAATCAGTGATGCTCCTGGCAACATTCTCCCGAGTTTGTCAGGCCCCTGGGGCTCTCCTGTCATGTAAGCAGAGCCCCAGAGCAGCATCTGTGCAGATTTCGGTTCTGCCACTCATTGCATTATTATTATTATTATTATTGCAGTTTTTGGCCGGGCTGGGCTCGAACCCACCACCCTCAGCATATTGGGCCCATGTCCTACTCCTTGAGCCACAGGCATCACCTCACTCATTGCATTTTTATTCCCTACAGTCACAGAAGAGGAAAGAGAAAGCAGCTCTTCCTGGAAGTTTTGCCATTTAGCTGACTCTAACTTTGAACCTCAAGGGCCTCATCTTTAAAATGGGGGTAGCAATCCCTACATCACTGACTGAAAAGTAGAAGTATGTAAAAGGACATTAAAAATGTATTAATAGGCTCGGCACCTGTGGCTCAAGCGACTAAGGTGTATGTACACCTGAGCTGGTGGGTTAGAATCCAGCCTGGGCCCACCAAACAACAATGACGGCCCCAACAAAAAATAGCCAGGCATTGTGGCGGGCACCTGTAGTCCCAGCTACTTGGGAGGTGGAGGCAGGAGAATTGCTTGAGCCCAGAAGTTGAAGGTTGCTGTGAACTGTGATGCTACAGCACTCTACCTAGGGCAACAGCTTAAGGGTCTGTCTCAAAAAAAAAAATGTATTAATAAAGAAAAAAATAAAATGTATTAATAAAAAGCACAAAGCACACGGAGGAGGTTATCACAAGGCTCAGTTCTGACAGTAGCTGGCCGTGTGCTAAAAGTGCTAAGTCCCTGGCTCGGCGCCTGTGGCTCAAGCGGCTGAGGCACCAGCCACATACACCTGAGGTGGTGGGTTCAAATCCCCAGCCCGGGCCCGCCAAACAACAATGATGGCTGCAACCAAAAAATGGCCAGGCATTGTGGCGGGCGCCTGTGGTCCCAGCTACTTGGGAGGCTGAGGCAGGAGACTCGCTTGAGCCCAGGAGTTGGAGGTTGCTGTGAGCTGTGATGCCATGGCACTCTACCCAGGGGGATAGCTTGAGGCTCTGTCTCAAAAAAAAAAAAAAAAAGTGCTAAGTCCCTTTTGAAAATGTAGTAACCCTGTGAAAAATAGAAAAAAAATTAAAATCACCAAGTACTTTATGTGTGGCTAAAATGATGTTCAACTCAACTGTGTTCTCTATACCCAAGCACCTGGAGCTAATTCTAGTTCCAGTTCAAGCTGTGTTCACCCCAGCTTTTTTCCCCTTTTCCTGCTCTGGTAGACTCAGATCTACTTCAGAATTTTTCTCTCAAAGCTTCCAAGCTTTAGAGGGGAATGCAGCTCTTTGGCAGAGGTTCAGGCAGCTCTGTTCCTCTCTTGAGTTTTAATTCCAAAGTGACCACTGAGTAGCCTGTGACGTCAAATGTCAGTTCTGCTGGCGGCGGCGGGGGGCGGTGGACAAACGCACCACTCATGACCAGATCTAGGAAGCCAGGATCTGCTTCCTCATGGACAGAGACAGACACACCCAACCTCTCTTTTACAGCATATACATTCAAAATGACCATCCCATTTAAAACCTTCCCCTAAAACAAACAAAAAAACAACTTTCCCTTCACCTTGATTCCAAGGCAGCTCGTTTAACTAGCTCTGTGGAGAAGAGAGTTTCCAGGTGGGTGTTAAGTAAATAAGAGTGAACTAGACACTGGTGTTTATCCAGTCAACCCCAAAAGCAGGGGTGGGGGTTCTCAGGTGAGTCCTCCCAAGTTCAGCACTGTCCCCACACTGTCACTGTCACTCCTACCCAGACTGGCCTTGCACCCCTGAACACACCAGGCATGCTCATTCCCATGCCTTTGCTTTTCTGTGAATTCCCTTAAGAACCCACTTTTGTCTCCTTTCCAGCCATTCACCTGGCACTCAACAAAGACTTCTTGAACATTTCATGGCTCAGCACTGTGCTAGGTGCTGCAGATCTAGGAAGATGAACATCATATGACCAATGGTTCCAAAGGCCCAGCCAGGTAGATGGGGCAAAAGCCCAGGGATTCCAGAGGTATAAACATGGTGATGGTGGTAGGATGTGTGCCTGATGGAGCAGCTGGGGGAGCATGAAAAAAGGAGAGATCCTTTGTGGTTGTAGGGACTGAGAGGTGGTGGAGCCTTGGTGCAGGGCTTCAAGAGACGGTGATTAATATGAGATGATGTGGAGACAGAGACTAATTTTACTGACCTGATAGGTATGGCAGAGTATCTGAAGGGATGGTGACAAGAAAAAAGACAAACATTTCTTGGGCACCTACTTTGTATAAGTCCATGTTTCATGTAATCTTTACCATCACCCTCAATAGGTTTTATCATTCCTATCTGTGAGAGGAAAAGCAGAGCTTCAGTGATGTTATACAACACGCTTTAGGTCCCACGGGCTGGTGTACAATAGCCCCAGGACTTTTACCAAGTCTGCCCAGGCCCAAAGCTTGTCCACTTTCTCTGAACTAAGCTGCCTCCCTGGATCTGAGGCTCAAAAATGAATACTGAGGCCATATCCTAGAAAGCTAAAGGGCTTGGATTTTTCCTTCCTACTTGCCTAGCTGAGCCTTCCAGGACTCATTCAAACTTTATCCTTCTCACTGGGCCTTTCTTGAATGTTCCAGGCCCTCTGATATTTCCAGATACTGTTGACAGGATCCTGCTGCCCTAGAAAACCCTTCACTGGTTCTTATGAATCTGTCATGAATCTCCAATAAACATGCAGGTTCTTAAAGGAGGGAACTTATGCCCTCCTCCTTAACCCTAAATCAGTAATTACATGCATTTGGCATCAATTACCTCTTTTTGGAGAGGATGTGGATGGAGGTCAGTACCAGTGGCCTTCTCCCCAGGGCAGTCTGGTTGCTCTAACCTTAGAGAGGGTGTGCACTCCCTGACACCCCAAGACCTATCCACAGACATTTGCCTTCCTGAAGTTTCTCTCTGCCAGGAGATCAGCACCATTCTGACAAAAGCAGCCAACTCAGCCAACCAGTGGGACACAACTGGCCACATTCAGTCATGCACTCTGGAAGTAAATTATGGAATTTTCACTGGATAGAACTAAAAAGCTGTGCTCCCCTCCTTCATCATGCAAGGAGAAGCTCCCAGCCTGGGATGATGCACTGCCATAGGCAGCTCAAGCTCCCACGTGGGAAGGCCTGCAGATGGTGCCAAGTCACAGCCTCAAGGAATGCATCAAAGGGAGGAAGCAAGCTTTCTTGCCCACTGGTGTGGATTTGATGGCTCTGACCATTTCTAGACCATTTAACACTTCCACTCTTGTAATGGTTGATTTTCCAGGTCACAAATTTCATGGGCATACTCACTGCTTACAGAATAACTATTGATCATTTAATTGAAAGGTAAGTACCATAGGAAATATGGGAAAATCACAAGGTAAACAATTAGAGCCTGAGTGCCTGGTTATTTTTGAGTCTTTCTGGCTACCAGTCATTTATTTTTTAAGTTATATTCCATCCTAGAAAAACCCCTATTGGTGTGAATAGGAATAATCAAAAAGTGTTTCCTTTTTAATGAGTCAACAGTATATTAACTATATTTTTATCATCTCCCTGAACTCTCTCACATGACTATTTTCTTTCCATGGTGTATTCCCCAACCTACTGAGTGGAGGGAGGTCAGCCCTGGGGCTCATAAACCTGATGAAGGATCCTAATCCCAGGTGGTGATGCTAAGAGGTGATGCCTTGGGCAAGATGCTTAAATTCTCTAATCCTCAGTTTTTCATCTGTCAGATGGTGTGAAAATACTTACTTCATGGGAACATTGTTACAAATAAGATAATTTATGTAATGTCCCTGGTGCATAATATTAATAATAATAACCACAAGTGCCTACATAGTGCTTAACCCATGCCAGCTACTGTTTTACTCTATGGTGTATATTAACCTAATCTTCACAACAACTCCCAAGAAGGAGCAATTATTCTCATCCCCATTTTGTGGGTAGGAAACTGAGGCACAGAGAAGTTAAGTAACTTGCCCAAGATCAACAGCTAGCAAGTGATACAGCTGGGTTCAAACCCAGGAAGACAGGTGACAGAGTCCATGCCCTTAACCTCTGCACTAGACTAGCCCAGAAAGAGTGAACTTGGAAGTTACCACATGATGCTGTGGATACCCAGGGAGAGCCACAGGGTCAGGTGTTAGGCTTATAGGTTAAGATGGCCCCCAAGGATTCCCACCTCCTGATATGTATGCTGTTGCAGAATCGCCTGCTCTTGAGTTTAGGCTGGACTCAAGTCTAAAAGTTGGAATGCAGCAGAGGTGATGTCACTACCAAGAGTAGGTTGCAAGAATATTGTGGTTTCCATCTTGAGCTGTTTCCCTCACTCTCTCTTGCTCCCCGAGGAAAGCCAGCTGCCATGTCATGAGCTTCCCTGTGGAGAGGTCCACTTGGCAAGGAACTAAAGTCTCTGGTGAACAGCCAGCAAGATCCTGAGATCAGCAAACAGTTGCTCCAGTGATCTGGGAAGCGGCTGCTCCCCAAGCTGAGCCTTAAGAGGACTATAGCCAGCGCTGCAGACACCACCAACCCCAGCTCAGAGTTTCTAAACCAAATAAGCTAAGCAAATAAATGCGTCTTTCTACACTTTCAGATCCTTTACCAGCAAAATCACCAAAGATGAATTTAACAAAGCAAAAGAGAAAAGGGAGAAGATGAGTTTATCTGGTTGGTGTTTTTGTCTTCTTAATAAGGACTACTCATGTCTTTGGCAGTGTGGGGTGGTGGGTGCAGCTCTGTCCGCATCAGAGGGAATAAAACCTGGGTCCCAGTCCTGTCTCAACCTTCCTTCTTTTCCTCACTCCACATTCAATAGCTGCAGAGCATTGGGATGTCTGTGAACCCTCTGGATCTCAGTTTTCCTTTCTGTAAAACGGGGTGATACTTAGTCTGCCTGAGCAAGCAAGGAGACTAGGCCAGACCATCCTCCAAGGATCTTTCCTGTTCTAAAACATACAATTCCCTGTGACCTGAGTTTTGACAGCTCCATTACTGTGCTTTCCAAACTTTTTGGCCTCAGGACATCTTTATTCTTCTGTAAATCTTGAGGATCTAGAAAAGAGTTTGTGTGTGTATATACATATATATGTGTGCATGTGTGTCAGTATTTACTGTATAAGAAGTTAAAACAGAGAAATTTAAAATACACATATATCCAAATTAGTTCATTTAATAATAATAAGCCTATTGCATGTTAATATAAAAATATAATCTTATGTAAAGTGCTATGTTTTTTAAAAAAAGTAAGAAGATGGTCATTCTTCCCTTTTTTTGCAAATCTGTTTAATGTCTAGGTCAATAGAAGACAGCTAGTTTCTCATCTCTGCTTCTGCATCCATTCTGTCACAAAGCACAAGCTATGGAGCCCCTGGAAACTCCTCAGTCTGTTGGTGACAGAATGAGAGTGAAAGGGTAAATTATGTCTTAGTATTATTATGAAAATAGTTTTGACCTTACAGACCACCCACTTCCGCCTCCATGAAAGGGTTTCTGGAACCCCCAGGGGTCTCTGGACCATACTTTGAAAACTGCTGCTCTATTCATTCTTATTTAAAATGTTAAGATTTCTTCTCCAACCTACTGCCTACCCACCACTGACCCCCCTCAAAAAAAAAAAAGAAACAAAAACAAGCATACACACACACACACACACACATACACACACACGGTGGCAATTTCCACACTCTTTTTCTACAGCCCCTCTCTGGGAAACTATAAATCAAAACATTAACCCAGAGCAGACCCTGTGCAGAAACACCACTGTCAAAGTAGGGTGTCAGCTCACCCTCCCAAATGGTGACTTCCTGCTTATCTCCTCTGAACCCAGTGAAAGTAACAAATGGCTTTTTGAGGGTCTGCATCTAGCTTCTCCAACCAAATGAATAGCTGAGGAACTTCAAATGTTGCTTGTCTTTGAAGCTTTGCCTTCAAAAACAAATGCCTGGAGGAAATCAGCAATGAGCAGTCCTGCTTCAAAAGCAACAGCCAGCGATCCCCTGAGCCAACAAAACAACAGGGACCCTCTGAAGACCTTGCAGTCAGTCGGTCAGGAAGGAGCCCAAACTGGGGGTAGGGGGCAACATCAGATCAGATCAGCTGGAGCTTCTCTCAGAAGACTTCTAACAAAATGCTAAGTAGAAAAAGAAATCCCTAGATCTGGTCACACTATGTAGGTGGGCTATGGGTTGGGAAGACTCCCAGTTAATGAGTTTTAGTTCTGGTCCTGCCACCAGCATGGTGTTACCAAAAGCAAATGACTTGTTCTGAAAATGAAGAGGGCACAAGATGAGCTCCAAGTTTCCTTCTAACTTTTTTACACTGTATTTCTCATCATTAACGCTCCTAGGTCGGTGGTATATTTCTGAACCAAAGATAGGGCACATCTGTTATCCCATTTATGCCTGAAATATCTAATCCTTTTATTTATTCAACAATTATCAAGACCATAGTTTTTTTACAGGAAAAAAAGAAACTGTTTTAACACTGAGGATAAAGCAGCCAACAAAACATGGAAAAAATTTTGACCTTGTGGAATTTATATTCTAGCAGGAGAGACAGACAAATAAAAATACATTATATATCCACGGCAAACCTATGAACCTGGGAAATTTTTTTTTCAGATTGTTATAGGGACATACATGATTTGGTTACACAGTTTGCTTTTGTGTGGATGAAGTCAGAGTCAGTGTCTTTGTCCCAGAAAGTGCTTATACAATGTACCCATTGGGTGAGAATTTACCCATTCCCTCCTCTCCCCCTCCTCTATTTAAATTGAAGCCTAGGAATTTGAAATTTTATATAACTTTGCTGGAGTTTGACCATCACTAAGTGAATCAACATTCATTCTTTTAGTCAGTTAATCTGTTAGGCAGCAAACATTTTACTTTGAACATTGAAGATGTTATAGTTTGGGGGGCCTTGCGAAGGCAGCTCCCTCAAGTGGAGATCAGGTTTTATTGGACAGACAACACAGTGCAACCATTAACCATAGGGTTAATCTGAGCCTGTACTGAACCTTGCTGCTCTCTTGTTTCCCCATTTTCAAAGTGGTAATAATATTTGAAGAATTACTGTAAAAAATGAGCATTACTCACACCGGACAATGGGCATAAAGCCACTCTCAGATGCTAACTGTCAAAGCAGAAATCAGAAGAAAAGACCAGGAAGAAACTGTGGGCACACAGAGATTCCTTCTGGGAAAGCCCCAGAAATAAGTGGGGTCCAGTGAAATTCAGGGCTTATTTTAATCTCACTTGATTGGTTGGGACTCAGTAGATTCTGCTAGGCTCCTAGAGCAGAGAGGAAAGCAGTTCCCACAGAGACCTTAATTACCCAACAGAGGAAGCCATTCCAGACAGGAGAAACTGATTTTACTAGAGAAGGAAGTGCTTTTCTATGAGATGAATGACTATACACCCCTGCTTAACTGTCTTTTCCATCCACACTGTCTGATTGCAGGCCAACCCCAACTGAGATAACAGCATCCCCACTTCTGCCCCTAGAATGTTGCCACCAAATTATCTTAGCCTGTCCTCCCTCGTTTGCATAAGAATCCTGCTCCATCTGTTAGAAGGAGCAATATCTGTTCATGCTAATCTGATTGCTCCTATCCCATGTATTAAAAAACATGGAGGTCATCACAAGCTTTGCTTTGACCTTTGATTTTTCAATATCGCATCTGGGGCAAGCACTTCCTTTTAATCTCTATGGACAATAGGCAAAATTTCACTGAGTCGACTGCCAACAGAGGCAGAGATCATAGAGCATGTGTCCATGACCCCAGGTTAGGTGATTATAATAATGGTTTTTAGGCTTTTCTAATAAAGAATATGCTGAACAGGCTCCAGTGTGCGTGTGCAAAACTCTAATTGCTGTTAACGTGTCACTGCCATCATGGAGAAGCAACAATATCCTGACGGCTTGTCAAATCCCGAATTGATTTTGAAATTGCTTTAATGAGGTGGTGAATAAGTTTGCAGGGCCCTGGCCATCTGAGAGGCCTCTATGGCATCAGCCACAATCATCTGCAGTTGCTTTGTTGACTGTTCATAAATGAAAACGAGGAGCACAGAGGGTTGCTCTTTGGTTGCTGAGGATTTGCAAGCTCTGAGCTGGGATTTCAGATCCTGCTTCCACTTCTGAAGTCCCTTGCATTTTAGATTTAGATTTGTTTATGTGTTATGTATTTCCTGTCCAGTGCCTTTCACCCAATAAGGACCACCTACTGAAAGGGCTGGGCTAGCTTCTCTCAAAAAGCACAAAGAAAGATTATAAGTTCTTATCTAGTTATCTACTTCCTTATCCAATACTCCTGTGAGAGGTGCTCTGACAGCAATGTGCCTCCCAGTTTTGAGCTTTGCCCTGCCAATCAAGATTGATTAGCCAAGGGATGAAGGCCTGGAAACAGAATAATGCATTTCTATCTGCATCACCATCCACAGTGCAAGACTCAAACAACTGTCACTCAGCCTCCAAGATTTTGGCACCCACTGTTTATTTCCCCTGAAGGAAGAAAGAAGTTGATAAAGGTTTTCCAAACTGTCAAAAGCTGGACTCCACAGCCATCATCAATAATATCCAGCCAACTGGGCACGGGGGCCTATATCTCAGTGGTTAGGGTGCTGGCCACATACACTGGGGCTGGCAGGTTCAAACCTGACTCAGGCCTGCTAAACAACAATGACAACTACAATAAGAACAATAACAAGATAGCCAGGCATTGTAGTGGATGCCTGTAGTACTTGCGAGGCTGAAGCAAGAGAATCACTTAAGTCCAAGAGTTTGAGGTTGCTGTGAGCTATGACACCATGGCACTCTACTGAAGGTGACATAATGAGACTCTGTCTTAAAAAAAAAAAATCCAGCCAACTGAAACCTAGCATTGGGGACATGGCCGTGTATGTTATTTCATCACATTATAATAGCAGGTCTCACCAGGTCTTTCTACTTTGCAAGGCAAGCTGGGAAAATACCAAAGTAACCTTCCAGAGGCGACCAAATCTAAAGAAACAGTGCCACCTAATTCCCTCTTGAGATGTGCATTTGGATTTGTGATGAGGAAATGGTGTTTCCCCAGCCAAGAGAACTGAATCAACGTTCCTGCTTCTTTGTCATCCTTGTAAACAATACCAGCACTTTGACAATGAAGACAAATGCATGCCCAGCTTGTGGTAAAAACGAAAAGACTGCCAGGAACACTTCACAATTGTCACTTTTATTACCTGCCTCCCCCGCCCAGAACATTATTTCATTCGGAGCCAAAGTAGAGAGCCAAATTGCCTTATTTTCAAAGGATGTGAGTATATTTTAGAAAAACATCTGTGTGGGTTATATTCCATGGGGCACCGACTCATTTATACGGCCCCCATGCTCGCAAGCACATCCAGCATCCCCAGCATGTACTGATGACTTCAAGAAATTGGATGCTACCGGTGGCTCCACACATCAGTGTTACAATGATGTATTTTTCATGAAACCTGTAAATAAGGTCAACAGGATAGGTATATTTTGGATAACAGAATCTTTAATGATTTTTGAGAAATGGCCTATTTCCCTTCTTTCTTTTTTTTTTTCTTTTCTATTTTTGACTCTTGCTCATTAACAAGTCTGATCTGGCTACTTTGGCACAGAGCAGTTACTGTTGTATAAACCAATGAGAGGAAATGCAAGTCATTAGCATGAAGGAAATAGGTAATTGGCACTTTCAGGGTTTGTGATATTTTGTCTTTTCTTATCACCTGAAACATTTTCTTAAGCTGAAGGAACAGTTGACTTAGCTGTTAAAGAAAAGAGTGACAAAAAATGAAAAGAAAATGTTCTTCAGGTCATGCATGCTAAGATTTAAAGTTCAGTAATATTGTTTTTATAACCAAGGTGAAATTGCAAAGTAATCTCAGCTTCTCCCAAGACCTCTGTCTGTCTTGAGTGTCAAGGGTACGTCACGATCTACTGCTGGACGAAGTGTCTGACTGGCTCTTACGTGTTGCTGTCCCAGGGACTCCATGTGACTCACAGGTCCTTTCACCCTATGGAAGACTGAAAGCAAAGCTGGATCACCATGAGGGAGAGATTCCGACACAAAGAGGACAGAAGTGAGCCACAATTCATTGTGAAACTGAGAACTGAAAGCACAGCTGAGAAGACTGGAGTATGTTCACCAAATCTGCTTCCAGGGCATGGGAGTTTTCCTGGGCCCTCATCTCCAGAGCTGTGAACTAGCAATAATAATACTTCTGTAGAAGGTGATTCTGAAGAATAAAAATAGTAGAGCTGCAAAGGGCTTAATTAGGGGACAGTCGTGGCAGCAGTAAATGTTGAGCTCATACTACAGACCAGTGTTTTTCAACCTTTTCTCATCTAAGGGCATACTTGAACCTATGGTTAAACTTCCATGGCACACTTAAGTTATGTTGATCAAGAAAAAAAAAAAAAGAATATATTTACTGTGATTTGAACTTTTTTCAAAAATAATTTAATTAATGACCTTTAAAATTTTTCATGGCACACAGGTTGAAAATCATTGTTATAAGGGAAAGAAAACATATGAAAGGAAAGGAAAATATCCTTCTACTTTAAATACATTATTTCATATTACCCTTATGATTAATAAAACAGTGTAGACAGTCTCTTCCAGATCAATGAGCATCCCCTCAGGCATAAGAGTGAAACTGAATCCTGAGTGACAGAGCCCAGAATTTCACTTGCTCCTGCCACCTGCTCTTGGGGGTCTACTGTATTAGGGTGTAAAATTACCAACCTCATTGCTGCCCTGTCTCCTCCTCTTTCCCACTGTCTAATTGATGGCCCTGACACCAGCCCTGGGTCAACCCTCTAAAAACACCCTGGGCACAAACTACTGATCCACCTAACAGAGGCTGCTTACTCAAAAGCCCATAATGCAAGGAACTTGGTGATGACTTGCGTTTGCTGAGACTTGAGAAAAAATGATAGAGCAAAGAGTAAGATTTTAAATCTACTCTAAGCAGAAAGAAAATTATCTACTGTCCTAGAATTTGATGTTGGCTGCAATGCCCACTTCATCCATTAATGTATCTACTGGCCTTCTTCCAGGTGACAGATACCTGGGCTTCAATTTCTTGTCTTTCTTTTAAGTCTTACTTGCTTTCTTCTAAAATCGAATATTGCTGCTTTGGAAATGCTGAAATAGTATAAGAGACATCCACGTGGTAAAGAACTGTTCATATCTGTCAATGCCTGCAAAGAGAGCGCCAGGCCTGACACAGTGAATATAAAATCAGCTAAATCTGGGATTCTACATCTAGGTGCTGTCCCCTAACACCGGCCTCTCCAAAGCCAGAACCAACCTTGCACCCAGGGGAATTGGGGTAAATTGGTCTTTCTCTTGCTTATATCTGAGCTGCTGGAGAATAAAGCTCCTAGCTTAATCTTAGAAGCATGCTCCTTCTTTCTTTCCAAGCGCCAAACCCCAACTCCCCTGAGAGACATAGATCCTTCATGAAGTGCCTGGTTTCCATTCCAGACCCTTCTCTGTTTCAGCCCATTATTGTGGCCCAACTAAGACAAGAGAAGTGTCTTCATCTTAAAAATGAGAGAGCACCATTCCAAAAGCTCAGGCTATAAGAGCAAAAATAAATAAATGGGACTACATTAAATTAAAAAGCTTCTGCTTTTTGGCAAAAGGAAATAATAAGATGAAACAGCAGCCGAAAGTTAGGGGAAAAAATATGTATAAACCATATATCTGATAAGAGTTAATATCTAAAATTTATAAAGAACTCATACAATTCAATAGTAGAAAAATAACCTGACCTTAAAATGGGCAAAAAACTTGAATAGAAATTTCTCCAAAGAAGAAATAAAAACAGTCAACTGGCATATGAAAAGATACTTGACATCAGTAGTCATCAGAAAAATAAAAATCAAAACCACTGTGAGATATCACCTCATACCCATTAGGACAGCTGTTATCAAAAAGTCAAGAGATAACAAATGTTGGTGAGGGAGTGAAGAAAATGGAACCCTAGGACACTGTTGGTGGGAATGTGGATTGGTATGAACATCAGGAAAAACAATATGAAGGTTCCTAAAGCAATTAAAATGAGAAATACCATAAAGCCTGCTCTCCCACTACTAGGTATATATGCAAACAAGGAAATGCAATCACCACCTTACAGAGACAGCTGCTCTGTCACATTCGTTGCAGCATCATTCACCACAGCTGTGACAGGAAAACAACTGAAGTGTCCAATAGATGAATGGATAAAGAAACTGTGGGAAATAAACAGTCAAATACTATTCAGCCTTAAAGAAGGAGATCTTGCCATTTGCCACAATATGGATGGATCATGAGGATATTATGCTAAGTCAAAGAAGCCAGTCTCAGAAAGAAAAATAGTGCATGATCTCACATATATGTGCAATCTTAAAAAAGAATAAAACAGTGGTGGGGGAGGAAATGGAAAGATGGAGGTCAGAGAATGCAAAGTAGCAGATATGCAGGATGAACAAGTCTAGAGATCTAAGGAACAGCAGGAACACTGTATAGTTAATAGAACGTACTATACTTGGGATTCCTGCTAAATGAATAGCTTTTAGCTGTTCTTACCAAAAAAAAAAAAAAAAGGATAACTATGTAGCATGACATATATATTAATTTGCTTCACTTTACAACATCATGTTGTATACCTTAAAAATATATATATATATACATATGCATATATATACCCAATAAAATCTGTTTTTCAAATCTGACAGAGCAGGTCCTACTCAGAGCTTCTGATCATCAAATACACTTCTGTACCTGCTCATACTAACCTCTCACTCTGTCTATAAACCTAAAGTTCAAGAAACAAAACTGGATTACTGGCACTACTTGCTAAGAGACCAAAGTGAAGGTTTCAAAGGCAAATGGAGTCATAGCTAACCTATTTGTTTCTATCACTTGCTTTACATTAGGGGTCAGCAAACTGTGGCCCATGGGTTGAATCTGGCCCATTACCTGTTTTATTTTTGTAAATAAAGTTTTATTGTAACACAGCCACATCCATTCTTTTATGCATTGTTATGACTGTATTCACACTGCAACAACACAATTGAGTAGTTACAACAGAGGCCATATAACCACAAAGCCTAAAATATTTCTGGTTCTTTTCAGAAAATACTTACTGAACCCTGCAATTCTGGTTGTCCTCACATCCCCAATTATTGTTAGTGGTAACATTTATCAGTTTGTCTGCTACCGACCCTTTTGCTTATGATGGAAAAGGTCACATAATCCTACCAAAACCAAAAAATATATAGGAAACTCAAAGGCAATTACACAGAAGCAAACTATTCCAGTAATTATTATTATTATCATTATTTTTAGTCTCACTTTATTGCCCTTGGTAGAGTGCCGTGGCATCACAGCTCACAGCAATCTCCAACTCCTGGGCTTAGGAGATTCTTTTGCCTCAACCTCCTGAGTAGCTGTGACTAAAGGTGCCTGCCACAACACCTGGCTATTTTTTGTTGCAGTTTGTCTGGGGCTGGGTTTGAACTTGCCACACTCGGTGTATGGGGCTGGCGCCCTACCCACTGGGCCACAGGTGCCACCTCCAGTAATTTTTTTTTAAATGATAAGTCATGAGTTGTCATGGAGCAAATAAAGATAAAAGAACTCATCTCTGTAGAATTTAAATGAAAAAATTTAATTAAAGATTGTTATACATTAGGCTCCATTATCCAAAGTCCACAGATATGAAAATGAAGGAAATCTCTAGGGATTTGCTCAAGATAACCCAGATTTATTTCACTTGATCAAATAGCAACCATTAAGTGATTCTTCACAAAGAAACCTTTATATGAGGAATATGTTTACAAATAAGATGAATATTTGTTTTGCCATGGAATATACAATCTAGCATACTTCCTGACTCTACTCCTTGCCATGGGCCATTTAGAAGTCACGATTAAAACCTTCTCATGGAATGTGACAAGAAGGGAGGAAGGTGCCTGCAGAGCTCTCACTGGTATGTTTTCTAAGAGGTACATAACTGGACTTTATGGCAAATCTACATGTCTCAGGCTTCCCCAAATCCCAGCCCTTTAGACAGAACTTGACCTGAGTTCCTTGGCTTGACCAAGAAGTTGGTGATTGACAGGTATTTGTGGCAGAGCTGGGAAAGCTGGCTCCTGGGCTGACTCAGATTTCCCAGTTATGGCATCATCTACCAAAGGAGTCTAGTCTCTGATATTGTGAGGCTAACCTGTGTGTCTGCACCACAGCTCAGATGACTGCATAGATGTCCCAGCCATCTTGACCAAGCCCTAGTCAGTGGGAGGTGGGCAAATAGCCTTCAACCTCCCTATACTGACCTCAGGCTAGGGTAGGGCAGGCAGGCTAACAGGTAGCAGACAACTCTGTATCCATATGTGCACACACACACCCCTATGCACACAGATTCTATTTCTTGCAATTAAAGTAAATGTCACATTTGGAATTCACAGGCAAGAGTCTCTCAAAGGGGAAACAAATGAGTGCTACAAACCCCATCCAATTTTTAAGGCTCATCCCCCTTACAAGGAGCGCTACCTCTCCCCACTGTCTTTGTTTCATATTTTGTTATAATCAAACTGTTCCTTCCTTCCTTCTTTCTGTCTTTCTTCATTTCTTTCTTTTTTGACAGAGTCTTACTTTGTTGCCCAGGCTCGAATGCCATGGTCTCAGCCTAGCTCACAGCACCCTCAAACTCCAGGGTTCAACCAATTTTCTTGCCTCAGCCTCCCAAGTAACTGGGACTATAATTGCCTGCCACAATGCCTGGCTAATTTTTCTGTTTTTAAGTAGACACAGGGTCTTGCTCTTGCTTAGGCTGGTCTCAAATTTCTGAGACCACCAGACACCATGGCTGGCCTAAACTGTGTTGTATTCATCTACATATCCCCAGGATCCAATGTAGTATGTATCAAGTAGGTGCTCAATAAATGTTTCCTGTGTCTATTCATATATAATCAACAAATGTTTATTGAACACCTACTATGAGAGAAGTGCTTTGGTAACTACAATAAAATAAAGCAAATGAGTTAGACACCATCTGTGTCCTTCACATGTTCCAAATCTAGAAGAGGAGGGAAAAGATCATTACAACACAAGGGTGGACATGTTTCTGTCAAGACTTCCAGGGTTGGGCATCTAACCCTGCCCTCGGATCACTAGGTGTGGAAGTAGTTAGAGGTCAAAGCTGAGAACTTTTTCTCTTTCTAGAAATGTAGATAAATAGTGTTATACTAAGACTGGTGACCTTTAAAGTGAGGACAAAAATTTACTTTTGACTACTAAATCCATCAATCATTGTTCACTACAATATGGGTTTGCTCCTCACAAGCCCAGAAACCTAACAAAAGGCTGATGAGCAAGGACATAGCCAAAATTCCTCCCATCTTGCCTTGCTTTAGTCACGTGACTGTGACCAAACCAAAAGAAAAAATCAATTATTCAATAAGGTAGAATTAGAGTCATACAACGTGAGAGTCTATAAAAGGACATTAAAATACTACCACCTATTTGATGCCAGATGCCTAGTGTGACCAGTTTCATTTTTCTGTTCAATTGATAAAGTGACTGATAGGTCAGTCATTGGGGCTTTGCCAGAAGGAAGAGTCACACAAGAAGATTTGGCACTAAGCAGTCATTTGATAAATGTATTTTGCATGAATGACAGCAAACACCTTAGGGTATGAAAGGGGGAAGTAGGCCTCAAAATAAAGAAGTTCATGTTGACCTTCTCATCAATCATCAATCAGCATTCAGCAGAGTTCTGGGAGCAGCAGAGAATGCAGAAGAAATTATACCTGGTCTGTGACCCTAAGGAGTATACAAAGGATATGAGCAGGCAGTTTGTGGAAGAGGGAAGTCAACAGTATACAAAGAGATGCTCGAACTGATTCATTCTCAAGAAAAATGCAAATCAAAATATTAATAAGTGATTACTTCAAATAACTGAAAAAAATTTAAAAACTGGATGACAATAGTGAGTGTTGGCCCAGGTATGGGATAGAGGATTCTTTCTGCATGACTGGCAGGAACAAAGAGCCTCCAGGAGTAATGGGCACTCCTTGTCAAACTGAGTATATGGATAACCTCTGCATCATTGATTCCAATTCTGGTTATGCCTATACCCCAAAGAAATTCTCACACAGGTTGATCAAGGGCCATGGATGGGGAGCCTCATTGCAGCATTATTTGTTCTGATAGTGTGGAATTGTAGGTAATCTTGGTACTCATCTCTGTACAGATAAAATATAGGAGGAGGGGTGCAACCCATAGTGTTTTATACACAGTTGGAAGCCAGAGACTAGATAGCTATATAACAATAACACAAAAAGTAAAATGAAAGCATAGTTTTGGCTGAAAAGAGTAAGAAAGAGAACGCAAGATATAAAACAATGCCATTTAGGAAGATAAAAATGCTCATGAAACAATAGTATGATTTTGTACTAAGGCTTCACAGAGAAAATGATATTCTTTAAACACATGAAAATAGTAGCTTCTGGAGGTAAGATAAGAAAAGGGATAAATGCGGACTCTAGTACCTGAAAGTAGGGGAGCATTGTAACACATACCTAAACCTACAAGGTAGCCGTGGAAACTAGAAGTGAACAGAGGTTAGGAGGAACATGAAAAGCATGTTAGAAAATGCCTAATTATCTTGAACAGACTGCTAGTATAAATCTTGACTTGAAGGTTCCTGCTAGTGAACGAGCAAAAGGAACTAAAGAACACGCTACTAGAAACTAGAGGAAGAGAGACCTTTATATGCCATAGCAAGCAGTTTAGCACCACTGTCACTTGGAGTTGTGTGGAAGGAAGAAAATATGCCTACTAAATTGGGTGATCTCATTTTCCAGAGTGTTGTAGGAGCCAGCTGGTCTCTTTGTTACATACAATAAAAGGCAGGAGAAGAAAAATAAATTGAGAGAAAGATTGTCATAGCAAAAAATAAAAACAAAGACAAAAGCCTGATTTTGAAATTTTTCAGCCTCTCCAGAGAGCAGACAATGCTATAATTAAGAAATGACTACAGGCTGGGCTGGACTGGGTGCAGTGGCTCACACCTGTAATCCTAGCACTCTAGGAATTTAGAGGATCTGATAAGCCCAAGAGTTTGAGACCAGCCTGAGCAAGAGTGAGGCAGACCCCAGATGTACTAAAAATGGAAAAATTAACTGGACTTTGTGATGAGTGCTTATAGTCCCAGCTACTTGGGAGGCTGAGGCAAGAGGATCTCTTGAATCCAGGTGTTTGAGGTTGCTGTGAGCTATGACACCACAGTGAGACTCTGTCTCCAAAAAACAAACAAAAGAAAAAATAACAAGAAAGAAATGGCTAATAACCAGAATCCATAGAGAACTTAAACGTATTAGCAAGAAGAAAACGAGTGATCCCATCTCAGGGTGGGCAAGGGACTTGAAAAGAAATTTCTCTAAAGAAGATCGGCATACGGCCTACAGATATATGAAAAAATGCTCGCCATCCTTACTCATCAGAGAAATGCAAATCAAAACTACTTTGAGATATCATCTAACTCCAGTGATATTAGCCCATATCACTAAATCCCAAAACCAGAGATGCTAGCGTGGATACGTAGAAAAGGGAACACTCTTACACTGCTAGTGGGAATGTAAACTAATACGTTCCTTTTGGAAAGACATCTGGAGAACACTTAAAGAACTAAAAATAGACCTGCCTTTTGACCCTGCAATTCCTTTATTAGGTATATTCCCAGAAAACCAAAAATCACATTACAACAAAGATATTTGTATCAGAATGTTTATTGCAGCCCAATTCATAATTGCCAGGTCATGGAAGAAGCCCAAGTGCCCATCGATCCACGAATGGATCAACAAACTGTGGTACATGTACACCATGGAATACTATGCAGCCATTAAGAAAGATGGAGACTTTACGTCCTTCATGTTCACATGGATGGAGCTGGAGAATGTTCTTCTGAGCAAAGTATCACAAGAATGGAGGAAAAAGTATCCAATGTACACACCCCTATTATGAAACTAATTTATACCTTTTATATGAAAGCTATAACCTAATAACAACCTAAGGATACGGGGAAGGGGGAGGGAGAGGGAATGGGTGGAGGGAGGGGGATTTGAGGGTTCACTTCTGTGGTTCATCTTACAAGGGTACAAGTGAATCTTTCTATGAGTAGAATATGAATGTTTTAATGCAATAACTAAGAAAATTACGTGAAGGCTATGTTAGCCAGTTTGATGGAAGTGTTTCAAATTGTTTGTGAAAACTCCACACTCCCCAGAAGTGCATTAATGTACACAGTTACTATTCAATAAAAAAAAAAAAGAAAAATGAAATGGCTACAGGCAAATACTAAATCCAAGAAATTACTAGGAAAATATGGTCTGAGGATAAAAACATGACCTAAAAATGCTCTTTTATTAAAAGACACATCTTTGGAGAAATGTTGCTAACTGGAATGGAAAGGGACAGAATAGGAAGAGACCTTGGGACCCACAGAATTATACCAGGAGGAAACAGGATAAGAGAGCTGTTTGGCTGCAAACACATGGTCCCTTCCATGAAAAAGAAAAAGTACTTAAGAGGGCAGAATTACTACCCTAGAGAGTGGACCCAAGAGCCACAGAAAATTATTCCCAGGCCTTGGGATCTAATCAAAGAACTTCTAAAATTTCTTTGTTTGAATCTCATAGTTTCTATGGACCAGTGATACCCATGTGCTTCTGATTTTCCCCTTTATTGAATAGTAACATCTTCCTAGCCCACAGCTGTATGTCGAGGGTGGGGAGCTAGATAATGTCTGTCTTTCATTTTATAGGTCCACAGATCTGTATTTAAGGTGTTGTAATCATTTAGGTGTAGTTCTGTACTTTAACCTGATGCTGTAAGGAGAGGAAACTCAGGAAGAGTTTATTTGCAGGTGCAGGGAATATAAATCACCGGGGGCCAGAAGGTGGACAGTGGAAGGCACCCTCTTAGATGGCTCCCAGTGATCCCTGCCCTCTGGTGTTCAGACTCTCCCCCTTGAGTGTGGGTTGGACCTAGTAACAAGTTTCTAACAAATAGAATATGGTGATAGTGTTGGGATGTCACTTTCAACACCAGGTTATGAAAAGACTGGCACATCCATCTTGAATTGCACTCTCTCTCTGACTCGCTCTCTCATTCACTCTGAGGGAAGCCAACAACCACATGCTGAGCACCCCTATGAAGAGACCATGTGACAAGGAACTGATGTCTCTAGCCAATAGCCAATGTGAACCTGAACCTTTTGAACAGCCACATAAGTGAGCTTGCAGGTGGATTCTGTGATGACTGCAGCTCCAGTGATACCTTCACTGTAAATTTCTGAAGAGATCTCAGAGCCAGCAGACCTGGATAAATTGTGCTGAGAAACTGAGGTAACAAATGTTTGTTGTGGACGGGAGTTGTGGCTCACTCCTGTAATGCTCGCACTCTGGGAGGCTGAAGCAGGAGGATTGCTTGAGCCCAGGAGCTGGAGACCAGCCTGGGCAAGAGTGAGACCTCTTCTCTAATAAAAATAAGAGAAATCAGTTAGGCATTTTGGTGAGCACCTATAGTCCCAGCTACTAGGGAGGCTGAAGCAAGATGATCAAGTGAACCCAGGAGGTTGAGGTTGCTATGAGCTATGACGCCATGGCAATCTACCCAGGGTGACAGAGTGAAACTCTGTCTCAATAAATAAATATTTATTGTGCCAAGTTGATGAGTTCTGAGGTAATTTATTACACAGCAAAAGATAACTAATACACATTTTATCTCTTAATAAGATTTTATTTTTCTAAAGCAATAAAAAATTCATGCAGTTTTTTTAATATTAAGAAATTTTCATCCTATTTATAATTACCTAAATGAGTGATTTACGACATAAACAGCCCATTACCATTTCCTCCAGCTAAGTATTCACCTCTAGGTTTTTGTCTGATTTTGCAGACGTATATTCCCATGGTTTGAATGTTTACATCCTCTCAAAATTCATATGAGAAATCCTCACCCTCAAAATTATAGTATAAAGAGGTAGGGGGCTTTGGGAGGTGCTTAGGTCATGAGGGTGGAATACTAATGAATGGGATTACTGCCCTTCTGAAAGAGGTGTTAGAGATCCTCTCAGCCCATCCCTCATGTGAGGTTAGAGTGAGAAGACACTGTCAATGAGCAATGGGCCCACATCAGACACAGAATCTGCTGATGCTCCAATCTTGGACTTCCCAGCCTCCAGAACTGTGATGAATAAATGTCTTTTGTTTATGAGCCACCAGATTATAGTATTTTGCTTCAGTAGCCTGAACAGACTAAAACAAGCATGTGTGAGGTGTGGAGATTTAAAAAGTTAGAGAGTAGACTATATATATTACAAGTCCACAGTAGTCAAAACAGCATGGTATTGGCACAAAAATAGAGAGAGACACATGGAACCGAATAGAAACCAAGAGATGAAACCAATCTGTTATAGCCATTTGATCTTTGATAAGCCAAATCAAAGTATAAACTGCGGAAAACAATCCCTATTCAATTAAGTGGTGCTGGGAGAACCAGATAACCATATGTAAAAGACTGAAACTGGACCCATAACTTTCATCACTTACAAAAATAGATTCAAGATGAATAAAAGATTTAAATCTAAGGCATGAAACAATAAAAATGCTAGAAGAAAGTGTGAGAAAAACTCATGAGGCTATTGGCCTAGGGAAAGATTTTATGATGAAGACTTCAGTGGCCATTATAACAACAAAAATAAACAAATGGGACTTAATTAAACTGAAAAGCTTCTACATAGCTAAGGACACAACAATCAAACCAAATAGACAACCTTCAGAATGGGAAAATATATTTTCACGTTATGAATCTGACAAAGATTTTATAAGTAAGATCTATAGAAAATTCAAATTAATCAACAAAAAAAAAAGAGCAAACAAACCCATCTACCAGTGGGCAAGAGATATGAACAGAACATTCGCTGAGGAAGACAGACAAATAGCTAAGAAACATGAAACATGAAAAAATGTTCATCATCCCTAATCATCAGAGAAATGCAAATCAAAACCACCCTGAGATATCACCTAATCCTGGTAAGATTAACCCATATCACAAAGTCCCAAAGTTGCCAATGCTGGATGGAGAGAAGGGAATGCTTTTATACTGTTGGTGGGACTGCAAACTAATACAGTCTCTTTAGAAAGAAATATGGAGACTCTTTAAAGAACTCAAATTAGACCTCCCATTTGTCCCTGTAATCCCACTACTAGGCGTCTACCCAGAAGGAAAAAAAAATCCTTGTATAATAAAAATATAAATATGTACACTAGATTGTTTAGCACAGCTCAGTTTACAAATCACCAAGATATAGAAACAACATAAATGCCCATCAACCCAGGAATAGATTAACTAAGTGGTATAACATGATAATTCCATGGTATACATATAACCATGGAATATTACTCTGCCATAAAAAGATGGAAACTTTACATCTTTTGTATTAACCTGGATGGAGTTGAAACACATTCTTCTTAGTAAAGTATCACAAAAATGGAAAAGCTAATATCCAACTTACTCAATACTAATAGGAAGCCAATAGATAATGTATTCATGCCCACATAGCAGAAAAACTCATTTTAATTTAAGTTGAGAGGAGTGGGAATGAGGGAGAAGGTTAGGGTGCTCTCATTTGACAGACACAATGTAGGGGTGTATAGAACACTTTCTGGGTGTTGGACACAACTACAAGAGGGACTCTACCTAACAAATTCAAATATTGTGACCTGGTTATTTGTACCCTTGCATTAACCTGAAATTTTAAAAAAAGAGAGAAAAAAGTCACATCTGCTGCCTTCTTTTTTTTGAGACAGATTCTCACTTTGTTTCCCTCAGTAGAGTGCTGTAGCTCATAGCTCACAGTAACCTCTAACTCTTGGGCTCCAGTGATCTCTTGCCTCAGTCTCCTGAGTAGCTGGGACTACAGGCACCCACCACAACACTTGGCTATTTTTTTTTTTAAGAAACAGAGTCTTTTTTTCTGAGGCTAGTCTCAAATTCCTAAGCTCGAGAGATCTACCCACCTTGGCCTCCCAGAGTACTAGGATTGCATCTGGTTTCTAAGAGCAGATGTCCCTTGGGGAGTCAGGTGAGGCAGTATGGGGTGGGGTGGACCAGCATAAAGGCAAGTGTGGAAGAGAATGAGAACCCAAGTGGAGTTCCTGAGGCCTGCTAGGAGGTCACTTAGGGTGTATGAGTGACTCAAGAAGTGATGACATATCTTATTAGCTTGAGTTCAATAAAACAGTCTGGGTGTTGCACTGGCTTCCCACACTAAGAGATTAAAGGGGTTGATGGCCTTAGAGAGACTCAACCATCCCCTCCCTGTCCCACAGCTCTGTTCACTTGGGTTGGCTCTACTCTCAGGCAGCCTGCAAAGGTCTCTGTAGTCAACTAAGACAGACAAAAGATAAGTAAAAATTAAGCCTTTATTTACGTACTGAAATGGTCTAAGTAAGATGCTAGACAGGAGGAGAACCCAGATAAGCATCGGCATCCCAGCCTGCCACCCTCTTCAGAGACCCCATGAACTGGCTGTGCACCAAGCATGGCATAGGGAAGTCAGCTTTCCTTGTGAGGCCTGTCAGGAAAAGCCTTTGTAATCACCTGTAGTCAGGCCTGAACAATCACAGGCAGGTTATTGGCCAGGAGCTGACCTATCACTCTTCCTTTATGGTGGTGAGATGCCTGTTGGCAAGTCCAGACCTATAGCCCGCTGGGGAAGGAGTGTTCTGCCCTAATAGTTACAGCACAAATTCTGGGACTGGCTTTAATTAGACTGACTTGGGTCTCGCACCTGTCCCTGAATGAATCACTGTGGCCAAGTGGATGGAATAAAATGATTGGCCCGGACACATCTGCACATCTGGATCTGGGGCTTGGGGGCAGGACCTTCTCAAGGCACTTATACAGAATGAAGGAGGGGCACTTTTTACTGTAATCAGAAATGGATCCTAAGGAGAACCACAGATGCCCATTTTCAAGCACTTGAGTATCAGTCAAAAGATTTATTTATTTCTTCATCCATTCAACAAATCTTTTTCTTTTTCGAGATAGGGTCTCACTCTGTCACCCAGGCTGGAGTATAGTGATACAATCATACTTGAATTTGTGGGCTGAAGCAATCCTCAGACTCCAAGTACCTGGGTCTGTAGGCATGTGCCACCATATCTATCTAATTCTAAAAAACGTTTTTGTAGAAATGAGGGTCTCCCTAAGTCAGCCCAGGCTGATCTTCAATTCCTGGGCTCAAGAGATCCTCCTTGCCTGGGCCTCCCAAAGTGCTAAGACTATAGGCATGAGCCATTAAGCCTGGCCCCTTCAATATTTACTGAACATCAGCTCTGCGTCAGGCACTGTTCTAGGCCCTGGAGATATAGCATTGAACAAAAACATCAAGCTTACATTCTTCTGAAGGTGACAGACAGGAGACTATTTTACCTACCTAAAGTATAACAGTAAGGGATAAAGGGAAAGTTACATACATAGGGGAAACAGAAAACCCTACAGCAGTGGTTCTCAACCTTCCTAATGCCGCAACCCTTTAATACAGTTCCTGTGGGGTTGTAACCCACAGATTGAGAACTTCTGCCCTACAAGGATAAGGAGAAAAAAAATCAAAACAAGAAAAGAAGAGATTAAGTAGTGTATAGGGGAGGGAGATCCTGAAAGGCCTTGCTGATGGGCATCCCAGATAGCTCAGGAAAAAGCTTTCAAGGCAGAGGGACTAACATGTGCAAACACCTAGAGGTGGGAACATGCCTGATGTGTTCAAAGAACAAGGAATAAAAGTTTCCAGATAGAATACTGGATCCCCAGTGAAATTTAAATTTCAGATAAACAACAAATAACTTTTTTTAGTAAAAGTATGTCTCTAATCTTGAATGGGACATGGTTTTACTAAAAACATAAATTGTTCCATGCAACATGTGGAACATATCTATACTAAAAACTTATTCATTGCTTACCTGAAATTCAAAGGTATTTCCCGTGTTTTTATTCACTAAACCTGGCAATTCCAGATCAGTGTGACTGAAGCAGAATGAAGGAGGGGAGGATGTTATAGGCTGAATTATGTCCCTCACCCTAAAAAGATATCTTAAAGTACTAACCCTTGATACCTCAGAATGTGACCTTATTTGGGCACAGATGTAATTGCAGCTATAATTAGCTAACATGAACCCATATTGGAATAGAGTTGATCCATACTCCAATAAGACTGGTGTCCTTATAAAAAGAATGTCTTGTGATGAACACTCAAGGAGGCCATGTGATGGCAAAGACAAGAGATTGGAATGATAGCAACAAGCCAAGGAGGGCCTGAAGGAACTCAGGAAATTTTACCCCAAAATATGCTACAGATCTGGTCTAAATCATTTTAAATATAATACCTGCCTCTCAGGTTAATTTAATTTGCAAAGAGAATCATTTACAAGTCAATCTGTTTCTTCTCATCTATTCTATTCATGCTCCCTAGTAACCACTTACTGCTCCTAAACTAGGGTGATCAGACATCCCGATTTTGGCGGGACAGTCCCGCTTTTCAACAATTTGGCCCGCGTCCCAAGGCGTTTTAAAAAAGTCCCAATTTTTGGAAAGAATGCACGAACAGGCTGGAGAACAAGAAGGGAATATACGGTTTTCGGCTGCTATATGGCTATTTCACCAGAATATGAGTTTTATATTATTTTTGTTAATTTTATAACATTAAACTGTAATAAATAATTCCTGAGAAGTGATTATCCAGAACTGCTTATCAAAGTTTGCCTTATTGGGCTCGCCGCCTGTGGCTCAAGCGGCTAAGGCGCCAGCCACGTACACCCAAGGTAGCAGGTTCGAATCCAACCCGGACCCGCCAAACAACAATAATGGCTGCAACCAAAAAATAGCCGGGTGTTCTGGCGGGCGCCTGTGGTCCCAGCTACTTGGGAGGCGGAGGCAGGAGACTCGCTTGAGCCCAGGAGTTGGAGGTTGCTGTGAGCTGTAATGCCACGGCACTCTACCCAGGGGGACAGCTTGAGGCTCTGTCTCAAAAAAAAAAAAAAAGTTTGCCTCATTGTCAGGCCCCGCTCCGCTCCCCGGCCTTGTTATCCCGCCTTACAGATGTTAGAATCTGGTCACCCTACTCTAAACAGAATTACCTATATTCCTCATCTAAACTTCTGGACCCTGGATAGAGTGCTATGGGGTAATCACTCTATCATTCTACCCATGGACATGGTAAATTAATCTCTTTCTCTTGATGCCAAGGCCAGAAGCTAGAAAGAGGCAAGTGAGGATCCTTCCCCTTCAGGTTTCAGTGAGAGCATGGCTGACCACTTGATTTCAGATTTCTAGCCCCCAGAAGTGTGAGACAACATGTTTCTGTTGTTTAAAAAGCACTCAGTTTGTGGTGCTTTGTCACAGCAACCCCAGGAAGTGAACACAGAAGAAAAGAAGAAGACAAGGACAGAAAGGTAAGGGGGGTGATGGACAGATCATGTAGGCTGGGCCTCCTAGGCCTTGGAGGCCTCCTGAGGACCTGGCTTGTACTCTGAATAAGATGCAGACTTGTTTGAGAATCTTGGGGCAGGAATGGCTTATGCAAAAAGATGTAAGAACAGTCTAGGATACCAGAGCAGAAAATGATGACAAGTGATGCTCCAGGAACTCCCTGTGCGAGAACAAGAGGGGACTCCATCTTGTAAAAAGTTCCCAACACCTGAGAGAACAAAGGGCGACTCCATCTTGTAAAAAGTTTCTGCTGCCCGTAAAAAGTTCCCACCCAGTTCCCGCCCAGTTCCATCCCAGTTCCAGCCCCTAGAGAGCTCCTGGTCCTGAGAAATTCTTCCAATTCCTCGAAACACGAAACACGAGACCCTTGGAACGCCCCTCCTGGAACCCAGCCAATCAACTCGACCCCCATGACTCCCCATAGTAATGTTCTCCTGCATTTTAGTCTATCCCATAATATGTACCCCCTTTTAAAGGAAGTAGACAATAGCGAAGTGTGCTCTCAGCCAGGACCTAGCCGTTGTGTCAGGTCCCTGAGAGCCCGAGCTCCTGATTGGAATAAAGACTCTTTGTTTTTACATCGGACTCGACTCCCCGGTGGCTTTGGGGGACTTCGAGATCTGGGTATTACACCTGCAGTTGGTCCTGCTGGAGAGTGTAGTCAGGATGGTGTGAGGATGGAGGCTGGAAAAGGGGGAAGCAGCCAAATCTCCAAGAACCTTTTGGTAACTTAAAAAATAGGGATATGCCTCCCCCTGTAGGCCACTGGAAGCGAAAGGAAAACTTTGAGCAGAAGGAGGAGATCAAATACGTTCATTGTTCATGATCTTTGTTATTCATCATACTAGAGGTGGGTGCCAGAGAGTTTTAGAATGGCTGGACAATGATGGAATTCCAAGTAAGACTACCCAAGACCACTGATGCACCGAGGAAGATTCCTACCTGTGGAGCAGGACCTGGGGGAGCAAGTAGGTGCTGTAGGAAAAACACCAGCAGATTTCACTCCACATAGTCTCCATCAAGAATCCAGGGACTTACTGGCTCTCAAATTTCAGTGTACAAGTGCAGGTTTCTGGGTCCCACACAGTTTTCTTAAGATGAACCTGGAACCATATATTGAGAAACACTGCCCTAGTGAGGCACTTGTGGATGTCCATGCAGATAGTGAGAAAAGGAATGGAGAAAGCGTAAAGCAAAGATAGGAAATTGCAGCGTGGAGGGTGTAATGCTGCAATTCTGGATAAGGTAGCTGGGGAAGGTCTCACTAGGAAGAAGACATTATATACTGAAATTACACGCACAATTTTGTGAGCATGTCCATTCCTTGTAAAACAGATACATAAACTTTTTATGAGATTTATGAAAAGATTCTGAACCAGATTAGAACTAAGAACCACTGAAGGTTAGTTAGCAGAAAATGGAAGTTCAGAATCTGTTTGTATTTTGAGTGTCCATAAATACTTTAACTTAAATAGTGCTTTTCAATCTTGGTTTCACATTCGAATTACCTGGGGACCTTTAAAAAAATACTCATGTCTGGGTCTCATCTCAAAAAGTCTGACTTGATTGGTCTTGGAATGTGTACTAGAAAATGGGATGTTAAATGCTTCTAAGAAGATTTTATTTTCAAGAAAACCTGAGAAAGACTAATATAAGGTTTCAGATGAGCCTCACCTTGGGGTACGAAGGCCAGTGGTGACTGCTATTTACCTACTAGGAAACTGAAACTACAGAGAATGAGTGACTAACACAAAGTCCCACAGATGGTGAGTAATTCTGGGCCCAAGACTAGGTTTTGAACCCCCAAGTCAGTGCTTTGTCCACTGTTCCATGATGGGATTGAGGCTAGTGGAGTTTTGATAAGGAAATGTTAGGTAGATAGCAAGGGACCTCTGAGACTTTCCTAAGGGACAAGTGTATGCTTTGCCTTGGCACTGCCTCCAGCAATTGCCCCATCTGGTAAGAAGGACAAAGGGAGGACCCTGAGACCCTCTTCTTGGTGCTACCCCACCTTAATCCTGTCCCAAGAGACTGCCCACACCTGGAGAGGAGGGATCACCTTACCAATCTACCAATCAGAACTCAGTGTGCCAACTACAAAAGGATGTAGAAGACACTGTAGCCTATGGGCCAAGCAACAGGTAAAATAGAGCACTCGGAAGGTGACCTAGGATACCCCTTAAGGCTAATTATCATGTCATTAGCTTAAATCTACATTGTGGTCTACACCCCTCAATGGACTTTCAGAAAGGTACAGGGGAATCCACACATGCAGTAAGACTAGGGTTCTAAGTGACGTCTGAACCATGAAGTGGGCCCAATCCAGACAGTATAAAACAGGTCTCCTGGCTATAACCATGGCCTGTTTTTGTCATAACGTTGTCTATGACAAAGGTAGCTTGCTCTAGACACCTGTGTCTTACTCTTGTTCTTCTTTCCCTTCCATAATGAACTTTGTTTCACACTCCCCTTACTTTGGGGTATCTGGTCATTCTTTGACCAAGAACTTAGAATGCAGACAACTGCCTGAACCCCATCTGAGAGTCAGCAGCTTGTGCTCCAACACAAGGAAGGACAGGAAAGGGAGCCCTGGCAAGAGGAGAGCCAGCATCCAGGAAGCAAAGTGACAGATGTGCTGCCCACTGGGATGCTGGGGGGAAAGAGGCAGCTCAGGGGAAATGGGGTTGACAGAGCTAACAAAACCAGCAGTCACCTAGCAGACCAGCGAGGCCGATAAGGACTCCAGACCCTCGTTATAGCAACCCAGTCCATCCTGGCCTGCCAGAGGGCCTGACAGTGAAGAAAACAATAACAGCAACAAAAAACTTCCCAAGATAAACAACATTAACAGCTTTGCAACCTCAGAGAACCCAATTCCTTCTTCATTCCTTAATACCAGCCAGGATTGCTGATATGTGGGGTAGGAGCAAGGAGTAGACACACCAGAAAGAAATTACTACCCAAAAAGTAATGCTTCTGTCAACTAGGAAAAAGCTTAAAATGGCTTCAACTAGAAACAAGCTTTCTGTTGTCCAAGTAGTAATGACTTCAAAAGCAAATGCTCCTGGGAGAGAGAAGACCTTGAATGAAAAGCTCAAGGCCTTGAGTTATAAACTTTTTTTTTTTTTTT